>NW_027492793.1:0-540604 GCF_021521415.1 Bidens hawaiensis
TATGGTGATGTGTTAGACATGTATATCAACTGTAAGACGAACTTGCATCAATTATCCTCACAAGACAACCTTTAGCTGGAGCATGGATCCAGGATCCTAATTCAACATAGCAGATTCTGGATGAACTCTCTAGAATATTGACGTTTAAATAATAACAACGGTATCTAGACCTGGTCTACCGCTTTGTTCGCTAGTGAGTGACTATCAGCACGTGGTCAAAGAGCACGTTGGTGAAGAATGGAAGACTAGCGGATTTATAGGGCGAAGTTTTTAAGTTTGTTAATTACTTTTTCCTTATATATTTGAGTATGATCGAGCTAGAAACACACATGTACTTACGCACATACTAGAGCAGAACTAAACACTCTCTCTATTCACTAGCTTTCGTAGTAAATTTGAACCTATACTAAAGGTTTAGAAGACCTCTGTCCTATCCATTAGACAATGGACGCTTTCATTGTTTGAAAAGGTCAAATCTTTGATGATTCCATCATCTATGATTCATTTTTTTATTTAAAAGCTAGGACTTGGGGTATGATACAAACGTAAAAAAAATAGATGATATTTTGTGCCCGATCATAAACTGCACAAACACTTGTAATACCTTTTTGTTAATCAATTAACTCGACGGTGATAGTTTTCACCGTCCGATACCTTTTTTTGCCGGAGACCACGATAACCATATACTCATCGACCCAAGGTTACCTTGTTGATCATTGACTAAAGTAATCCAACCAAAGATTATCTTATTAATCCTTGACCGGAGTTATTTTACCAAAGATTACCTTGATAAGTTTTGACTGAAGTAAGACTATCTTGGTTAAGGGCTTTTTCCCTCATAATCATATCGCTGTGTTCATCTCAATTTCGTCCATATATTCGTTGTTATCATTTTAGCACTAAACCTCACATAACAGATTTGGATACATTATCCTTAGCAGATTTTGGTCCAAAATAGATATATGGTGACTAAAAGAGGAATTGAAGCAAGCCCTGAGCAGATTGAAGCCATCCTCAATTTGAAGTCTCCTACAAATGCAAAAGATGTCCAAAGGCTCACAGGAAGAATAGCTGCTCTCAACAGGTTCATCTCAAGATCCTCCGACAAGTGCAAGGACTTCTATGATATCCTTAGGAAGAATAAGAAGTTTGAGTGGACGGAAAAGCATGAGGCTGCTTAAAGCCTTAAAGGATTACTTATCCTCGGCTCCAGCTCTAATGAAGCCTGTGGATGGAGAATCCTTATATCTGTATTTAGTTGTGTCGGGAAATGCAGTGAGTGCTGTTCTCGTCAAGGATCATGAAGTTGAACAACACCCTGTATATTATGTAAGTAAGATTCTGTTAGATGCAGAAGCCAAGTACTCTCACCTTGAAAAATTAATTCTTGCTTTAATTATGGCTTCTACTAAATTAAGACATTATTTTGAGACCCATACTATTATTTTGAAAACTAATTATCCTGTTAAGAATGTTCTCAGAAAGCCAGAATTGTCGGGTAGAATGGCTAAGTGGACTGTGAAGCTGAGTGCATATGACATTCAGTATGAGCCTAGAACATCTATCAAATCGCAGGCACTTGCGGACTTTGTGGCTGATTTCAGCAATGACATGCAGAAAGAAGCCGACCTAGAGGTTCAACAACTAGATGTAACCAAGGATCCTTGGATCCTCTTCACATATGGAGCATCTAACGTAAGAGGAACAGGATTGAGCATACTACTGAAATCGCCAGAGGGGGACATAATACCCTAGTCCATTGCATTAGCATTTCAAGCTACCAACAATGAGGCAGAATACGAAGCACTCATAGCAGGTTTACTTTTAGCCAAAACTATGAGGATCAGGTATCTTCAAGTTTATATGGATTCTTTACTCATTACTAACCACTTTAACGGTTCTTATACCGTAAAAGGTGAAAACATGATCAAATATTTAGAAATTGTGAAGGAATTAGAAAAATCCTTCGAAGTGTTTAGTATAGTACAGGTACCAAGAGAAGAAAATTCCGGGGCAGACGTCTTAGCAAATTTAGCTTCATCCTTGAAAATTCCAGAAGATACGAAGATCCCAATTACCCACATACTCTCGCCAGCAATATGAGAGTAAGAAGTTGGAGAAATAACAAGTGATAAGCAGATTGTACTTTGGGATCCATTATCCTCAGACAATCAAGGATCCTGGATCCTTCCAATCAAAAAGTACATTCAAACTGGAGAAATCCCAGCTACGGAGAATCCGAAATCCTTCAAGCTCAAGGTATCACAATATATTCTATTAGATGATATGCTATACAGGAAATCTCTTGCAGGTCCATACTTGAGGTGCATCGAGGATCCTGAAATCCAAGAAGTACTTAAAGACTTTCAAGAAGGAGATTGGGGCAACCACACAGGAGGAAGGGCATTATTCTCCAGGATACTTAGAACGGGGTATTTCTTGCCAACAATGAAGAAGGATGCAGTAGAGTATTTGAAGAAGTGTGATGCCTGCCAAAGGCATGCAAATATCCTTCATCAACCGGCAGAACCAATGTATCCTATATCTTCTTCATGGCCTTTCATGAAATGGGGGATGGACATTGTTGGGAAGCTGCCAAAGGCACCAGGTGGAAAGGTCTTTATGCTCGCCACGACGGACTACTTCTCTAAATGGATCAAAGCAGAAGCATTGGTACAAGTTCGGGAAAGGGAAGTTATATCTTTTATCAAGAGGAATATTATAACTAGATTTGATATTCCTTCTGAGATTATATGTGATAATGGTTCCCAATTTATTGGGAAAAGAACAATTAACTTTTGTGACAGCTGGGGCATAAAGATGATTACTTCAACACCAGTTCATCCTCAAGCTAATGGTCAAGCGGAGTCCAGCAACAAGATCATCATCAACAACTTAAAGAAGAAGCTAGGATCCAAGAAGGGAAAGTGTGCCGAGGAACTATGATATGTGAAAATGTATAATATAAATAAGGAACGAACCACAATTAAGCTTTAAATTTATAAAAACGAAAATCCTATAGAAACCACACAAAACCGGCAAGTGTACCGATCATAAATAGTATAGCATCAAGGAAGTCCGGATGTCGAACCCAAGGACACGTGAAAACGTTTATGATTAAGAAAACTCTAACCTAGACTTACCAAAATATTATTTAAATGATTTTTAATATTTTATTTAACTACTTAACTTAATTAAAAGAAAACTTGTAAACAAAACTCTTTAAGAAAACTTGGATTTAAATTCAATGAATAAAAACGTCTACCTAGGAATGAATCATGTTGATAGAAATAACAAGACAACGGATTGAAAATATTCATGACACAGTTATAAAAGATGACACAACCAAAACTCGTTTAAGAAAGTTAAATTACCTCTCAGTCTCTCTAACAATCTCTAACTTATTTTAATTGAATTTAAAGAACAAACCGGACAAACAATTATTAACGTGTTCAAATGACGACTCTCCTCTCGGTCTCCTCAACACACTATCCTAATGGAGACGAATACTACGCAACCAAGAATAGAGGAACAATTTAACACAACCCAAATTAAACCAACTAATTGCACGTAAACACTCAAACTTGACAAGACAATACCCGCTCTCGCGCGGTCTTAATTCTAACAAGTAAAAGCAACGAGACAATGTTACTTCTTATCAACTCTCGGTCTCAAAGAAGGTGTATTCTAACTGATTTTATATGATTTATTACCCACTTATCCCTACGGTTAATCACCCCGCAAATAAACCCAAAACACCAAGTAAAGGACTTAACAAGCAAACAATTAATCAAAACCGATTCAATTAACGAATGCAAGAGGATTATAAGTAATTACAAATAAAACACAGCCATCACACACAATTTAATTCATGGTTTAGTTAAAATTTACATCAATAATTTAAGTCTTGAACATTAACAATCCATTAAACAAGTTAAAACCATTCAACAATCATCTATCCTATGTAGAACAAACTAGTTTAGCTACTCATCACTTTTGGATAGCCATGCACAATCAAAGTAAACATCATAAACCTCATCATAAATATTATAAAACTCATTCAATAGCAAAACTCAATCAATAACAAGTCTAACAATCAAACAATTGCAAAACAATTCAATTAAAAAGACCAAATCAATAGAGTTAGGGTTTTGAAAGATAAACAAAGTTTAGAGATGTATACTAAAGGTTTATGGCTGAGATTTGTGAGTGTTTGATGACCCTAGCTGCTGCCCAAGATCACCTTTCTTCTTCCTCAGCCGTCCAAGACCCTTAGCCGCCTCCTTTCTTCCTTTTTTCTCTTCTTTTCTTCCTGCCGGCAGCGATCGCAAGGCTGTTTGGGATTAGGGTTTTGATTATTTCGGGTATATGGCAGAAGTTATGGCTGATTACATCTGATATTAACTTAATATAATATATTATAAGGCTTTTAATTAGTGGGCTTGGACCGGGCCTTGCATAAACTTTAAAACTTTGACCAAAAAGGCCCCTAAACTCTTCCAAATTGCCTCTTTTTTCCACTACACTTCACAACCTACAAGTAAAAATTTCAACTTTGTAAAATCAATCATAAACAAACCAAAAAGACTTAATAATTAAACTAAAAACAATTAAAACATGATAAAAATGCTACGGAAAGTCAATGTGTTTTACAACACATCAAACATCCCCACACTTAAACCTTTTTCGTCCCTGAAAAAGTCTAATGCAGTTGGATCAGAATCGGAAAATCAAAGTCAAATCAAACATATGGGTTATATTTTAAAGCTCAGAAAAACGCAAAAACCTCGATCATAGATATTGTTGTCCACCTAAACCCATGCCTTAATCTTTACCGGGACAAATAAGATCCGACAATATTACTCAGTGGTTTACACAATTAAGACCCGCTTATTTTATGCTTTTACCGAACCAGACCACCCCAACTTGACTTAAACCTTAAAGTTAGCAGAATTAAAACTTTGTTGCTCCATATTTATGAATAGTTAAGACGATCAAGGGTATTGTTTATCCACCTAAGCTTAAGCATCAAAGTCTACCAAGCAGCCATTAGATATGATTAAGGTTCAATTATTTATAGCCAGTGCTCCCCACAACATGACATACCCCCGTTATCAAGCAATACCCCAAATCCATAACCATAGGTGAGTATGCAAAATTTTATCTGTAGGGCTTACATGTGGCGTGTCCCTTGTGGTCCGTTTCTTAATGGTAATGAGACGCGAGCAAGGGGACCCCACATGACTAACAGGGTGGATGATCAAGTCTGTAGTGTATTTGTACTTTCGTACTTTTTGATCATGTTTATAGACTTATACGGGTTTTGCTCTTTGGCTTTATTTTAAATATCCACAACCCCACTTAGGAATTGTGAATACCCAGCTAAATATATTGCATACAGACCCATGGTCTCCGGATCCGAAGCATCCCATCAATACAGGATTTAAGGTTATAAAACCATACGCCGATGAGGTGTAAAACACTAAACTATCATTTTTAGATTTATATCACAGGCTACACGGCATACTCTAACGTTAAACCTACCAAAGCATCATATGATAACGTATTCAGATTTTTAAAACTCATGATATTTCAAATTTTTCATACCAAAATTTGAGGCTTGAGTATGGCCCGACCTTTCATTGCTTATTTTCCACGGACAAAACGCTTTACCCACAAAAGATTTCCGTTTAACCGTTTTATCAAATTTGCCCTTTCATTTTCAAGGCTGAGCCTACCGACACATCCCAAATTAAGTGCGTTTTCTTTAATTTATCTCATATTATTAGTAGTTTGAAAAACCGATTTCCGAATAAAATCATCTCCGACTTTAATGCAAAAGAAACTAAAAACAGGGGACATTTTTTTCTTTTTTTCTTTTTTTTTTAACTTTATCAACCTTGAACAACGTACGAAAACGAAAAACGAGTGAAAAATTTTTTATTTTTAAATTTTTTTTAATTTTTTATTTTTATTTTTTTTTATTTTTATTTTTTTACAACTAAGTAAAATAAATTCCCATCCCCACACTTAGAACGAAATCGTCCTCGATGAGAACAAGGAAAAGAGATAAAATAAAAACTGAAAAATAAAATTAAAACTTAAAGCCTAAAATTAAAACTTGAAAGAACAGAAATTAAAATAGAGAACGGGTTACTCCCCTGGTTTAGATGCAGATTCTTCATTAGCTGTGTATGATTCTAACGAACGACCGTATAGCATTTCATTCGCGGCCGCAACCACGGGTGAACCAGTTCCAAAACGCCATCAGAGCTACCATGCGCATAATAATACCTGTAACAACTCAAACTCGCTCGCATGTAGCGGCGTACAAAACAGAAAACAGAAACATAAGAAATAAACATATTTTTGTGTTTTTGAATTTTTATTTTATTTTTTTTTATTTATTTTTTTTTGAATTTTTTTTAAAATTTATTTATTTATTTTTTTTTGTATTTATAAATATAAATAAAAATAAAGCAAATAAAAATAAATAATAAAGAGAATCATAATACAAACTCTACAACTCGGGCTGTCTCCCGAGTGATGCATCCATCACGCCTAACCCTCGGTGAATGAGTCAAGGTAGAACACCTCGACTGTCTGATCAGTATTCGACTCTCCAATGTAGTGCTTCAGTCTATGGCCGTTCACCTTAAACTTCCCGCTTCGATCTTGTATTTCAATCGTGCCATACGGCAAAACCTCAGTGACCGTGAACGGCCCCGACTATCGGGATTTCAACTTTCCCGGGAATAACCTCAGCCGGGAATTATACAATAAAACTTTATCCCCACACTTGAACTGCTTATTACCCTTCAGCTTCCTGTTATGCAGTTCTTTCGTCCGCTTCTTATACCTAAACGACTGCGCATACGCGTGATTCCGGAGCTCCTCCAACTCGTGCAACTGATGGAAACGTGTACTCTCAGCGACGGATAAATCAAGATTAACCCTCTGAAGGGCCCATGAAGCACGGTGCTCTAACTCAACTGGAAGATGACAGGCTTTCCCATAGATCATCCGAAATGGTGTGGAACCAGTCGGAGTCTTGTAAGCTGTACGGAAGGCCCATAGAGCGTCATCGAATTTGTCGGACCAATCCCGACGATTCGAACCAACTGTTTTCTCAAGAATACGTTTTATTCCACGATTACTCACTTCCACTTGCCCACTGGTCTGTGGGTGGTAGGCGGTCGCAAGCCGGTGGGTGACCCCATAGCGCTGCAACGCCTTCTCCATCTGCGCATTGCAGAAGTGAGTACCTCGATCACTGATCAAGGCCTTCGGGACTCCAAAACGAGAAAACAAACCTTTTAAAAATCTCACTACAACTCGGGCGTCGTTAGTGGGCAATGCTTTGGCCTCGACCCACTTGGAAACGTAATCAACTGCCACAAGAATGTACTTGTTCCCTCTAGACGACGGGAACGGGCCCATAAAATCGATACCCCAGATGTCAAAAACCTCGCATACCTGAATCGCATTTTGGGGCATCTCATTCCGGGATGAGATATTACCAACACGTTGACATCGGTCACAACTTTTAACAAACTCATGTGCGTCTTTGAAAATAGAAGGCCAATAGAATCCAGAATCAAATACCTTCTTTGCTGTCGAACTCGCACCGTGGTGACCTCCTGTCGGTCCCACATGACAATGGCTCAAAATCTGCCATCCCTCCTTTTCATCTACACATCTCCTAATTAACTGATCAGCACCAACACGGAAAAGATACGGGTCGTCCCATAGGTAGAACTTAACATCAGCAAAGAATTTCTTCTTTTGCTGGTAAGACATCTTCGGGAGGTATCCATCAGCAAGATAGTTTGCGAAGTCTGCGAACCATGGAAAACCCTCCTCCTGTGCCTTAACGAACATGAGACTTTCCGTCGGAAAACGTTCGTTGATCCTGCCCCCCGAATCTCCTAACTCAGCACCTTCTAGACGTGAAAGATGATCGGCCGCAACATTCTCGGCCCCCTTTTTATCACGGATCTCAATATCAAACTCTTGAAGCAACAGAATCCAACGGATAAGACGAGGTTTGGCATCCTGCTTGCTGAAGAGATAACGAATAGCAGCATGATTCGTATAAACAATCGTTTTGGACAAAACCAGATAGGACCTAAATTTGTCGAAAGCGAACACCACAGCTAAAAGCTCCTTTTCGGTGGTGGTATAGCTTTCCTGTGCGCCATTTAAGGTCCGACTCGCATAATAGATCGGATGGAAATGTTTATCCTTCCGTTGTCCAAGAACCGCTCCGACTGCGAAGTCGCTCGCGTCACACATCAACTCGAATGGTGACGACCAGTCGGGAGCAACGATGATCGGGGCGTTAACAAGTTTGTCTTTTAGAAGATCAAACGCCTCGATACACTGCTCAGAAAAATTAAATGGAGCATCCTTCTCCAAAAGTTTGGTCATGGTTCTCACGATTTTAGAGAAATCTTTAATGAACCGGCGGTAGAACCCGGCATGACCTAGAAAACTACGAATAGCTCTCACAGAAGTAGGCGGGGGAAGATTAGAAATGGTCTCGACCTTCGCTTTATCAACCTCTATCCCCGCACTCGAGATCCGATGTCCTAAAACAATGCCCTCGCGAACCATGAAATGACATTTTTCCCAGTTAAGGACTAGGTTGGTGTCAACACAGCGGGACATCATCCTCTCGAGATTTGATAAACAATGATCGAAGGAACTCCCAAATACGGAAAAATCGTCCATGAACACCTCCATGGAGTCCTCGATCATATCATGGAAAATGGCCACCATACACCTCTGGAATGTGGCCAGAGCGTTACACAGTCCGAACGGCATACGTTTGTAGGCAAACGTACCGTAAGGGCAGGTGAAAGTGGTTTTCTTCTGGTCATCGGGAGCTATGGGAATCTGAAAATACCCGGAGAAACCATCCGAGAAGCAGTAGTACTGCTGACCCGCTAAACGTTCCAACATTTGATCAATGAAGGGTAAAGGAAAGTGGTCTTTCTTGGTGGCATCATTCAGTCTGCGATAGTCGATGCAGACTCGCCATCCCGTCACAGTCCTAGTGGGAATAAGCTCGTTCCTCTCGTTGATGACGACAGTCATACCACCCTTTTTAGGAACCACTTGGACTGAACTCACCCAAGCACTATCAGAAATGGGGAAAATGATCCCCGCATCAAGGAGTTTAATGATCTCCTTCTTTACGACTTCTTGCATTTTTGGATTAAGCCGCCGTTGCGGCTGGACGACAGTTTTGAAATTTTCCTCCATGAAGATTTTATGAGTGCAGAACGAAGGGTTGATACCCTTGATGTCGATAATCTTCCAAGCAATAGCCTCCTTGTGCTCTCGTAGCACCCTCAACAACTTCTCCTTCTCGACCTCCGTCAATGCAGATGCAATGATAACTGGAAGCTTCCTTTCTTCATCTAAAAATGCGTACTCAAGATGGGCAGGCAGATCCCTAAGCTCTAAGGAAGAAGGAGGGCTCTCGACCGAAGGTCGGTCCATCGGATCGTCTCGTACGATCTCGGCAGACACACCAGATTCAAGAGTATGCGACTCGGTGTCGTCATCTAAGGACTGATTGGTCATGGCAACCATCTCAATCTCAGGAATCTCCCTATCGAGAATCTGGGTGTCGGAGGCAGATCCTTCACAAATTTCGCTGAAAAACTCCCCGACATGCTCCATGATGGTATCAATGAAGTATAAGGAGTCATCAGCAGATTTGGGGTGTTTCAGTAACTGTCGAACGTCAAAGGTGACGTTCTCATCCCCAACTCTCAGAATCAACTTACCCTCGCAGACATCGATCAATGCCTGTGCAGTGGCAAGGAATGGTCGGCCCATGATGAGTGGGACACTATCGTCATCGTTCATGTCCAGGATGACAAAGTCCACCGGGAAGATGAATTTGTCGACACGAACAAGCATGTTCTCGACCACCCCTCGGGGGTATTTTACAGAACGATCAGCAAGCTGGATACTCATACGGGTAGGCCTCGGTTCGCCAAAACCCAACTTGCGATACACGGAATACGGCATGAGATTAATACTGGCACCAAGATCTGCCAGTGCATGAACAACCGTATTATCACTTAAGATGCAGGGAATCGTGAAACTCCCAGGATCGGACATCTTTTCCGATAACTTTCTCTGCAAAACTGCAGAGCAACCAGCACTCAACGGGATGGAGGAGACCTCAGCCAACTTCTCCTTATTAGAAAGAATATCCTTAAGGAACTTTGCGTATTTGGGCATTTGAGTTAGTACCTCAAGGAATGGAATGTTAAGGTGAAGTTGCTTCAGGAGATCAAGAAATTTAGTGTTCTGCTCCTCGTCTCTCTCCCTGAGGACTCTCCCGGGAAATGGGAGTCTAGGTTTGTAGACTCTCGGTGGTGTGCTGGGTAATGGCTGGTCCTCGGCCTGTGCTGTACTTCCTGGGCTTCGCCTCTTATGCACCTCGGCCGGTGTAGACTCCATCTGAATCTCCTCGTCTACCTGCTCCTCTACATCTACCGCAGGCCCCTGATTCACTGGCTTACTATGTGCCCCTGCACCGCTCCTCGTCGTCACCGCCTTCGCGAAGGCCTTCGGGTTCTGCTCAGTGTTACTCGGAAGTGTACCTGGCGGCCTCTCATTCAGACGATTCGTTATCTCTCCCATCTGCCTCTCAAGATTTTGAATTGACGCCCCCTGATTTCTCATGAATGACTCGTGTTCCCGAAATTTCTCTTGAGTCTCTTTGTGACGGGAATCCTCTTGAGTCATAAGCTGCAACAGCATCTGAGTCTGCTGTGCCATCATCTCCTCGAGCGTGGGCTTCTTCTCCCCACTACTCGCTCCTTCACCGGAATCCTGGAATAGACTCTGACGCGGCTGGAAGCCAGAATGATTTCCGTTCCTCCAGTTAGGATTTTGGTTACCCCTCCAACCCGAATTATAAGAATTAAAAGAATTAGGGTTTCGGTTCGGATTGTTAACATAGTCGACTGCCTCCTCCTGGAAACCTACAGGGCACTGAACGGTATCATGCCCTCCTCTACAGATCTCGCACAATTTACTCTTAACCTGCAGGTCCTTCACCATCTTCGCTAACGCCTCAACCTGTGCCGCGAGGGCGGTGTTTGTGTCGACTGAATGCATACCGCGTGATAAAGCGTCGACGGTTTTGGTGCTCTTAGAAGGTGGTCGCTGGTATCCACTCATGGCTAAACCATTAAATAGGGAAATGCACTCATCGGTATCCTTTGTCGTTAATAAGTTGCCTCCTGCAGCAGTGTCAAGCATGTTCTGAGTCGCGTATGTCACTCCGTTATAGAACTTTTCAACAACCGCCTAGTCCTGCAAGCCGTGGTTTGGACATAAAGCAAGTAGGTTTTTGAATCTCTCCTACGCCTCGTAGAAACTCTCAGTGTCCTCCATCTGGAAAGAATGAATCTGGTTACGCAAACGAGCGGCCTTAGCCGGAGGATCGTATTTTTCCAGGAACTGGGTCTGCATGGCGGCCCAAGTAGAAATGGATCCCTGTGGGAGGGACTCAAGCCACAGACTCGCCTGATCAACGAGTGAGAACGGAAAGATGCGGAGTTTGATGGCGTCTTCGGATACGTTGGCAAGATGAAACGTGTCGCAAATACGTGCGATGCGAGTGAGATGTGAATGCGGGTTTTCGTGGAGCAACCCGTGAAATTGAGCAGAATGGGAAATGGTGTTCAGAACGTTCGATGGAATCTGCCAGGTTGTTTGAACTCCTATAGCTGGTGGAGCAATGCTGGATCTCGCGCCAGCATCAACCGGACGGGCCCGGTCTGCTACTGTCCTCCTTGGTGGTGCGTCGGCCATAATCCTATCCCTAACGATGGGTTCAGATAAAGTAGGAGAAAAGAATGTATTACCGACGGATGTAGATGAACTGGAAGACGGTTTTGTACGACGTCTCTCAAGAAGCTCTCTCTCTGGTTCGGGAAATCCTTCAACTTCTGGTGGTCCTAGAGATCGAGTACGTCGCATACAACTATTTAAAATAAATAAAAGAAAATTATAATTATCTAAACTATTTTAAACTAATAAACAAAACAAATAAGAAAGACAAGTAGTAAACAAGGAAAATCTTGGCTCGAGTCGTTCTTAAAACGCTTCAAACCGTGTCCCCGGCAACGGCGCCAAAAACTTGATGTGTGAAAATGTATAATATAAATAAGGAACGAACCACAATTAAGCTTTAAATTTATAAAAACGAAAATCCTATAGAAACCACACAAAACCGGCAAGTGTACCGATCATAAATAGTATAGCATCAAGGAAGTCCGGATGTCGAACCCAAGGACACGTGAAAACGTTTATGATTAAGAAAACTCTAACCTAGACTTACCAAAATATTATTTAAATGATTTTTAATATTTTATTTAACTACTTAACTTAATTAAAAGAAAACTTGTAAACAAAACTCTTTAAGAAAACTTGGATTTAAATTCAATGAATAAAAACGTCTACCTAGGAATGAATCATGTTGATAGAAATAACAAGACAACGGATTGAAAATATTCAAGACACGGTTATAAAAGATGACACAACAAAAACTCGTTTAAGAAAGTTAAATTACCTCTCAGTCTCTCTAACAATCTCTAACTTATTTTAATTGAATTTAAAGAACAAACCGGACAAACAATTATTAACGTGTTCAAATGACGACTCTCCTCTCGGTCTCCTCGACACACTATCCTAATGGAGACGAATACTACGCAACCAAGAATAGAGAAACAATTTAACACAACCCAAATTAAACCAACTAATTGCACGTAAACACTCAAACTTGACAAGACAATACCCGCTCTCGCGCGGTCTTAATTCTAACAAGTAAAAGCAACGAGACAATGTTACTTCTTATCAACTCTCGGTCTCAAAGAAGGTGTATTCTAACTGATTTTATATGATTTATTACCCACTTATCCCTACGGTTGATCACCCCGCAAATAAACCCAAAACACCAAGTAAAGGACTTAACAAGCAAACAATTAATCAAAACCGATTCAATTAACGAATGCAAGAGGATTATAAGTAATTACAAATAAAACACAGCCATCACACACAATTTAATTCATGGTTTAGTTAAACTTTACATAAATAATTTAAGTCTTGAACATTAACAATCCATTAAACAAGTTAAAACCATTCAACAATCATCTATCCTAGGTAGAACAAACTAGTTTAGCTACTCATCACTTTTGGACAGCCATGCACAATCAAAGTAAACATCATAAACCTCATCATAAATATTATAAAACTCATTCAATAGCAAAACTCAATCAATAACAAGTCTAACAATCAAACAATTGCAAAACAATTCAATTAAAAAGACCAAATCAATAGAGTTAGGGTTTTGAAAGATAAACAAAGTTTAGAGATGTATACTAAAGGTTTATGGCTGAGATTTGTGAGTGTTTGATGACCCTAGCTGCTGCCCAAGATACCTTTCTTCTTCCTCAGCCGTCCAAGACCCTTAGCCGCCTCCTTTCTTCCTTTTTTCTCTTCTTTTCTTCCTGCCGGCAGCGATCACAAGGCTGTTTGGGATTAGGGTTTTGATTATTTCGGGTATATGGCAGAAGTTATGGCTGATTACATCTGATATTAACTTAATATAATATATTATAAGGCTTTTAATTAGTGGGCTTGGACCGGGCCTTGCATAAACTTTAAAACTTTGACCAAAAAGGCCCCTAAACTCTTCCAAATTGCCTCTTTTTTCCACTAAACTTCACAACCAGTAAAAATTTCAACTTTGTAAAATCAATCATAAACAAACCAAAAAGACTTAATAATTAAAATAAAAACAATTAAAACATGATAAAAATGCTACGGAAAGTCAATGTGTTTTACAACACATCAAACTACCATATGTTCTTTGGGCCGATAGGACAACACCCAAGAATGCAACAGGCCAAACACCCTTTTCATTGGTATTTGGATCAGAAGCGGTAATCCCAACAGAGATGGTGGTTCCTACAGCAAGAACGAGCATCCGTGATCCTGAAACCAACGAAGAAATCCTTCTTGAAGACTTGGATACTGTTGAAGAACTCAGAGACCTGGCCAAGATCAGAATGGCAGCTTATCAACAAAGGGTAGCTGGGGCATAAAACAAGAATATAAGAATTAGAAGATTTCAAGAAGGAGATCTGGTCTTGAGGAAAGCCTTCCAAAATACTACCAATCCGGCTGATGGAAAATTAGCAATTGGGAAGGACCTTATCAGATCGAATCGGAAGCAGGAAAGGGGGCATATCATTTGCTCACAATGGAAGGCAATAGATTACCAAGAGCATGTAATGCTATCCACCTCAAGAAGTATTTTTTCTGATCAGGATCTAGTATCCTGAGAGGATATATTATCCTTAAAGGATCAAGGGTCCCCGAAATTGGTAATATCTATCCGATTACTTATCCTTTTCAATTTCTTATTATTAATCTAAGGATAACGTATTCTTAACATTTTGTTTCTTCCAAGTTTTAAATATCAATGCAGGATATTATTAAGATGTGTAATAATTAAGAGGTTGGCCACCACCACTCCTTTACATTCGAGGTACTATCTTGTTTCCCTTCGCTTAGCCCACGTTTGGGTATGACCCCCGATGGTCATATCCTCTAAGGTTTAAAGGTTTTCACCTTTCTTATAAATAGAGTTTATACACTCTCGCCTGGAGCGCACGCTATCCAACGTATAGTCCAAGGCAGCGGGACCAGTACACACTTAGTGGCTGACAATTTCGTTGTTTTCGGCTATATGGAGGATCCTACGAATTCTGGTAGACATACCATACCACCGGTTTATAACGTTTTCATGTTATCTCAAGACAAAGGTTTCTAACATTTTCATGTTAGCTAAGGTTTATAACGTTTTCAGGTTATCTTCGTTTGGGCGAGTCCCCAGTTAATGTCCCTAGTTTTGGGCTTGTCCCCAGTTTTGGGCTTGTCCCCAGTTTCGGTTTGTCCCCGGTTCACGGGCTTGTCCCCAGTTGCACGGGCTTGTCCCCAGTTTATTATTTGGGCTTGTCCCTAGCTTAATGGGTTTGATCCCAGTTAACATTATAAATTGTTTGCAACAGATTTTCTAAGTTCTTTGTGAAGATCGAAATTCTAAGGATCTAGAATCCTAAAGATATTCCTTTAAGGATCACCGAAAGCTCAATACTTATGGTAACTTAGGTCTACCTAGACCTTCTGGTATGATCTCTGTTAATTAATTTATGTATTATATTAGTTGCAGTAATTTTGGATATGGCGAGTTAGAAGGATTATTCCTTTAAAGATATTTTGTTACAAAAAATTTTAACCTATTTTTAAGGATATCTTATCCTAAAATTTATTCTTTAAAGGATATTCTTTTGTTTAACGTTTATCATCTTTTAAGGATACCTTATCCTACTGTTTGTTCTTTAAGGATCTTCTATCCTAAGTTATTTTCATAAGGATCTTTTATCCTGAAATCTTTTACTTAAGAATATTTTTCAAAACTATCAATAATTCTAAAGTTATATCTAATAAACTTTTAGAAATAAACAACAGGAAAATAGTTAAAAGATTTATATTAATTAAAATAAGCCGCATGGACTTATCCAAAATTTTTAACCCGGACTTCACGATGCAAAAGATGGACCATCCATCCGGGTTAAGTAAGTACTACTAACAGTTCATAAGTGCAGGAAAATTAAAAGACAGGGGCAACAAAGGCTTCATCCCCACAACAGAGGATCCCTCCACCTTTCTCACCCCCGCAAATTGTCTTAAGGATCATGGATCCTTCATCCTAGTTACTAGTGTTTATTACAGACCATAGTAATTGTACATAAAAACCACATAAAAGCAAAATAAAATGGGCTTGGGCCTTGTCTTTTGTATCCTTCATCGCCCGTTCATGCGTTTGCTTCCACCTCCACCGTTACCTCATTTCCACCTTCAGCTTCATCCTGACCCTTCACACCGCTCGTCCCTGCTTCACCTGCTTCAACCATCATAGCTTCAGCCTCATCCCAAGTCGATCAAGGGTTGCTTCCATTCTTTGATTTACCATGAAGACTTGTCAAAGGATGGATAATTGGCTTCAGTCACAAGTTTGATCCTAGCCTCGAGGAACGACTTGGCTGCCCAGACCTTCGCCTCTTCGGTAGCTCGGTTGATTTCGTCCTGCATCTGGATTGCCAGTGCAGCAGCATGCTCCTCTATCTATCTCTTCTCTTTGGTCATCTTTGAGAGGGCCTTATCCTTAGCAGCAGCCATTGATCTCATTGCAACAAGGGTCTCTTCATGCTCTGCAACAGTCTTCTCATAGTGGCTTCGGGCAGAATCGATGGCCTATAAAAGAAAGCAGGATAGGCTTGGGAAGATACTTGGATAATAAATATTGTCAAGAATAAAGGATCCTTACAGTAGAAAGCATTTCCAGAATCTGCTTTTCGGCATCAAAGGGGTTCTCTTGATCTGAACTCTTCTTCCTCTTAGCTCCTGACTTGGCTCGGGTTGTATCGGATGAGGCTCGGGCGTAGGGGTTGATTTCGGGGTCTCTTTCTTGGTAAACATGCGGTCGATATCCTTGAGGGAGAACTTGGAAGCAGACTTTCCTGATTTCGGAGCACCTGTAAACAGCAAATGACAGATAAGTTTTCAACTCTAACACTTTTTAATACTAAAAATTATTACTCTTACTTGACATGATTGACTCTGAGTTTGATCCTTGAAAAGCTTCGAAAAACTTTGCTTGAAAGGTTCTGATTGCAGGATCCAGTGATAAGAACTTCTTCACTCTGTCTTCAACTCCAGGTAGATCAGCCAGCAAATCGAAATTT
Organism: Bidens hawaiensis; assembly: GCF_021521415.1. Taxonomy (NCBI): domain Eukaryota; kingdom Viridiplantae; phylum Streptophyta; class Magnoliopsida; order Asterales; family Asteraceae; genus Bidens; species Bidens hawaiensis. The sequence goes on from NW_027492793.1 coordinate 16,845, forward strand.
TCAACTACAAGCAATAAAAATTATTAGCAGAAGAATAAAGTATACTATCTAAGTTACCTAAGGATCCTAGATCCTACCCTTTGGTATCCACTTTTTGGGAATGTTAGTTCCACAAGGAATGGAATCCCATCTTACGAAGAAAAATTGGTTTTTCCAGAGGGTACCGTTAAGGGTGACTTTGAAAATAGGAATTTCTTGGTGAGGTTTCGATTTGAAGACGAAGCGTTTGGAACCATGGGTAACAAGATTGTACAGGTATGCTAATTCTGCTAGGCTGAACTCGACTCCTTCTTCTTCGGTTACCCTCTCTATGGTATGAAGGGTTCTCCACAACATCGGCATGGTCTGTATGTAACTAATTCCCGTTATGGTGAAGAACCTTTGGGTGAAATCGGGAAAAGAATACTTGTAACCTATCAAAAATGGTTAGGCCAGAAAGCAAACCCAGTTTTTCGAAATACTATCGCTACGGGCTGTAGGGTCGAAGGGTCGAAAAACTGTATCGGCTGGAAAATGTGATCGGATTTCATCGATTTCCAGATCTGTGAACTTACAGATCTCGGAAGAGGGAGCTTGGAGGATTCCTTGTGGATAAAGATCATCGGGGTCAGTATGGTTGAAAGAAGAAGACGAAGAGGGTACAGAAGTAGTCGACATGTTGAAAGAAAATAAACAAGAGGAAAGAAGGATACCTGAGAAACGCCTGGATCTGTGGTTATAAAAGAGTTATAATCATCGCATATATAGGCGGCGTATAATTATGGTTTGTGGATATTAAACCGCCTGACACACGTCTAATCACCTTCTTTTTTGCAGGGATTTGAAATTCAAAATGACAGCTGTTTTACACAATCACCCGCCATTTTGGGGGCAATTGTTAGGGCATGATTTTTATGCTGAGGATCCTTAACCCTAAACTGCCTTATGGATAGATTATCCTTGAAATATATAACAGGTTATAAAGGATCAGTGATCCTCAGTGTTATTTGTTTACTAATGATTGCGTTTAGTATGGTGATCTGTTAGACAGGTATAACAATTTTAGGACATGCTGACATCAATTATCCTCATGGAGTATTCTCTAGCTGGAGTATGGATACAGGATCCTTATTCCGTATAGCTAGTAATGGACAAATTCGTATGAAGACTGATGTTTGAATATAAACTATGGTTCCTAGACCTGTTCCACCACTTAATTCGTTACTGAATGGCTATTAGCACGTGGTCAAAGAACACGATGATGAAGAGTGGAAGACTAGCGAGATTATAGGAATAGTTGTTAGTTAGTTACTTATTATTTTTCTTTATATAACAGAGTTATGATCAACATTAGGCAGACGCACGCTTATATTTACACTCGTATTCTAGCTACTAGCTCATCAGAAAACACACACATAGCTTTCATTGTATCTGTTGATCAATAACTCCAACCCTTGTAATCACCTTTTACTATTAATAAACTTGACGGTGATAGTTTTCACCGTGCGGGGTTTTTTTGTGCCGGAGATTACTATAATCTAGTACCATCCACCAAAGATTACCTTGTTAGTTTTTGACCGAAGTAAAGATTATTGTAATTAAGGGTTTTTTCCCTCGTGATCAAATCCTTGTGTTCATCAGGATTTCATTTATACAACCACTATTATCGTGTTAGCACTATACCTCACTTGACAGATTTGGATACATTATCCTTAGTTTGATTTTTAACCAAAATAAAGGATCTAGGGGAAAAAGCGAGGTGGCCCCAAAATAACGAGAAGTCAACCACCTTCAAAGACAAGTCTAAGTGGTGCGCTTTCCACGAAGATTTTGGCCACACGACGGATGAGTGCATTGGCTTAAGGAGGGAGATCGGATACCTCCTGAGAAAGGGCCACTTCAAAGAACTCTTGGGAATGAAGAAATCCAAGATCCAGGATCCTGAAGATCTTCCACAAAAAGCAACGCCACCACCATCATACGCTCATGTGATCAACTTTGTCTGAAGAGATTATGACATACTTCAAACTTCGTGTCCTGAAGAAGAGTTCAAGCTAGACGATGAAAGAAGACCACTCATCCCCACTACTCGAATAACTGATGAAAGGATATTCTTCGATTAGATCATTCAAGATCCTCACCAGGATGAACTAGATGTACGAATGGTCAATTTCATCTCTGGAGGATCCGACATATGTGGAACTTCCTTCTTCGCAGCAAAATGGCTAGCCAAAGAGATCAAGTTGGACAACGGAGACCGAGCAATAGTATCCACCACTTTAATGACAGACAAAAGGATCTTCTTCGATGAAGAAGATAAACTGAACATCCAGGATCTTCACCATGACGGTTTAATTATTACTCTATTTATCGCTAACCATTATGTACGCAGGATCCTAGTGGACGGTGGAAGCTCGGTCAACATTATTCAGCATGATGTCCTCAAGAAAATGAACATTCCAGATTCTGAGATTGTCCCTAGAACATCAGTGCTAGTCGGATTCAGCGGAGAAACCAAGAGAAATTGGGGGACATCAACCTACCAATTTATATAGAAGGGTTAAATTCATATCAAAAATTCTGTGTTATTGATAACCTTTCTTGTTGTAATGTCATTTTAGGTAGGCCCTGGCTACATGGAATGAAGGTGGTGGCCTCAACTTACCACCAATGCATCAAACTACCTACCCCATGGGGAGTTGTGAAGATAATTGGTGATCAAGCAGAGGCCAGGAACTATTATTCCTCATCAATGAAACCAACAGCCAAACAGACTATAGCATAGCAACCACAGCAACATCCTAGGGACGTGCTGGAAGCCCGGGAGAAAGAATTAAAGGAAGTATCCTTGGACCCCGAGGATCCAGACATGAAGGTGTTCCTAGGATCCAGTATCCCCAGTAAAATCGAGGAGGATTTGGTATCCTTCTTGGGACGAAGAAAATCTACCTTTGCCTTCAAACATTCAGACATGACAGGTATTTCAAAGGAGGTAATCACTCATAAACTCGACCTTGATCTATCTATTAAACCCGTCCATCAGAAGCGAATGAAATTCGCTCCTGAGAGGAACAATATCATACAAGAAGAAGTTGAAAAACTTCTTAAGGCCGGTATGATCAGAGAGATTCAGTATCCTCGATGGTTGGCTAACGTGGTTGTAGTTTCAAAAAAGAATGGAAAGTGGAGGGTATGCGTTGATTTTACAGATTTAAACAAGGCATGTCCCAAGGATCCTTTCCCGTTACCACATATAGACTCCATGGTGGATGCAACGGCAGGACATGAAATGCTTACCTTCATGGATGCTTCCTCTGGATTTCAACAAATTCAGATGGAACCATCTGATCAGGAGGATACTGCATTCATGACTCCTACCGGCATATATTGTTATATTGCTATGCCATTTGGACTAAGGAATGCAGGGGCAACATACCAAAGACTGGTCAACATGATGTTCAAGGATCAGCTAGGCAAAACCACGGAAGTCTACATAGACGACATGGTGGTGAAATCAAAGAAGGATGAGGATCACCTCAGGGATCTTGAAGAAGGTTTCAATATCCTTGACCAATATAACATGAAACTGAATCCGTCAAAATGCCACTTTGGTGTTAAGGCTGGAAAGTTTCTGGGATATATGGTGACTAAAAGAGGAATTGAAGCAAGCCCAGAACAGATTTAAGCCATCATCAACCTAAAGTCGCCTGAAAACGCCAAGGATGTCCAAAGACTAACGGGAAGAATAGCTGCTCTCAACCGATTCATCTCAAGATCCTCCGAGAAATGAAAAGACTTCTATGATATTCTTAGAAAGAATATGAGGTTTGAATGGACAGAAAAGCATGAGGCTGTACTTAAATCTTTGAAGGATTACTTATCCTCAGCTCCATCCATGATGAAGCCTGTTGATGGAGAATCCTTATTTTATATCTAGGAGTTTCAGGTAATGCAGTGAGTGTTGTTCTCGTCAAGGATCATGAAGGTGAACAACACCCCGTATATTATGTAAGTAAGAGTCTGTTAGATGCAGAAGTCAGGTACTCTCACCTTGAAAAATTAATTCTTGCTTTAATTATGGCCTCTACTAAATTAAGACATTATTTTGAGACTCATACTATTATTTTGAAAACTAATAATCCTGTTAAGAATGTTCTTAGAAAGCCAGAATTGTCAGGTAGAATGGCTAAGTGGGCTGTAAAACTGAGTGCATACGACATTCAGTATGAGCCTAGAATAGCTATCAAATCGCAGGAACTCGCAGACTTTGTGGCTGATTTCAGCAGTGACATGCAGAAAGAAGCTGACTTGGAGGTTCAGCAACTAGATGTAACCAAGGATCCTTGGATCCTCTTCACTGATGGAGCATCCAACGTAAGAGGAACGGGGTTGGGCATACTACTGAAATCGCCACAGGGAGACATAATACCCCTGTCCATTGCATGTGCATTTCAAGCTACCAACAATGAGGCAGAATACGAAACACTCATAGCAGGTTTACTTTTAGCCAAAAGTATGAGGATCAGGTATCTTCAAGTTTATATGGATTCTTTACTCATTACTAACAACTTTAACGGTTCTTATACCGTAAAAGGTGAAAATATGATCAAATATTTAGAAATTGTGAAGGAATTAGCAAAATCCTTCTAAATGTTTAGTATAGTACACGTACCAAGAGAGGAAAATGCTGGGGCAGACGCCTTAGCAAATTTAGCCTCATCCTTGAAAATTCCAGAACATACGAAGGTCCCAATTATCCGCACACTCTCGCCAGCAATAGGAGAGCAAGAAGTTGGGGAAATAACAAGTGATAAGAAGATTGTACTTTAGGATCCATTATCCTTAGCCATTCAATGATCCTGGACTCCCCCAATCAAAAAGTACATTCAAACTGGAGAAATCCCAGCTACGGAGAATCCGAAATCCTTCAAACTCAAGGTATCACAATATATTTTATTAGATGATATGCTATACAAAAAACCTCTTGCAGGTGCATACTTGAGGTGCATCAAGGATCCTGCAATCCAAGAAGTACTTAAAGACTTTCAAGAAGGAGATTGTGGCAACCACACAGGAGGTAGGGCATTATTCTCCAGGATACTTAGAACGGGGTATTTGTGGCCAACAATGAAGAAGGATGCAGTAGAGTATTTGAAGAAGTGTGATGCCTGCCAAAGGCATGCAAATATCCTTCATCAACCGGCAGAACCAATGTATCCTATATCTTCTTCATGGCCTTTCATGAAATGGGGGATGGACATTGTTGGGAAGCTGCCAAAGGCACCGTGTGGAAGGTCTTTATGCTCGCCATGACGGACTACTTCTCTAAATGGATCAAAGCAGAAGCATTGGTACAAGTTCGGGAAATGGAAGTTATATCTTTTATCAAGAGGAATATTATAACTAGATTTGGTATTCCTTCTGAGATTATATGTGATAATGGTTCCAAATTTATTGGGAAAAGAACAATTAACTTTTGTGACAGTTGGGGCATAAAGATGATTACTTCAACACCAGTTCATCCTCAAGCTAACGGTCAAGCGGAGTCTAGCAACAAAATTATCATCAACAATTTAAAGAAGCTTGGATCCAAGAAGGGAAAGTGGGCCGAGGAACTACCATATGTTCTTTGGGCCGACAGGACAACACCCAAGAATGCAACGGGCCAAACACCCTTTTCGTTGGTATTTGGATCAGAAGCAGTAATCCCAACAGAGATGGTGGTTCCTACAGCAAGAACGAGCATCCGTGATCCTGAAGCTAACGAAGAAATCCTTCTTGAAGACTTGGATACTGTTGAAGAACTCAGAGACCTGGCCAAGATCAGAATGGCAGCTTATCAACAAAGGGTAGCTGGGGCATACAACAAGAATATAAGGATCAGAAGATTTCAAGAAGGAGATTTAGTTTTGAAGCCTTCCAAAATACTGCCAATCCGGCTGATGGAAAGTTAGCACCCAAATGGGAAGGAGCTTATCAGATCGAGTCGGAAGCAGGAAAGGGGGCATATCATTTGCTCACAATGGAAGGCAATAGATTACCAAGAGCATGGAATGCTATCCACCTCAAGAAGTATTTTTTCTGATCAGGATCCAGTATCCTAAGAGGATATATTATCCTTAAAGGATCAAGGGTCCCCGAAATTGGTAATATCTATCCGATTACTTATCCTTTTCAATTTCTTATTATTAATCTAAGGATAACGTATTCTTAACATTTTGTTTCTTCCAAGTTTTAAATATCAATGCAGGATATTATTAAGATGTGTAATAATTAAGAGGTTGGCCACCACTCCTTTACATTCGAGGTACTATCCTATTTCTCTTGGTCGAGCCCACGTTTGGGTATGACCCCCGATGGTCATATCCTCTAAGGTTTAAAGGTTTTCATGTTTCTTATAAATAGATTTTCTACACTCTCGCCTGGAGCGCACGCTATCCAACGTATAGTCCGGGGCAGCATGACCAGTAGACGCTTTGTGGCTGACAATTTCGTTGCTTTCGGCTATATGGAGGATCCTACGATTTATGGTAGACGTACCATACCACCGGTTTATAACGTTTTCATGTTATCTTACGTTTGGGCTAAATCCCGGTTTGGGCAAGTCCCCAGTTAACATCCGTATTTGGGCCTGTCCCCAGTTTTGGGCTTGTCCCCTGTTTCACGGGCTTGTCCCCAGTTTCACGGGCTTGTCCCCAGTACACGGGCTTGTCCCCAGTTGCACGGGCTTGTCCCCAGTTAATTTATGGGCTTGTCCCCAGCTTGATGGGTTTAATCCCAATTAATATTATGAGTTATTTGCAACAGATTTACTAAGTTTATCATGAAGACAAAGTTCTAAGGATCCAAAATCCTAAAGTTATTCCTTCAAGGATCACTAAAGGTTCAGTTCTTATGGTAACTTAGGTCTACCTAGACCTTCGGGTATGATTTCTATTAATAAATTTGTATTGTCACAGTTGCAATAATTTTAAACATTTTAAGGGTCACTTCTTTATTGATAATCTGTTATAAAAGCTTTTACCGATTTTTAAGGATATCTTATCCTAAAGTTTGTTCTCTGAGAATATTTTTTCTTAATTATTTTCCTAAGGATCTTTTATCCTAAAATCTCTTACTCAAGTTCATTTTTCAAAACTATCAATAATGCTAAAGTTATATCAAACAAACTTTTAAAATAAATAACAAGCAGATAGTTAAAAGTTTTATTATTAAAACATAAGTCACTAGGACTTATCCAAAATTCTTAATCCGGACTTCACCATGCAAAAGATGGACCATCCATACGGGTTAAGTAGGTACTACTAATTGTTCATCAGTGCAAGAAAATTAAAAACAGGGGCATCAAAGGCTTCAACCCCACAAACAGAGGATCCATCCACCTTTGCTACCCCCGCAAATTGTCTTAAGGATCATAGATCCTTTACCCTAGTTACTACTGTCTATTACAAACAAAAGTTATTGTTCAGAAAAACATCAACACAAAATTAAAAAAAAGTGGGCTCGGGCCTTGTCTTCTTTATCCTTCATCACCCACCTAAGCTGCATCTTCACCCTCGGCAGCACCTTCTCCCTCACCAGCTTCAGCCACCTCCTTGACGCCACTAGTCCCAGCCTCGGTGTTTTCAACCATCTCACCTCCAGCTTCAACCTCGCCTTTACCCAAGTCAATCAAAGCATGCTGCCACTTCTTGATTTCCCATGAAGATTTGTCGAAGGATGAGTCATTGGCCTCAGTCACCAATTGGATTCTTTCTTGGAGAACCGACTTGGCTGCCCAGACCTTTGCCTCTTCGGTAGCCTGATTGATCTCGTCCTGCATATGGACTGCTAGTGCGGCAGCATGCTCCTCTATCTGTCTCTTCTCCTTGGTCATCTTGGAGAGGGCCTTATCCTTAGCAGCAGCCATAGATCTCATCGCAGCGAGGATCTCTTCATACTCTCCAACAGTCTTCTCATAATGGCTTCGGGCAGAATTGACGGCCTATAAAAGAAAGCAGGATAAGCTTAGGAGGATACTTGGATAATAAAAATTGGAAGAATAAAGGATCCTTACGGTCGAAAGCATCTCCAGGATCTGTTTCTCAGTGTCATAGAGGTTCTCTGGATCCGAACTCTTCTTCCTCTTAGATCCTGACTTGGCTCGGGTTGTGATTGGACGAGGTTCGAAAGTATGAGTTAGTTTTGTGGTCTCCTTCTTGGTGAACATGTAATCGATATCCTCGACGGAGAACTTGGACGCAGACTTTCCTGACCTTTGAACACCTGTAAATAGTAATTCCCAGATAAGTTTTCTGACATTTCTCTTTTTAATATTTAAAATTATTACTCTTATTTGACATGATTAACTCTGAGCTTGACTCTTGAAAAGCTTCAATGAACTTGGTTTGAAATGTCCTAATTGCAGGATCCAGTGAAAGGAACTTCTTCACTCTATCTTCGACTTCAGGTAGATCAGACAACATATCAAAGTTTTCAACTACACAAGCAATGAAAAATATTAGCAAAAGAATATAGTATCCTATCTTAATTTCCTAAGGATCCTAGATCCTACCCTTTGGTATCCACTTTTTGGGAAGGTTAGTTCCACCCGGAATGGAATCCCTTTTTACAAAGAAAAATTGGTTCTTCCAGAGGGTATCATTCAAAGTAACTTTGGAGATGGGAACATCTTGGTGGGGTTTTGACTTGAAGACGAAACGTTTGGAGCAATGGGTGACCAAATTGTAGAGGAATGATAACTCTTCCAGGCCGAACTCAACACCCTCCTCCTCGACTATCCTCTCTATGGTTTGAAGAACTCTCCACAACATCGGCATGGTTTGGACATAACAAATCCCCGTTAAGGTAAAAAACCATTGGTTAGATCAGGAAAAGGATATTTATAACCTATCAGGAAAGGTTGGGCTGGAAAGTAAACCCAATTTTTAGAGATACTATCACTACGGGCTGAGGAATCGATGGGTCGAAAGATAGTGTTGGCCGGAAAGTGTAAACGGATTTCGTCGATTTCTGGATCTGTAAACTTACAGATCTCGGAAGAGGGGGCTTGAAGGATGCCTTACGAGTAAAGATCATCGGGGTCGGAATGATTAAGAGAAGAAGAAGAGGATACAAAAACAGTCGACATATTGAAAGAGAATAAGAAAAGAGAAAGAAGGATACCTTGAAGACGCCTGGATCTGTGGTTATAAAAGAGTTATAATCATCGCATATATAGGCGGCGTATAATTATGGTTTGTGGATATTAAACCGCCTGACACACGTCTAATCACCTTCTTTTTTGCAGGGATTTGAAATTCAAAATGACAGCTGTTTTACACAATCACCCGCCATTTTGGGGGCAATTGTTAGGGCATGAATTTTATGCTGAGGATCCTTAATCCTTAACTATCTTATGGATAGATTATCCTTGAAATATATAACAGGTTATAAAGGATCAGTGATCCTCAGTGTTATTTGTTTACTAATGATTGCGTTTAGTATGGTGATGTGTTAGACAGGTATAACAATTTTTAGGCGTGCTTGCATCAATTATCCTCATGGAGTATTCTCTAGCTGGAGTATGGATCCAGGATCGTTATTGAACATAGCTAGTAATGGACGATTTCGTATGAAGATTGATGTTTAAATGTCAACAACGGCTCTTAGACTTATTCTTCCACTTATTTCGCTACTGGACTTCTATAACATGTGGTCAGAGTAATGGGAGCGGCTAGTGGAGGACTTGCGGATTAGTAGGAGATATTGTTAATTGTATTTTCTATATAATTATCGAGTTATGATCAATTAGAGAACACTTGTACTCGCACGCACTCTAGAGCAGAAGCATTCACTCTCTCTACTCACTAGTTTACTTTGCAACATCGATCATAAACTCCACAACACTTGTAACGACCTTTTACCATTAATAAACTTGATGGTGATAGTTTTCACCGTCCGAGGGTTTTTTGTGCCGGAGGTTATAATAATCACGTACCATCCGACCAAAGATTACCTTGTTAATCTTTGACCGATGCAATTCGACCAAAGATTACCTTGCTATTTTTTGACCGAGGTAAGATTATCATAATCAAGGGTTTTTTCCCTCGTGATCAAATCATTGTGTTCATCAAGATTTCGATTATATATTCGCTTTTATCGTGTTAGCACTATACCTCACTTAACAGATTTGGATACATTATCCTTAGCTGATTTTTATCCAAAACACTAGGGTTTCCGGATTATTCGGGATAACAGTTGTAACTTTTTTCTTATATAAACGAGCTGATAATATCATTAGAACACACACCTTCACTTACCTAGCTACTAGCATACACTGTAACACATAGTTTACGATCACTTATCAGCTCCATCATTTGTAACCACCATTTTATTGTTAATAAAAGTGACGGTGATAGTTTTCACCGTCTGGGGGTTTTTTGTGCCGGAGATTATCATAATCACGTACCAATTCGACCAAAGATTACATTGTTAATCTTTGAGTGAAGCAATTCGACCAAAGATTACGTTGTTAATTTTTGACCGAGACAAGATTATCATAATCAAGGGTTTTTTTCCCTCGTAATCACATCGCTGTGTTCAATAATTTTATCATTAAGCACCCCACCTCACGCACTAATTTGATCAAAATTTATTTTGATAATTTTTAACCGAAACAGAAAGCATTTCCAGAAGCTGTTTCTCAGTATCAAAGGGGTTCTCTGGATCCGAACTCTTCTTCCTCTTAGCTCCTGACTTGGCTCGGGTTGTGATTGGACGAGGCTCGGAAGTAGGAGTTGGTTTTGGGGTCTCTTTCTTGGTGAACATGCAGTCGATATCCTCAAGGGAGAACTTGGAAGTGGACTTTCCTGACTTTTGAGCACCTGTAAATAGTAATTCGCAGATAAGTTTTCAGTCATTTATCTTTTTGATATTAAAAATTATTACTCTTACTTGACATGATTGACTCTGAATTTGACTCTTGAAAAGCTTCAATAAACTTGGCTTGAAAGGTTCTAATTGCAGGATCCAGCTATAGGAACTTCTTAACTCTATCTTTGACTCCAGGTAGATCAGACAGCAAATCAAAGTTTTCAACTAGACAAGCAATGAAAAATATTAGCAAAAGAATATAGTATCCTACCTTAGTTACCTAAGGATCCTAGATCCTACCCATTGGTATCCACTTTTTGGGAAGGTCGGTTCCACCCGGAATGGAATCCCTTTTTACAAAGAAAAATTGGTTCCTCCAGAGGGTACCATTCAGAGTAACTTTGGAGATAGGAATAACTTGGTGAGGTTTGATTTGAAGACGAAGCGTTTGGAACCATGAGTGACCAGATTGTATAGGTATGATAACTCTGCCAAGCCGAACTCAACACCCTCCTCTTCGATTATCCTCTTTATGGTATGAAGAACTCTCCACAATATCGGCATGGTTTGGACATAACTAATCCCTGTCAAGGTAAAGAACCTTTGGGTTAAACCAGGAAAAGGATACTTGTAGCCTATGAGGAACGGTTGGGCTAGAAAGCAAACCCAGTTTTTCGAAGTACTGTCACTACGGGCTGAGGGATCGAAGGGTCGGAAAAATAGTGTTGGCCGGAAAGTGTGATCAGATTTCATCGATTTCTGGATCTGTGAACTTACAGATCTCGAAAGAGGGGGCTTGGAGGATGCCTTGCGGGTAAAGATCGTCGGGTCGGCATGATTAAAAGAAGAAGAAGAAGAGGATACAGAAACAGTTGACATATTGAAAGAAAATAAATAAGGAGAAAGAAGGATACCTGGAAGACGCATGGATCTGTGGTTATAGAGAGTTATAATTATCTCATATATAGGCATCGTATAATTATGGCTTATCGATATTAACCGCCTGACACACGTCTAATCACCTTCTTTTTTGCAGGGATTTGAAATTCAAAATGACAACTGTTTTACACAATCACCCGCCATTTTGGGGGCAATTGTTAGGGCATATTTTGATGCTGAGGATCCTTAACCCTAAACTGTCTTATGGATAGATTATCCTTGAGATATATAACAGGTTATAAAGGATCAGTGATCCTCAGTGTTATTTGTTTACTAATGATTGCATTTTTAATGGTGATGTGTTATCCAGGTATAACAATTTGATGATCAAGTCTATCGTATATCTCACTATGAGGCATCTGTAGCACATGATCAAGATTGAAGATTAAGCTGAAGTCATCCAAGATCCTTAGTCAACATTGCTATTAATGGATGATTTTCGTATGAAGAGTGAAGTTTAAGTAACAACAACGGCTCCTAGACTTAGTCTATCATTTACTTCGTCATTAAATGTCTATTAGCACATGGTTAAAGAGCACGATGAAGAAGAGTGGAGGACTAGCGAGTTTGTAGGACTTATTTGTTAGTTAGTTATTTTTATTTTTCTTTATATACATTGAGTTGTGATCGACATTAGGGACACATACACACGTACTCTAGCTGCAAGCTTATCTGTAATCACACACATAGCGTTCATTGTATCTGTTGATCAACAACTCCAACCTTTGTATCCCTTTTGGTGATTAACAAATTGGTGATCGACGAGTTGTCATCACCCGGGGTTTTTTTCTTTTGATCTGAACAAGGTCAAAAGGTTTTTCCTCGCAACAAATCACTGTGTTCATTCCATTTTCGTTCATATAATTGTTATTGTCATCATAGCACTAGACCTCACATTGACAGATTTGGATACATTATCCTTAGCTGATTTTTATCCAAAACAATGATGATGATGATGATAAAAATAATAATAATAATAATAAAAATAATAATAATAATAATAATAATAATAATAATAAATAATCTAAGTAATAATAATAAAAATAAACCTTAATAATAATTCCAATCTATTTAGTTAAATATGTGTTATATATATGTTAGGGCACGGAAATTTGACACTGTGGATACATTATCCTGACATATGTTCTTGGATTAGTTATCCTTAGACAGATCCTGTCAGGATCAGTGGTCCTCAGTACTTGGTATTATTAACAATTGTTTCTTGTGTGTAGGTTGTTATTTAATAAGTATAACGGCTCCAAGACTTATTCCACCGGATATTTCGCTATTGGACTTGTCAAACACGTGGTCAAATGGCTATAACACGTTTAGTGGGAGAAGTGGAGGATTTATAAGACTTCTTGTTGAGTCACAAATAACTGAATGCTGAGGATATGTTATTCTTGAAGACATGTCTGGATCAATTATCCTTCTGAAGAGTTCCAGAGCTATGTCAGGATCATGGATCCTCGGTATTTGGTGCTGTTAACGGTTGTTTCTTATATGAAGGCTGATATTTATCAAGTGTAACGGCTCAAGGACGTGGTCTACCTAAAATTATGCTACAAGGCACCTCCAGCACGTGGTCAATAGTGAAGACTAAGTTAGTGGGAGTAGTGCCATAAAAATAGGAGTTAGTTAGCCTTTATTTTTATATATATTGAGATTATGATCAAAGTTAGGTCACTTGTTCACATTCATTCACTGCTTACACTCGTAAATACTCTGTCAAGAACTCTCTAGCAGTTCATACACACACACACTTAGATATTCTTTGTAATCTTTGATCATATCTCTACCTTTGTAACCCGATTTTTACCATTAATAAACTTGACGGTGATAATTTTCACCGTCCGGGGGTTTTTTGTACCGTAGATTACTATAATCAAGTACTATCCGACCAAAGGTTACCTCGTTGATCCTTGACTGAAGTGATTCGACCAAAGATTATCTTGTTAATCCTTGACCGAAGTCATTTGATCAAAGATTGCCTTGTTAAGTTTTGACCGAAGTAAGATTATCGTAATTAAGGGCTTTTTCCCTCGTGATCAAATCACTGTGTTCACCCAGATTATGATTACGCGTTCAATATTATCGAGTTAGCACCTTACCTCACATTTACGAATTTGGATACTTGATCCTTAACAGATTTTTGTCCAAAACAATTTGGCGCCCACCGTGGGGCAATTGGTGCTATAATCCAGATTATTCCTATCATTTTCAAACTTTTTATACCCATATCACTATCAATGGCCTCTTAATCAACCTCTACTTCATCAACCATGCCGGCTACGGTCCCTCTCTCTTCGAGGACTTTGCCGTCGATGCCTCTACCAATCACGGAGCTCCAAAGACCACCGCGGCTGGAAACAAGACACAAATTCCAGTCCTCCAGAGCTCAAAAACCACTGCTTTCGGTGGTCAAATCTAACAATGATGTTTCTGCTATGTTTTCACAAGTTAAGGCATACATGGAGCAGCAGAACAAAACCAACCAGAGGATTCTACGTGAAATTGAATATCTCAAGAAAAGAAAGAGGCCAGCGGAGGATCAGACTCCCTTGATGCCTAGGGTGCTGGAATTCTCTACTCCAGGATCCGTGGTTCAGCATACTCAAGATTCCTCGACCTTCCAACAAGGATCATCCATCCTTCAACCAGGATCCTTGGGTCAGCATACTCAAGGATCCTCGATCTTCCAACAAGGATCATCGATTCTTCAACCAGGGTCCGTGGGTCAGCATACTCAAGGATCCTCGATCTTCCAGCCAGGATCATCTATCCTCCAACAAGAGTCCATGGTTCAACCCGCTCAAGGATCCTCAAGCTTTCAGCAAGGACCATCGATCCTTCAACCAGGATCCACCGGATTGTATCTTCAAAGATCCTTCAACTCCCAACCGCTAGGATCCTTCATCCACAATCAAGGATCCTTCTTCAAGGATCAAGGATTCTCAGGGGTTCAACATCAAAGGTCTTCGGAGGTCCATGAAGGAGACATTATCCCCATGCAGACCATAGCTTCGGGAAGACCAACTCCTATCGCATATTCTTCTTATCCCAACTACACTTATGGGATGCCAACGTTCAACCAACCAAGAGGTAACGCCTATAATCACATATCCTCAGACACTAACCTTGGCTCTATGCAGGATACAGGTATCAATCAGGCTATGGCTAGGGAACTTCAGAAGCTTAAGAATATGATATCCAGTGTGCCAGGAGTGGTCCGACCAATTCCTGATATACCAGAAGGTAGCCACAAGCTGTCCAGATTTGCTCCACCGATATGCGATGCGGAGATCCCGAAACGCTTTCAAACCCCCAACATGAAGGTGTATGATGGGACCACTGATCCGGAAGAACACGTGGCTCAGTATAGGGAAAGGATGGAGATCAACCCAATTCCTGAAAGACCCAAGGAAGCTTGTCTATGCAAGGGTTTCGGATCCACACTAACAGGATCTGCACTTAAATGGCTGCTAAGTCTTCCTCCTTATTCTGTTACATCTTTTTCACATTTAGTTAACTTGTTCAACAGCCAGTTTTCTTGTAGTAGGAAATTTGAGAAGTTAACTAGTGACTTATATAGAGTTGTCCAACCTTATGACGAGTCCCTTAGGGATTTTGTTGCAAGGTTTGGCAGGGAGGCCCTAGAGATTCCTAATCTTGATATAGTTACAGCTGTTGAAGCATTCAAGATGGGACTTCAAAGGGGCTCCCCATTTTATAACGATCTTGTGATGACTCCATGAAGGACTTTAGATGAAGTCAGAAACAGGGCACTCAGACTCATAAGACTAGAGGATGATAAAAGGATCTAGGAAAGATTGGGTAAAATAGGAGTCACCCGGTAAGAAATCAAGGATCCAGGATCCTGAAGAAGCCCCTTAGAAAGCAGCAGCACCACTACCAGATGCGCATGTGATCAACTTCGTCTCCAGAGGCACAGATATATTTTGAAGTTCCTCTCCGACAGCAGAGACCCTCATTGAGAAGACCAAATTGAATAATGGGGAAAGACCGCTTATCCCCACTACGTCAATAGCTGATAAAAGAATCTTCTTTGAATAAGAAGATAGTATAAGGATCCATGATCCTCATCGAGATGCTCGCATGATCAATTTCATTTCCGGAGGGTCAGACATATGCAGCACTTCTTTCTCTGCAGCTAAGAGGCTAGCCAAGGAAATAAAATTGGATGGCGGGGACCAACCGATTATATTCACCACTCTGACCATTGACAAAAGAATCTTTTTCGATGAAGAAGACAAATCAAGCATCCAGGATCCTCACTACAATGGTTTGATTATTACTTTATTTATAGCTAACCATTATGTTCGCAGGATCCTAGTTGACGGTGGTAGCTCGGTCAATATTATCCAACATGATGTACTTCAGAAAATGAACATACCAGAACCAGACATCATCCCAAGAACATCGGTGCTAGTTGGTTTTAGTGGAGAAACCAAGAAAACATTGGGGGACATCAACCTCCCGATATACATCGAAGGGTTAAATTCTTATCAAAGATTTTGTGTAATTGATAACCTTTCTTGTTGCAATGTTATTTTAGGCAGGCCTTGGCTACATGGAATGAAAGCAGTGGCTTCTACATACCATCAGTGCATCAAGCTTCCTACCCCTTGGGGAGTAGTAAGGATAGACGGTGATCAGGTGGAAGGCAAGAAATACTATTCTTCGTCAATGAAGTTGACAGCCAAGCAGACTGTGGCATAGCAACCACAGCAACATCCTAGGGACGTTCTGGAAGCTCGGGAGAAAGACGTTAAAGAAGTATCCTTCGATCCCGAGGATCCATACATAAAGGTGTTCCTAGGATCCAGTATCCCCAGCAAGATTGAGGAGGATTTGGTATCCTTCTTAGGGCGAAGAAAATCTACCTTTGCCTTTAAGCATTCAGACATGACAGGGGCAACATATCAAAGACTGGTCAATATGATTTTCAAAGACCAGTTAGGCAAGACCATGGAAGTTTGAATGGACTCAAAAGCATGAGGATGCGCTGAAGGCTCTTAAGGATTATCTATCCTCAACACCAGCCTTGATGAAGCCAATTTATGGTGAGTCGTTGTCTCTATACTTAGATGTTTCAGGTAATGCAGTCAGTGCTGTTCTGGCCAAGGATCATGAAGGTCCACAGCATCCGGTATATTATGTAAGTAAAAACCTTTTGGACGCAGAGGTCAGGTATTCTCACCTTGAAAAATTAATTCTTGCTTTAATTATGGCCTCAACCAAGTTGAGACACTATTTTGAAACACATACTATTATTTTGAGAACTAACTATCCTATTAAGAATGTGCTTAGAAAACCAGAAATGTCAGGTAGGATGGCCAAGTGGGCTGTGAAGCTGAGTGCATATGACATTCAGTATGAGCCTAGAACAACTATCAAATCACAGGCATTAGTAGACTTTGTGGCTGATTTCAGTAGTGACATGCAAAAGGAAGCTGATTTAGAAGTACAACAACTAGAAGAAACCAAGGATCCTTGGATCCTCTTCACAGATGGAGCATCCAATATAAGAGGAACAGGTTTGGGCATACTACTGAAATCGCCACAGGGGGGGACATAATACCCCAGTCCATTGCATGCGCATTTCAAGCCACCAACAATGAGGCAGAGTACGAAGCACTCGTCGCAGGTTTACTTTTAGCAAAAAGCATGAGGATCAGGTATCTTCAAGTTTATATGGATTCTTTACTTATAACTAACCACTTTAACGGTTCTTATGCCGTGAAAGGTGAGAAAATGATCAAATATTTAGAAGTTGTGAAGGAATTAGCAAAATCCTTCGAGTTGTTTAGTATTATTCAGGTACCAAGAGAGGAAAATTCCGGGGCGGATGCCTTAGCAAATTTAGCCTCGTCCTTGAAAATTCCAGAAGATACAAAGATCCCAATTATCCACATACTCTCGCCAGCAATAGGAGAGTAAGAGGTTGGGGAGATAACAAGTGACAAACAGATTGTACTTTTGGATCCATTATCCTCAGCCAGCCAAGGATCCTGGATCCTCCCAATCAAAAAATACATCCAAGATGGAGAAATTCCAGCCACAGAGAATCCCAAATCCTTCAAACTCAAGGTATCAAAATATATTTTATAAGATGATATGCTCTACAGAAATTCTCTTGCAGGTCCATACTTGAGGTGCATCGAGGATCCTGAAATCCAAGTAGTACTTAAAAGACTTTCACGAAGGAGATTGCGGCAACCACACAGGAGGAAAGGGCATTATTCTCCAGGATACTTAGAACTGGGTACTTCTGAACGACAATGAAGAAGGATGCAGTAGAGTATTTGAAGAAGTGTGATGCCTGCCAAAAGCATGCAAATATCCTTCATCAACCAGCAGAACCAATGTATCCTATATCCTCTTCATGGCCTTTCATGAAATGGGGAATGGACATTGTTGGGAAGCTACCAAAGGCTCCAGGTGGAAAGGTCTTTATGCTTGCCATGACAGACTACTTCTCCAAATGGATTGAAGCAGAAGCATTCATGCAAGTCCGAGAAAGGGAAGTTATATCCTTTATTAAATAAAATATTATAACTAGATTTAGTATCCCTTCTGAAATTGTTTGTGACAATGGTTCCCAGTTTATCGGGAAAAGAACCACTAACTTTTGTGACAGTTGGGGCATCAAGATGATTACCTCTACTCCAGTGCATCCTCAAGCTAATGGTCAAGCAGAGTCTAGCAATAAGATAATCATCAACAACTTAAAGAAGAAGCTAGGATCCAGGAAAGGAAAATGGGCCGAAGAGCTACCGTATGTACTTTGGGCCGATAGGACGACACCAAAAAATGCAACAGGCCAAACACCCTTCTCATTAGTGTTTGGGTCAGAAGCAGTTATCCCTACAGAAATGGTGGTTCCAACGGCTAGGACAAGCATCCGTGATCCTGAGGCCAATAGAAATATCCTTCTCAAAGACTTGGATACTGTGGAAGAACTCAGAGACTTAGCCAAAATCAGAATGGCAGCTTATCAACAAAGGGTAGCTGGGGCATATAAAAAAAATATCAGGATCAGAAGATTTCAAGAAGGAGATTTAGGTTTAAGGAAAGCCTTCCAAAACACAACCAATCCGGCTGATGGGAAGTTAGCACCCACATGGGAAGGTCCTTATCTGATAGAGTCGAAGGCAGGAAAGGGGGCATATCATTTGCTCACTATGGAAGGCAACAGGTTACCAAGAGCATGGAATGCTATCCACCTCAAGAAATACTTTTACTGATCAGGATCAAATATCCTCTGAGGATCAAGTATCCTTAAAGGGTCAAGGATCCCAAAATTGGTAATATCTATCTGATTACTTATTCTTTTCAATTTCTTACTATTTTAAGGATAATGTATTCTTAACGATTTATCTCTTCCAAGTTTTAAGTAACACTGCAGGTGTAAATAAGAGGTTCAGTGTCTAAGAGGTTGGCCACCTCTCCCTCACGCTTAAGGTACATCACTATTTTCCTTGGCCTAGCCCACGTTTGGGTATGACCCCCGATGGTTATATCCACTAAGGTTTAAAGGTTTTCACCTTTCTTATAAATAGAGTTTCTACACTCTCGCCTGGAGCGCACGCTATCCAACGTATAGTCCGGGGCAGCGGGACCAGTACACGTTTAGTGGCTGACAATTTCGTTGTTTCCGGCTATATAGAGGATCCTACGATATATGGTAGACGTACCATTCCCTAAGGTTTAAGGGTTTTCACCTCTTCTCAAGGGCCTTGTTGCCAATTTAACCCTATGGTTTAAGGGGTTTTCACCTCTTCTCAAGGGCCTTGTCGCCAGTTTAACCCTAAGGTTTAAGGGGTTTTCACCTCTTCTCAAGGGCCATGTCGCCAGTTTAACACCAGATTATTGGGCTTGTCCCCAGAATATTTGTTGGGCTTGTCCCCAGTTTATTGGGCTTGTCCCCAGAATATTTGTTGGGCTTGTCCCCAGTTTATTTTATGGCTTGTCCCCAGTTTATTTTATGGGCTTGTCCCCGGTTTGTTGGGCTTGTCCCCAGTTTATTTTATGGGCTTGTCCCTGATTTATTGGGTTTAATCCCAGATAATATCATAAGTTATTTGCATCAGGTATCATAAATTAGATTCTGAGGATCACCGAAGGATCAATACTTATGATAAATTAGGTCTAACCAGACCTTACGGTATGATTTCTGTTTATCGGTTTACACTTATTTGATTTCAGTTTATATTTTCATAGATATAAGGATTCATTATTCTCAATCTATTTTTATAAGGATTTGAGATCTTGGTTTATTTTTGCAAGGATATTTTATCCTAAAAACTTTTTACTAAAATATATTATTTCTTAAAACTTTCAATAAAGCTAAAGCTATATCAAACAAACTTTCACAAAAATAAATAACAAGCAAACTGTCAAAAGTTTTATATTATTAAACATAAGTCACTTGGACTTATCCAAACCCTTAACCCGGATTTCACCATATGAGAGATGAACCGTCCACCCGGGTTAAACAGATGTTGCTAGTTGTTCATGATTTGCAGGGAGAATAAGAAAATTTAGATATCTAGCTTGAAGGGAAGTTCTCAAGGAAACTCTACAGATATATGATAATTATATCTAGCTTGTCTCATATGTTTTTGCAGGAAGTTTGAAATCAAAGGCAAAATGACAGCTGTGATCTTATCACAACCGCCATTTTGGGGGCAATTGTTAGGGCACGGAAATTTGACACTGTGGATATGTTATCCTGACATATGTTCTTGAATTAGTTATCCTTAGACAGATCCTGTCAGGATCAGTGGTCCTCAGTACTTGGTATTATTAACAATTGTTTCTTGTGTGTAGGTTGTTATTTAATAAGTATAACGGCTCCAAGACTTATTCCACCGGATATTTCGCTATTGGACTTGTCAAACACGTGGTCAAATGGCTATAACACGTTTAGTGGGAGAAGTGGAGGATTTATAGGACTTCTTGTTGAGTCACAAATAACTGAATGCTGAGTATATGTTATTCTTGAAGACATGTCTGGATCAATTATCCTTCTGAAGAGTTCCAGAGCTATGTCAGGATCATGGATCCTCGGTATTTGGTGCTGTTAACGCTTGTTTCTTATATGAAGCCTGATATTTATCAAGTGTAACGGCTCAAGGACGTGGTCTACCTAAAATTATGCTACAAGGCACCTCCAGCACGTGGTCAATAGTGAAGACTAAGTTAGCGGGAGTAGTGCCATAAAAATAGGAGTTAGTTAGCCTTTATTTTTATATATATTGAGATTATGATCAAAGTTAGGTCACTTGTTCACATTCATTCACTGCTTACACTCGTAAATACTCTGTCAAGAACTCTCTAGCAGTTCATACACACACACACTTAGATATTCTTTGTAATCTTCGATCATATCTCCACCATTGTAACCCTATTTTTACCATTAATAAACTTGACGGTGATAAATTTCACCGTCCGGGGGTTTTTTGTGCCGGAGATTACTATAATCAAGTACTATCCGACCAAAGGTTACGTCGTTGATCCTTGTCTGAAGTGATTCAACCAAAGATTATCTTGTTAATCCTTGACCTAAGTCATTTTATCAAAGATTGCCTTGTTAAGTTTTGATCGAAGTAAGATTATCGTAATTAAGGGCTTTTTCCCTCGTGATCAAATCACTGTGTTCACCCAGATTATGATTACGCGTTCAATATTATCGAGTTAGCACCTTACCTCACATTTACTAATTTGGATACTTGATCCTTAACAGATTTTTGTCCAAAACAATATATGTTAAAATCATTTAATAATTTATAATTCACTAGTTTTTATCCCCCGTACTACGGGGGTTGTTTTATCTTATTTGTTTATAATATTTATTTATTTTTTTTTAATTGTATGAAAGTTAATAATATACTTATGGTTTGATAATAAATTATTTCATAAATAAATGAGATGTTATAACCCGATTTAAAAGCTATATGGGTTTGATGAGACCCAAGACCCGTTTATTTTTTTTTACTATAAAATTGGTTCTTTAATTATAAATAATATATATATATTTAAATAAATCAGATATTAATTTTGGGTATATCCCTACTTTATAGGATTTTTAAATCAAATATTTGGTGAGATTAGTTTTTAATTTAATGAGATGTTATAACACGTTTAAGAAATAGTTGGGTTTGATAAGATCCAAACCCGTGAATTTAAGTCAAATGCATGAGAAGCCTCAATTTAAAAATCAAGCAAATTTGGTGACTCCAAAAAAGGGGGGAGCGACCACATCGCGACACATAGGATTTTTGGGTTTTCGTTTAAATATATTATAGATTTTAATAAATAACAAGGCAATAAATTTATTCTATAATACAAAATTATACAAAATAATACAATACAATATAATACAACAAAATATAGTATTAGCGAGTGGCCAATATGTTGCCTTAAACACCCTATGAACTTAAAATTTTGACTTAGAAGTAAATGTGACACTATAATATATCACTTGTCATGAAAAATTTAAGTAAAAAATTTCAAAATAATTTACGTGGTTTTTTAAGGTTACATTTTGGTCACCCACTAATATTGTATTTTGTTGTATAATTTTTATGTTGTATTATATTTTTATTTTATCGTGTTTATAAAAGTGAGTCATAGATTATTAAATGATTTTAACATACACAACACCTGTTTAACTAAATAGGGTGGGATTCTTATAAAGTTTAATATTATTACTTATATTATTATTGTTGTTATTTATTTACTAGGTTTTGTTACTAACGTGTATATTTTATAATCCTTTATTTTACTCATAATCCTCTATTGAGATAGAATTTTTCACATATCATGTCACATCCACATGCCATTGCAACCGGTAGAATGTTAACTTATATAAACAATAGATCAACGGATATCCAAAATGTTTTTTTTGTTTCAACCATCAACGGATACACCACTCATGTTGGCAAACATTTCATCACTTCTCATAATAATAATAATAATATAGGTGCCAAGCTCATTCATAAGATTTACTTTTTCATAACTAAAATCACGTGGATACAACTAGGCCAACCTTAATATATTTTCAACATCAAATGCTTTAAAATTATCATCCGAGCTTGAAGTACCCATACACGTAAACAATTCGGTTGCCAGTTTATTAAAAACAGTTGGGCTCTTGTATTTGCATATCTAACATCGATTTAAAAATTTTCAACTTCATAAAAACTTAAAACTATTTTTAAACAAATTAATAGATGATAGATTAACGTATTGTTGTGTTAATTTGACTATGTCGACATATCATGTCACTGGATAAACATTGTGGTAGAAAAAGAAAAAGACATAATTACAAATATTATCCTTTATGTTTGTACCAAATTTCACTCATGGTCCTTTATCTTCTAAATTGATATGTTTTATCCTTTATATATACAAATGTAGCAACGTTTGTTATTTAGCACTAACCTAGTTAGTTTTCAAGTTAAATCAAGTCATGTGTGTTGCACATGCGGGCAAATTGATCATTTCACCTAATAAATTAAAAATAATTTAATAAATAAAAAAAAAATTAAAAAAATAATAATCTCTCTCTCTCTCACCCCAACTCAACCTCTCTCATTATACCACTCCTTACCATCCATCCACCTTCACCACGGATAAAATCAACAAATCCCCAGTTTAATCCATGGCTATGTCAGTTACTCCCTTACAAAACCCAATTTAATCAAATCCACACATTCCCTCAAATTCAGTTCAAATGAAGCCCTGGATCACAAATCAAACCAAAATCCAAATCTACATTCTACATATCCATTAAAGTTAACATCGTCATCAAATACAATCGTATTCAAACAAGAATCGTCATCAAATTCAGATAAAAATTCCAAACTCACAAACCTAAATCGCCGATCAGATACAATCAGGGCAAATCATGTGTTCACACTTTTAGGAATTAAAGGAATCACATGATCAGTGATTTAACGAAAAAAACTAATAGGTTAGTGTTAAAAGACAAACGGTGTAACATTCGAAAACGTAAAGTACAATTTATGTTAATTTTGAAGATAAATGACACTCACTGAAATCTGATACATATATAAAGGATAATTTATGTAATTCTTTAAAAAAAAAACAAGACGGTAATATTTGTGATTTACCAAGAAAATTTCACTGAATGACATATATAGAATGAACAATGAAGCTAGCTTTCAACATCAAATATAAGACTTTTTATATAAAACGCGGCGACTTGTGTAACGTAGAACCATCCTAGTCGTCTTCATCGAATCTTCTCTACAAATACCAATATTTATTCTAAACGCGTTAGACTTTACCACGAGATTCTGATGCTATAAATACAACACAATTATATGTTCGTTCTATCATCAATAACATTATTATAATTGTCAAATATTTTTATATCCTCCATGTATCATCATCATCATCAGCCTTCCATTCCATCTGCAACACCAAATCATCATCCCATGGCAAATCACCTTCTTGAAATCACTGGTACGTACAATCTCTTTTCCTGAAAGACATGAAGAAAACACTAAAAATTGTAATTTAATTAATGTCGTTTTTAATTTTCATTTAGTGGTTGGCTGCCATAAACTGAAAGACACAGAATGGATTGCAAGACAAGATCCTTATGTTTGCCTTGAATACGGCATCTGCAGAAATCACACTCGTGTTTGTACAGGTCCTCTCTTTCACGCTATCTCTCAAAATAGATTTACGTGCAGTGTTGTAAAAATCGATATTAATTAATTAGTCAGAGTTTAAGCTAATCGGACCCAATAATTAGTAGTCCTCCAAATTGTTCAAATTTCGGTCTAAGTCTTTGATCACTGTTGATTCAATCCGATTAATAAGTTTGAAAAATTAATGATAAAATTTTGAAAACTTATGTACGGCATTCAAATTCGATTAATTCGTGTACATTGCTAGTCGCCGATTAATTAGCGCCTAGCGAGTTGTACAACATTGCGTAAATGCAAGGTTGCATGTGAATTAATTATTGGGATATATATACATACGGATACGTGTGTGACAGATGGAGGCAAGAATCCTACATTCCAAGAGAAATTCGTGTACAACGTGGTTGAAGGTTTAAGAGAGTTAAACATTAATGTTTGGAACAGCAACACCATCTCACGCGATGACTTTATTGGCAGTGGAAAGTAAGTACATTACTTCTTCGGTCTTCTCTTCGATCACATCCACCGTTTGATTCTTAGTTATTGATACATTTTTTTCCATTGATGATTTTCAGGGTACATTTAGGGAAGGTTCTTTCTCAAGGATATGATGATAGTTCATGGCCACTGCACACTAAACACGGCAGGTAACTAATTAAATTCATCACTTTGTAAATTAATGATCATCATTTTTATATATACAGAGTGTTTTTAAATTCTAATAAGATATATAGCTCGTTTTATAAACTATATATATATATACAGGCATGGTGGCGAGATACGATTGATAATGCACTATTCCGGTGCCAACGCAAACACTAATTATCATGTTACACCCCAAGTACTGTCTGTGTACCCTGCACCGCCCCAGCCACCTTCCTCCATGTTTTATCCACCAGCCACCGCTGGAGCTTATCCTATGCCGTCGTCCACATACCAGCTACCCACTTATCCACCTCAGCCATACCCTCCTCAACCATATGGCTCCCATTACTCTCACTCTCACTCTCACTCTCATGGTATCTCCTCATCTTCATCCATATATATATATATATATATATATATATATATATATATATGTGTGTTATATTTCCATCATATATATTGGTTTGTTTATACGATATAATATATACTATACCAGATTTAATTATCTTAAATTGTTTTTGTTTGTACTAAACTTTTGATGTCTTTATTTAGGTTCTCCATATCCAGGAGGGTATTGTAGGGGTATGGTACTAAAACCCGGTTCTACGACCCTAAATCTATTATGTTTGGCTTATTTTATTACATGGACTAATACAATGTTATTGGGCTGAGGGGGTTTTGTGAAGGTAACCCTAATTGGGCTAGGCCCATTAGGGTACCATGATGGTGGCCATGAGACTCTCTATATAAGGAGGTCTCCACCTCCTTATTAGGGGTCATGCTCAATAAGAGCCACCACCACCTTTTTGTGTCTGTGAACAAGAAATCCTCAGGATATCTTAGCAGTCACCTCCACACCCCCGAAACCATTGCAGGTTTCAACATTTCAGGTCACAGGCGCCGCCGCAGAAGAAGAAGATCAAGACGTGGTTCGTTCATCTCGAAAATCCGTGGAAACATCGTCATGGATCAGGTTAGATTCATTTCGTGCTTCGACATTGGCGCCATCCGTGGGACGGCAACGAACTGCCCTTCGATCTTCATCTCGGCTGTCGGATCTCTCCCAGGAAGAACCCAGATCTGGAAGTTTACAGAAAAAAGCTTCAAGGCTTGTTCTATTAAAGCTCAAAAAGATCCATAGATCTAAAAAGAGGCTTCCAGATCTGGGCAAGAAGAAACGGCCTGATTCAAATGATCAGGTCTCCGGATCTGTGATGGTTTTAAATCTGCTCCGAGCTTCAGATCTGTCCAGATCTGATTTACAGATCTAGGTCTAGATTACAGACCTGGATTTTAGGTCCAAAGTTGCAGGTCTGACTCTAAAATTGCAGATCCAGAAATTACCAGATTTCCGCCGCCATGTACGCGCCCCCGCGGATTCTCACTCCGCAGCCGTGCATATGCCGCCGTGGAAACCAGCATCTGGGTTTGGCGCAAGAGACCTCAGCCATGCACGCGCACTCACGAGTCACCACTCCATCGCCGTGCATGCGCGCATCAGGCCACGCGCCAAACTTCAAAGGTTGGGAATCCTCATAATATCCCACATGGCTACACGCCAAACTTCAAAGGTTGGGAATCCTCATAATATCCCACATGGCTACACGCCAAACTTCAAGGTTGGGAATCCTCATAATATCCCATATGGCTTCGCGCCAAACTTCAAGGTTGGGAATCCTCATAATATCCCATATGGCTTCGCGCCAAACTTCAAGGTTGGGAATCCTCATAATATCCCATATGGCTTCGCGCCAAACTTCAAGGTTATGAATCCTCATAATATCCCTTATGGCTACGAGCCAAGGTTGGGAATCCTCATAATATCCCATATGGCTACGCGCCAAGGATGGGAATCCTCATAATATCCCATATGGCTACGCGCCAAACTTCAAGGTTGGGAATCCTCATAATATCCCATATGGCTACGCGCCAAACTTAAGGGTTGGGAATCCTCATACCATATGCTCACGCATCACATATGCTCACGCATATTACACATGCCTACGCATCACATGCTCACACATGTCACAGTCTACACGCACGCGCACGCAACATCTGCGCGTGGCGCATAACACAAAACCAGAGTCTACGCGCACGCGCATGCAACATCTGCACGTGGCGCGTGACATAAAGTAGCTCGTAAGACGCCCCTCGCACGCAGGCTCTATTATTCTCAGCTCGTAAGACGCCTCTCGCACGCAGGCTTTATTATTCTTAGCTCGTAAGACGCCTCACGCGCAGGCTTTATTATGCTCAGCTCGTAAGACGCCTCTCGCGCGCAGGCTTTATTATTCTTAGCTCGTAAGTCGCCTCTCGCGCGCAGGCATTATTATTCTCAAAGCTCATAAGACGCCTCTCGCGCGCAGGCTTAATTATTCTTAGCTCGTAAGACGCCTCACGCGCAGGCTTTATTATGCTACAGCTCGTAAGACGCCCCTCGCGCGCATGCTTTATTATTCTCAGCTCGTAAGACGCCTCTCGCGCGCAGGCTTTATTATTCTTAGCTCGTAAGACGCCTCACGCGCAGGCTTTATTATGCTCAGCTCGTAAGACGCCTCTCGCGCGCAGGCTTTATTATTCTTAGCTCGTAAGTCGCCTCTCGCGCGCAGGCATTATTATTCTCAAAGCTCATAAGACACCTCTCGCGCGCAGGCTTAATTATGCTCAGCTCGTAAGACGCCTCTCGCGCGCAGGCTTTATTATTCTTAGCTCGTAAGTCGCCTCTCGCGCGCAGGCATTATTATTCTCAAAGCTCATAAGACGCCTCTCGCGCGCAGGCTTAATTATTCTTAGCTCGTAAGACGCCTCACGCGCAGGCTTTATTATGCTACAGCTCGTCAGACGCCCCTCGCGCGCAGGCTTTATTATTCTCAGCTCGTAAGACGCCTCTCGCGCGCAGGCTTTATTATTCTTAGCTCGTAAGACGCCTCACGCGCAGGCTTTATTATGCTACAGCTCGTAAGACGCCTCTCGCGCGCAGGCTTTATTATTCTTAGCTCGTAAGACGCCTCTCGCGCGCAGGCTTTATTATTCTTAGCTCGTAAGACGCCTCACGCGCAGGCTTTATTATTCTCAGCTCGTAAGACGCCTCTCGCGCGCAGGCTTTATTATCCTTAGCTCGTAAGACGCCTCACGCGCAGGCTTTATTATGCTCAGCTCGTAAGACGCCTCTCGCGCGCAGGCTTTATTATTCTTAGCTCGTAAGTCGCCTCTCGCGCGCAGGCATTATTATGCTACAGCTCGTAAGACGCCTCTCGCGCGTAGGCTTTATTATTCTTAACTCGTAAGACGCCTCTCGCGCGCAGGCTTTATTATTCTTAGCTCGTAAGACGCCTCACGCGCAGGCTTTATTATTCTCAGCTCGTAAGACGCCTCTCGTGCGCAGGCTTTATTATTCACACAGCTCATAAGACGCCTCGCGCGCAATCTGTTATTATTCTTACAGCCCGTAAGTCGCCTCACGCGCAGGCATTATTATTCTCAAAGCTCATAAGACGCCTCTCGCGCGCAGGCTTTATTATTCTTAGCTCGTAAGACGCCTCACGCGCAGGCTTTATTATGCTCAGCTCGTAAGACGCCTCTCGCGCGCAGGCTTTATTATTCTTAGCTCGTAAGTCGCCTCTCGCGCGCAGGCATTATTATTCTCAAAGCTCATAAGACGCCTCTCGCGCGCAGGCTTAATTATTCTTAGCTCGTAAGACGCCTCACGCGCAGGCTTTATTATGCTACAGCTCGTCAGACGCCCCTCGCGCGCAGGCTTTATTTTTCTCAGCTCGTAAGACGCCTCTCGCGCGCAGGCTTTATTATTCTTAGCTCGTAAGACGCCTCACGCGCAGGCTTTATTATGCTCAGCTCGTAAGACGCCTCGCGCACAAGCTGTTATTATTCTTACAGCCCGTAAGTCGCCTCACGCGCAGGCTTTATTATTCACACAGCTCATAAGATGCCTCGCGCGCAAGCTGTTATTATTCTTACAGCCCGTAAGTCGCCTCACGCGCAGGCTTTTATTATTCACACAGCTCATAAGACGCCTCGCGCGCAGGCTGTTATTATTCTTACAGCCCGTAAGTCGCCTCACGCGCAGGCTTTATTATTCACACAGCTCATAAGACGCCTCGCGAGCAAGCAGTTATTATTCTTACAGCCCGTAAGTCGCCTCACGCGCAGGCTTTATTATTCACACAGCTCATAAGACGGCTCGCGCGCAAGCTGTTATTATTCTTACAGCCCGTAAGTCGCCTCACGCGCAGGCTTTATTATTCACACAGCTCATAAGACGCCTCGCGCGCAAGCTGTTATTATTCTTACAGCCCGTAAGTCGCCTCACGCGCAGGCTTTTATTATTCACACAGCTCATAAGACGCCTCGCGCGCAAGCTGTTATTATTCTTACAGCCCGTAAGTCGCCTCACGCGCAGGCTTTATTATTCACACAGCTCATAAGACGCCTCGCGCGCAAGCTGTTATTATTCTTACAGCCCGTAAGTCGCCTCACGCGCAGGCTTTTATTATTCACACAGCTCATAAGACGCCTCGCGCGCAAGCTGTTATTATTCTTACAGCCCGTAAGTCGCCTCACGCGCAGGCATTATTATTCTCAAAGCTCATAAGACGCCTCTCGCGCGCAGGCTTTATTATTCTTAGCTCGTAAGACGCCTCACGCGCAGGCTTTATTATGCTACAGCTCGTAAGACGCCTCTCGCGCGCAGGCTTTATTATTCTTAGCTCGTAAGACGCCTCTCGCGCGCAGGCTTTATTATTCTTAGCTCGTAAGACGCCTCACGCGCAGGCTTTATTATTCTCAGCTCGTAAGACGCCTCTCGCGCGCAGGCTTTATTATCCTTAGCTCGTAAGACGCCTCACGCGCAGGCTTTATTATGCTCAGCTCGTAAGACGCCTCTCGCGCGCAGGCTTTATTATTCTTAGCTCGTAAGTCGCCTCTCGCGCGCAGGCATTATTATGCTACAGCTCGTAAGACGCCTCTCGCGCGTAGGCTTTATTATACTTAACTCGTAAGACGCCTCTCGCGCGCAGGCTTTATTATTCTTAGCTCGTAAGACGCCTCACGCGCAGGCTTTATTATTCTCAGCTCGTAAGACGCCTCTCGTGCGCAGGCTTTATTATTCACACAGCTCATAAGACGCCTCGCGCGCAATCTGTTATTATTCTTACAGCCCGTAAGTCGCCTCACGCGCAGGCATTATTATTCTCAAAGCTCATAAGACGCCTCTCGCGCGCAGGCTTTATTATTCTTAGCTCGTAAGACGCCTCACGCGCAGGCTTTATTATGCTCAGCTCGTAAGACGCCTCTCGCGCGCAGGCTTTATTATTCTTAGCTCGTAAGTCGCCTCTCGCGCGCAGGCATTATTATTCTCAAAGCTCATAAGACGCCTCTCGCGCGCAGGCTTAATTATTCTTAGCTCGTAAGACGCCTCACGCGCAGGCTTTATTATGCTACAGCTCGTCAGACGCCCCTCGCGCGCAGGCTTTATTTTTCTCAGCTCGTAAGACGCCTCTCGCGCGCAGGCTTTATTATTCTTAGCTCGTAAGACGCCTCACGCGCAGGCTTTATTATGCTCAGCTCGTAAGACGCCTCGCGCGCAAGCTGTTATTATTCTTACAGCCCGTAAGTCGCCTCACGCGCAGGCTTTATTATTCACACAGCTCATAAGATGCCTCGCGCGCAAGCTGTTATTATTCTTACAGCCCGTAAGTCGCCTCACGCGCAGGCTTTTATTATTCACACAGCTCATAAGACGCCTCGCGCGCAGGCTGTTATTATTCTTACAGCCCGTAAGTCGCCTCACGCGCAGGCTTTATTATTCACACAGCTCATAAGACGCCTCGCGAGCAAGCAGTTATTATTCTTACAGCCCGTAAGTCGCCTCACGCGCAGGCTTTATTATTCACACAGCTCATAAGACGGCTCGCGCGCAAGCTGTTATTATTCTTACAGCCCGTAAGTCGCCTCACGCGCAGGCTTTATTATTCACACAGCTCATAAGACGCCTCGCGCGCAAGCTGTTATTATTCTTACAGCCCGTAAGTCGCCTCACGCGCAGGCTTTTATTATTCACACAGCTCATAAGACGCCTCGCGCGCAAGCTGTTATTATTCTTACAGCCCGTAAGTCGCCTCACGCGCAGGCATTATTATTCTCAAAGCTCATAAGACGCCTCGCGCGCAAGCTGTTATTATTCTTACAGCCCGTAAGTCGCCTCACGCGCAGGCTTTATTATTCACACAGCTCATAAGACGCCTCGCGCGCAAGCTGTTATTATTCTTACAGCCCGTAAGTCGCCTCACGCGCAGGCTTTTATTATTCACACAGCTCATAAGACGCCTCGCGCGCAAGCTGTTATTATTCTTACAGCCCGTAAGTCGCCTCACGCGCAGGCATTATTATTCTCAAAGCTCATAAGACGCCTCTCGCGCGCAGGCTTTATTATTCTTAGCTCGTAAGACGCCTCACGCGCAGGCTTTATTATGCTACAGCTCGTAAGACGCCTCTCGCGCGCAGGCTTTATTATTCTTAACTCGTAAGACGCCTCTCGCGCGCGCTCGTAAGAATAATAAAGCCTGCGCGTAAGAAGCGTCTTACGAGCTGAGAATAATAAAGCCTGCGCGCGTAATAAAGGCGTTATTATTCTTAGCTCGTAAGACGCCTCTCGCTCGTAAGAATAATAAAGCCTGCGCGCGAGAGGCGTCTTACGAGCTGAGAATAATAAAGCCTGCGCGCGAGGGGCGTCTTACGAGCTGTAGCATAATAAAGTTTGGTGGTGGCTCTTATTGAGCATGACCCCTAATAAGGAGGTGGAGACCTCCTTATATAGAGAGTCTCATGGCCACCATCATGGTACCCTAATGGGCCTAGCCCAATTAGGGTTACCTCCACAAAACCCCCTCAGCCCAATAACATTGTATTAGTCCATGTAATAAAATAAGCCAAACATAATAGATTTATGGTCGTAGAACCGGGTTTTAGTACCATACCCCTACAAGCCCCCCAAGTCCACTGTTGCTCCTGGGCGCGCAAGCGTCTAGGTGGAGCGCTGGACTTTATAAGGTGTGAGGCGGTTTTTTCCCTTTTCTTTGGCCTTGTCTTTATTGTCTGAGTTTTTGGAGGTTTTCCCCATGATGGTGACAAGCTGTAAAAATAATGAAGCCTGCGCGTGAGGCGGCTTACGAGCTATAATAATAGAGCCTGCGCGAGAGGCGACTTGCGAGCTATGAGAATAATAAAGCCTGCGCGCGAGAGGCGTCTTACGAGCTGTAGCATAATAAAGCCTGCGCGTGAGGCGTCTTACGAGCTAAGAATAATAAAGCCTGCACGCGAGAGGCGTCTTATGAGCTTTGAGAATAATAATGCCTGCGCGCGAGAGGCGACTTACGAGCTAAGAATAATAAAGCCTGCGCGCGAGAGGCGTCTTACGAGCTGAGCATAATAAAGCCTGCGCGTGAGGCGTCTTACGAGCTAAGAATAATAAAGCCTGCGCGCGAGAGGCGTCTTACGAGCTGAGAATAATAAAGCCTGCGCGCGAGAGGCGTCTTACGAGCTTTGAGAATAATAATGCCTGCGCGCGAGAGGCGACTTACGAGCTAAGAATAATAAAGCCTGCGCGCGAGAGGCGTCTTACGAGCTGAGCATAATAAAGCCTGCGCGTGAGGCGTCTTACGAGCTAAGAATAATAAAGCCTGCGCGCGAGAGGCGTCTTACGAGCTAAGAATAATAAAGCCTGCGCGCGAGAGGCGTCTTATGAGCTTTGAGAATAATAATGCCTGCGCGCGAGAGGCGACTGACGAGCTAAGAATAATAAAGCCTGCGCGCGAGAGGCGTCTTACGAGCTGAGCATAATAAAGCCTGCGCGTGAGGCGTCTTACGAGCTAAGAATAATAAAGCCTGCGCGCGAGAGGCGTCTTAAGAGCTGAGAATAATAAAGCCTGCGCGCGAGAGGCGTCTTACGAGCTTTGAGAATAATAATGCCTGCGCGCGAGAGGCGACCTACGAGCTAAGAATAATAAAGCCTGCGCGCGAGAGGCGTCTTACGAGCTGAGCATAATAAAGCCTGCGCGTGAGGCGTCTTACGAGCTAAGAATAATAAAGCCTGCGCGCGAGAGGCGTCTTACGAGCTAAGAATAATAAAGCCTGCGCGCGAGAGGCGTCTTACGAGCTGTAGCATAATAAAGCCTGCGCGTGAGGCGTCTTACGAGCTAAGAATAATAAAGCCTGCGCGCGAGAGGCGTCTTATGAGCTTTGAGAATAATAATGCCTGCGCGTGAGGCGACTTACGGGCTGTAAGAATAATAACAGCTTGCGCGCGAGGCGTCTTATGAGCTGTGTGAATAATAAAGCCTGCGCGTGAGGCGACTTACGGGCTGTAAGAATAATAACAGCTTGCGCGCGAGGCGTCTTATGAGCTGTGTGAATAATAAAGCCTGCGCGTGAGGCGACTTACGGGCTGTAAGAATAATAACAGCTTGCGCGCGAGGCGTCTTATGAGCTGTGTGAATAATAAAAGCCTGCGCGTCAGGCGACTTACGGGCTGTAAGAATAATAACAGCTTGCGCGCGAGGCGTCTTATGAGCTGTGTGAATAATAAAGCCTGCGCGTGAGGCGACTTACGGGCTGTAAGAATAATAACAGCTTGCGCGCGAGGCGTCTTACGAGCTGAGCATAATAAAGCCTGCGCGTGAGGCGTCTTACGAGCTAAGAATAATAAAGCCTGCGCGCGATAGGCGTCTTACGAGCTGAGAATAATAAAGCCTGCGCGCGAGGGGCGTCTTACGAGCTGTAGCATAATAAAGCCTGCGCGTGAGGCGTCTTACGAGCTAAGAATAATTAAGACTGCGCGTGAGAGGCGTCTTATGAGTTTTGAGAATAATAATGCCTGCCCGCGAGAGGCGACTTACGAGCTAAGAATAATAAAGCCTGCGCGCGAGAGGCGTCTTACTAGCTGACCATAATAAAGCCTGCGCGTGAGGCGTCTTACGAGCTAAGAATAATAAAGCCTGCGGGCGAGAGGCGTCTTACGAGCTGAGAATAATAAAGCCTGCGCGCGAGGGGCGGCTTACGAGCTGTAGCATAATACAGCCCGTAAGTCGCCTCACGCGCAGGCTTTATTATTCACACAGCTCATAAGACGCCTCGCGCGCAAGCTGTTATTATTCTTACAGCCCGTAAGTCGCCTCACGCGCAGGCTTTATTATTCACACAGCTCATAAGACGCCTCGCACGCAAGCTGTTATTATTCTTACAGCCCGTAAGTCGCCTCACGCGCAGGCTTTATTATTCACACAGCTCATAAGACGCCTCGCGCGCAAGCTGTTATTATTCTTACAGCCCGTAAGTCGCCTCACGCGCAGGCTTTATTATTCACACAGCTCATAAGACGCCTCGCGCGCCAGCTGTTATTATTCTTACAGCCCGTAAGTCGACTCACGCGCAGGCTTTATTATTCACACAGCTCATAAGACGCCTCGCGCGCAAGCTGTTATTATTCTTACAGCCCGTAAGTCGCCTCACGCGCAGGCTTTTATTATTCACACAGCTCATAAGACGCCTCGCGCGCAAGCTGTTATTATTCTTACAGCCCGTAAGTCGCCTCACGCGCAGGCATTATTATTCTCAAAGCTCATAAGACGCCTCTCGCGCGCAGGCTTTATTATTCTTAGCTCGTAAGACGTCTCACGCGCAGGCTTTATTATGCTACAGCTCGTAAGACGCCTCTCGCGCGCAGGCTTTATTATTCTTAGCTCGTAAGACGCCTCTCGCGCGCAGGCTTTATTATTCTTAGCTCGTAAGACGCCTCACGCGCAGGCTTTATTATGCTCAGCTCGTAAGACGCCTCTCGCGCGCAGGCTTTATTATTCTTAGCTCGTAAGTCGCCTCTCGCGCGCAGGCATTATTATTCTCAAAGCTCATAAGACGCCTCTCGCGCGCAGGCTTTATTATTCTTAGCTCGTAAGACGCCTCTCGCGCGCAGGCTTTATTATTCTTAGCTCATAAGATGCCTCACGCGCAGGCTTTATTATGCTCAGCTCGTAAGACGCCTCTCGCGCGCAGGCTTTATTATTCTTAGCTCGTAAGTCGCCTCTCGCGCGCAGGCATTATTATTCTCAAAGCTCGTAAGACGCCTCTCGCGCGCAGGCTTTATTATTCTCAGCTCGTAAGACGCCTCTCGCGCGCAGGCTTTATTATTCTTAGCTCGTAAGACGCCTCACGCGCAGGCTTTATTATGCTCAGCTCGTAAGACGCCCCTCGCGCGCAGGCTTTATTATTCTTAGCTCGTAAGTCGCCTCTCGCGCGCAAGGCATTATTATTCTCAAAGCTCATAAGACGCCTCTCGCGCGCAGGCTTTATTATTCTTAGCTCGTAAGACGCCTCACGCGCAGGCTTTATTATGCTACAGCTCGTAAGACGCCTCTCGCGCGCAGGCTTTATTATTCTCATAGCTCGCAAGTCGCCTCTCGCGCAGGCTCTATTATTATAGCTCGTAAGCCGCCTCACGCGCAGGCTTCATTATTTTTACAGCTTGTCACCATCATGGGGAAAACCTCCAAAAACTCAGACAATAAAGACAAGGCCAAAGAAAAGGGAAAAAACCGCCTCACACCTTATAAAGTCCAGCGCTCCACCTAGACGCTTGCGCGCCCAGGAGCAACACTGGACTTGGGGGGCTTGTAGGGGTATGGTACTAAAACCCGGTTCTACGACCCTAAATCTATTATGTTTGGCTTATTTTATTACATGGACTAATACAATGTTATTGGGCTGAGGGGGTTTTGTGGAGGTAACCCTAATTGGGCTAGGCCCATTAGGGTACCATGATGGTGGCCATGAGACTCTCTATATAAGGAGATCTCCACCTCCTTATTAGGGGTCATGCTCAATAAGAGCCACCACCTTTTTGTGTCTGTGAACAAGAAATCCTCAGGATATCTTAGCAGTCACCTCCACACCCCCGAAACCATTGCAGGTTTCAACATTTCAGGTCACAGGCGCCGCCGCAGAAGAAGAAGATCAAGACGTGGTTCGTTCATCTCGAAAATCCGTGGAAACATCGTCATGGATCAGGTTAGATTCATTTCGTGCTTCGATAGGTATAGTTTATATTGAGATACAATTCCTACTAAAGGTGATCAGAAGACCAATTTGCATGGTTATGGCGACTTATATATATAGTGTTATGGATTAATACAATTGGCATTTGATTTTAGTATTTGCAGTAAATAAGAAACATTCTTTTATTTGTTGGTTGGGTGATATTCATGTAACATCCAAGTTTTTTTTTTAAAATATTTTATTGGGATTATATTGAATAAAAGAAGTTCGTTTTTAGTTTATATTGTTGCATGAAATCGTATATTTATTGTATATTGAGTGATCCTAAATTTAACAAATTTATAATGCTGGTGCTTAAAGTTGAATAACTGTTGTGTAAACAGTAAACTGTCTATTGGATTGAACATGAGATCGCTAAATTGAAATAATTAATTTGTGTATTGCGACCAACATGGGCGAACCTACACGTGACCCAATATACACTACTAGAAAAGAGTAATGTTTCGTACGAAAATTTCCAACACATTTCCTACGAACGCTATTTCTAACACATTTCTAACGAAATTCTTACGAAAAAAGAAACCCATAATTTGCAACATAATTGTGACAATATAGTGACAAAAAGCAATTGTGTTGCAAATGCGTAGCAAATATTCCAACGTATTTACAAAAAAAAAATAGTTGCACTATTTTATTTAACTTATTCGTGAGAAATGCGTAACAAAGAAACACGAACTAAATAATAAATTTCATTGGAAATGCGTAGGAAGTATTCTAACACCATTAATCTTATTGATGTTAAACTTTATTTATAATTAGGTTATTTTTATTGTTAGTAATAATAGTAATAGTCTAAATTTTTTCTCAATCTTATGCTTGGCTAATTTATTATTTATTAATTGATTTATATAAAATTTGAATTACTTTTATATATTTGAAGAAAATTTTTAAATGAGCCTAACATCGGCACAAGCTCGTGCATACATTATTCATGTTTGAATTTCTAAAGAAAGTTTCGATTATTTTGCAATTTCTTAAAAAAAAATCTTGATTTTGTTGGTTTCTGTATTTTTTTTTTAAATTTTGTAATATTTTTTTTATCAGAAATACAAAAGTGTACTTCAATTCAAAAATAACCCAAAAGTAAATATATCCATAACAACATATAATCAAAAAGTTAACCCATATTAAAAAATAATGCAGACACACTCCATTTTTTTAAAAATAGTCCTATAGTTTACGCGTTTAAATGTTAAATATTGGTTAAAAGTAATTTTGAAAAAATATAGGCCAGAAATATAAGTAATTTCTCGGACATAAAACCGGTTTGCAGGTAAAAACCAGTATTTTAGACTAAACCGCCGGTACGATGTTCTAGCAAACCGGCCAAAAATACCGGACTCAGAATACCGGCCTGTTGTGCGATAAATTAATAATATGTTCTTGTTGAAAATGCGTTGGAAACTTGAAAAAAAAACAATTATTATATGTTAATAATTATTTTCTTAAAGACGGCACAAATATATGTAAAAAGAGAAAAACAAAAGACCACGACTAGCAAGAAACTAGATGGGCCACAAAAGGAATGATCGCTCTAAGTAACACAACATTGACTAGATCTAGGTGTGTGCTTTATAACTA
Source organism: Bidens hawaiensis (assembly GCF_021521415.1). NCBI lineage: Eukaryota > Viridiplantae > Streptophyta > Magnoliopsida > Asterales > Asteraceae > Bidens > Bidens hawaiensis. The sequence continues at coordinate 54,668 of NW_027492793.1, forward strand.
TACCTGAATACGAACCCGACCAGATTCAACCTAATTCCCTAGTAACCTGACCCAAATTTACCCTACCGATTAAAATCATATGCCGAACCGGAGATCAAAAGGTCCAGTCGGTATTTGGGTTGAAATACCCAAAATCGGTTAGACTCAAACAACCGGAAGTAGGAATGATGCATGTATCTGATGTATTAAATAATAATACATTAATATGTTTATAACACGCTTATGTAGGCCGGCCATTGGGTTATCTGAGAAGACTTCAATTCAAACATATTTATAAACAATCCAAGACTTATGGATTCCATCCTTAATATTGTCGACTTAGATTCAAATTACAAAACATATCAACTAGAAGCAGTATGTGTAAATTGTAATTGAGTATCAGTATCGTTCTTCAATAAATTGTAATTGAAAAACATATGGTTGTATGTTGAATTTTATTTGATAATGGTTGTAAGAAAGTTTATAATATAGTTTTATTTATCTATTTATGATCTTATTAAAGGTGAATAATTTTTACTTTAACTTGTTAAACCCGACCCGAATTTACCCGACCATTCAACTCGAAACCCGAAAAACTCGTACTCATGGGTCGATTCTTGGGTCAATTTGCTTTGAGCTCAAACTCAAACAACCCGAAACACAAAAATAACTCGAAGAACACCCTTAAGTAGAACGACTATAATACAAAAAGAAATAAGTTGAAGAATATCGTCATAAAGACCCTCCTTCTTGATTCCTTTTGATTATAAGAAAGTGGCATTTCTCGTTCTCCAATTAATTCGCCAAGTGATAAATAATTGATATCGCTAAATCGTTTTTAGAAAGGAATTGGACGAATTGAACTGAGCCAATCTATAAAAGTGGAAGGAGCTCGATCCATCAGTAACACGATTCCAAACCAAACAACAATTTTACTCAATTTCCCAAGGATAAAAGGGAAACTAGCAAAAATGTGATTACTCTCGACTCATATCAAAGATTGCAATCTGAATGAAGAACATAGGGACATCATAATTTCTATCAACGTTGGAACGGGTAGGAAGACGATTTAGTAAAACCCTCCTAGCACAAATGTTATCTTTCTTGGAATATGATTGTACCAGTTAGTCGAAATAGTGGCCACCGATAAAACATACTTGTATATCGACTTTCTCGTTTCCTTAACCGAGAACCCCACCACCCCATTAGATTCCCAACACAAACAATCGTTAGCATCTTCAATTGTGAGATTATAATACATATAAATGCAAAGGATGTAGACTAAATACACAAGGCTTGGTAAGACTCAACAAGACTAAAAAGCCTCCCATACAAGGCTCAAGCTTGGGCTCAATAACTAAGCGAGCGTTATTTGAAGCTTGAGCTCGAAAAGCTCAACTCGTTTTGAGTTTTCATCAATCAGAGCTCAAGTAGCTCGCGAGTGGCTCAACTTTTTTTTATCGATTTGAGCTCAAGTAACTCTCAAGCGGCTATGCTCGTTTTGAGTTTTTTATCAATCCAATTTCAACTAGCTCGCATGCGGCTCGCCTTGTTAGAGATTTTTATTTGTTTTTCTTAGATATATATATATATATATATACATATGAATTATTATAACGGTTAGTTTATAAGAACTTCCTTAATTGAGTTTTCCCCCACTTTAACACAAAAATAATTTGATTTCCCTCCAACACAAACCCAGTTAACCCCTCATTTTCTGTAAACCTCTGGCCTCTCTCATTGCTTCAAAGGTAATTCGTCAACCAATTTCTTTCATTAAATCTAGGTGACTAAGGCTTGTAGTTTTGACAGGGCCGTCTTTGAGGCATGGCAGGGTAGACGACAGCCACAGGCCCGACACCCCCACTAGGCCAAAAAAAAATTCAAAAAAATTATATGTATTTTTATCAAAAACATGCATATAATCAATGTTTCAACACAATTGCCTAACCACTAGCTTGGTCTAATGGTAAAGGGGCATGACATCTAACTGTAACATCCCGTTTTCTCTTTCGTTTAATAAATAAAATATGAGTTATTATGAGTTGGGCTTGTGTTGAGTAAATAGATGTGAGTTATGGACTTGGGTTAAAAAGGAAAGAGATAAAGATCATGGGCTTAAGCCCATGACCCATCATATATAAACAATAATTAACCCTTAATCCATTCATTTACACATATTCCTTACACCATCCGGGTTATAATTAAACTAGATATACGTTGTGGAAAGTGATAGTAATTAATACTTGTAATTGTTATACAGTTAGTCGCGCACAACTAAAGAAAGGGATTACCATTAACGGTGAACGTAACCGCATTCAGGTGAGTTTCTAGCCCCATTCCTTGTTATGTTTTCGGGGTTGTGTGCATAATCTATGTGATTAGTTAATACACTTACCTTAAGTGGTAAGTGTATGCCTTATATGATTATGTATGGATGATGCTTGACGGTGCGTGAACGATCTTCGGATATTGCATGTACTGTCGGGTGGTACTTGATGATACGAATGATATGTATATAAAGTATGAACAATATATAAATGCATGTATGAAAGTTATGATTATGAATGCATAGGCAGGTATGGTATGGTTGTATAGAAGAAAGGGAACCGAGCCCTAATAATTCTCGAGGCAGAAAAGGGAACCGAGCCCCAATAATTCTCGAGGCAGAAAAGGGAACCGAGCCCTAATAATTCTCGAGGCAGAAAAGGGAACCGAGCCCTAAAAATACTCGAGGCAGAAAGGGAACCGAGCCCTTATAATTCTCGAGGCAGAATAGAATAATGTAAAGTAGGGTTTAATATAAAGTATGAAAGAAATGAATGTAAGAAAGAAAGAAAGTATATGATAATGTATGTATGTATGAATGAAAGGTAAGCAAATTATAATATGTGTCTTTAGATGCGTATGTAAGAATATGTGGATGTATTGTACGTTACCTGATTAACTAGACCTCACTCAGTGTAGCTGACTTTTAGTATGCACGTAGGTGAGTAGGATGAGGCAGCTCACTTGAGGGGAACACATGGCATGGAATTGAAGATACTGGCATCTCAAGGAAGTGTTATCTTATTTTAAATACAATGTTTTTTGTTTAAACCACCTTGAATGTTTGTTATGATGAGATTTGAAAGATATGTAATATATTCTGGTTGAAGTTTTAATATTCCACGAATGTTTTAATTAACTCTGATGATTAGAACTGTGTTTATGAGTAAATCCAACGTCCAAAGTAGGGCACCGGTAATGGGGTCTTACAAGTTGGTATCAGAGCAAAGTTTGAGAGATTTAAGAATCCTACATGCTTAGACTCGAACAGAGATTTGGATTTAAATAAGAAGAGAAAGAAGATGCCAGTTCAAGATAGCCATGTGTCACTCAAGCAAGCTCAGTAACGGTCGAGTTTATGGTTAAATAATGAATGCTAATGTTAGCTTAACTGCTAAAGAAAGGATATGTGTATGTAGGGATAGGAATTCATGATTGTTTGATTGATTAACTGTATAAGAGTAGAATTGGCACAAATAGACTCATAAGAGGAAGTGTATAGGACACGGAAAGTAACGTGATCGGCTAATCACAGCTGGCCAATGTTATTACCTGGTAGCCTTACTATCCTTGTACTAAATAGTTCCTTGAGTGACGACGTTTGTGTTTTCCCTTTTAGAATACAAAGGCTGGAGCAAGAGAGATTGTTGGCACTAGAGATCGCACTAGACGTCGTGGCAGGCCTCGTCTTTTCCGACAACCTTCGGTAGAAACAGCTTCCAACAAGGGAGATGAAGGAAGCGCAGCTGGACGAAACCCGAGTAACAACGAAGGGTATCAACTTGACCCTGCTGTTCGAGCTGCCATTGCTCAAGCGGTAGCAGCTGCTGTGAAGAACCTGAATCCTGGAAAGTCTGCTGAGAAGTCTGGGGTAAAGAGTAAGAAATATGATGAAGGAGAGAAGGGTGACTCGAGCGAAGTTCGATCTGTGAAGGTTGATAACATGAAGAGGGCCCGAGGTGGGTGCAACTAATAGTCGTTTAAGGGTTGTGACCCGCTGAAACTAACTGGCTTGGGTGACGCAATCGCTACTCTCCAATGGATAACCACTATGGACAAGGTTATTCGCATTGGTGAGTGTCGTCCCGACCAAGCTGTTGGTTATGCCACCCAATCGTTTGGTGATGAGGCGATGTATTGGTGGGAATCGATTGAGCAGAGAAAAAGTCAAGAGGAGATTAATGCTATGAAGTGGGAGGATCTGAAAGAGTTGGTGATGAAGAGGTTTTGTGTTGACGCCGAAGTTGAGAGGGCGGAGATGAAGTTTCTAAACTTGAAGGCTGGAACGATGACGCATCGTGAGTATACCACAGAGTTCAACCGAATGTCTAGGTTGGTACCCGATATGGTTAACACTAAGGCTAAAAGAATCAAGTGCTATGTGATGGGATTTCCACAGAAAGTCCGCATGCTAGTCCGGGCGAATAAACCTGCTACTTTTGACTCTGCTGTCGAACTGGTAGAGATGGTCTAAGGACCTGGCTGTGGATGATGTTGTGGTGGGAGAGGAGAAGAAAGATAAGAAGTGGGTCGCTCCTGTCAAACGCCCAGGTACTCAGTTGTGGAACCCAAAAGACAAGAAACATAAGGTGTGGGAAAGAAAGACGTGTAAGACTTGTGGCAAGATGCACGGTGGTGAGTGCCGATGGGGTAAGGGTTCAAACGTTTGTAATAAGTGAGGGAAGAGTCATGCTGGTGAGTGCAAGTTTGGTACGAACGCCAGTTATAAGTGCGGGAAGGTGGGGCATTATGCTCCAGATTGTACCGCAAAGTCCGCATGTTATAAATGCGGTAAGACGGGTCATTTTTCAAGGGAATCCACCGAGAGTGAAGCTGCGGGAAGTGGGAAGAAGGATGTTGATCAAGTTAGGCAAAGGACTAGGGCATACATGCTGACTCAAGAACAAGCCAAACAGATTCCAGATGTCGTGACAGGTACGTTTCTAGTAAACGGTATTGCCGCTTCTGTATTATTTGATTCAGGTGCGAACAAGAGTTTCGTGAATACACCATTTAGCAAATTAGATAAAATGAAATGTTGCCGAGTGTCTGAAACTTTTATAGTGGAAACCGCTAGTGATACCTCGGTTAATAATTTTGAAAATGGTTAAGGACTGTAAGACAGAGTTAGAGAGACATGTGTTCCCTTTTACTTTGTATGTTATGACCTTAGGAGGGTTCGATGTAGTTTTGGGAATGGACTGGTTTTCTGAGTATGAAGCTCATATAGTGTGTAAGAGTAGAATAATAAGGCTAAAGTCCTCGGATGGTAGTGCGGTGACAGTTTATGGTGATAAGGAAAGTTCTAGGCTTAATGTCATTTCAATGATAAAAGCCGAGGGTTTGTTAAGGCGAGGGTGCGGTGCCTACCTGGCATATGTTGTCAACGCTACGACCGAGACGAAAGAAATGGACGATGTTCTTATATTGCGCGACTACCCAGAAGTATTCCCTGAGGATCTTCCGGGGTTGCCACCGGAGCGAGATATAGAAAATCAGATAGAATTAGTACCAGGAGCCCAGCCCGTTGCGAAAGGGCCTTACCGTCTAGCACCATCCGAGATGAAAGAACTGATGTCCCAACTGTAAGAACTCCTCGACAAAGGTTTTATAAGGCCGAGTGTTTCTCCGTGGGGCGCGCCGGTGTTGTTTGTGAAAAAGAAGGATGGAAGTATGAGAATGTGCATAGATTATCGCGAGCTGAATAAGCTTACGGTAAAGAATAGATATCCTTTGCCAAGGATTAATGATCTGTTTGACCAACTGCAAGGTTCAAGTTGGTTCTCACGGGTAGACCTCAGGTCAGGTTATCTCCAACTAAAGGTGAAGGAGGCAGACATCCCTAAAACAACATTTCGAACGCGATATGGACACTACGAGTTTCTCGTGATGTCCTTCGATCTAACGAATGCTCCCGCAACATTTATGGACATGATGAATAGGGTGTGTCAGCCGATGTTGGATAAGTCGGTTATCGTCTTTATCGATGATATATTAATTTATTCAAGGAATGAGTCTGATCATGCTGAGCATTTAAGAGAGGTATTGGAGACTCTGAAGAAAGAGAAGTTGTACGCTAAATTTTTAAAATGCACGTTCTGGTTACGAGAAGTGCAATTCTTAGGTCACGTGATGAATCCTGAAGGGATTACCGTGGACCCATCTAAGATTGAAGCAATAATGAACTGGAGGACTCCATAGAATCCGACTGATATACGAAGCTTCTTAGGGTTAGCTGGCTACTATAGGAGATTCATCGAAGGTTTCTCCAAGATAGCCGCACCGTTGACCGGTATGACCCGAAAGTCGATAGTATTCAGTTGGGGTAAGTTTCAAGAGGAAGCTTTTGAGGAATTAAAGAGAAGACTCACACAAGCTCCAATCCTTGCTCTACCCGATGGTGATGAGGATTTGGTTGTTTGTACTGATGCTTCGCATCGTGGGTTAGGTTGTGTGTTGATGCAACGAGGAAAAGTGATAGTGTATGCGTCTAAACAGTTGAAAGTCCATTAGAGTACTTACCTGACACATGATTTGGAGCTAGAAGCAGTAGTGCACGCTCTTAAGATATGGAGACACTATCTGTATGGTACTAAGTATACTATTTACACGGATCATAAAAGTTTAAAATACTTCTTCGAGCAGAAAGAGCTAAACATGACGCAGAGAAGATGGTTAGAGTTGATAAAGGATTACGACTGCGACATTAAATACTATCCCGCTAAAGCAAGTCTGGGTCGCCGACGCGCTAAGTCGGAAGAATGAGGAAGTCCTTGCAACAGTGAAGTCATACCAGTTGATTATGAAGTCAAGTCTTTTTGAAGAAATTATCAAAGGGCAGTCAGAGGTGCTGGTAGAAGAAGGGCTAATAAAGAAAGAAAGGATTTTCGGTCAGCAAAACAAGTTGATGGAGATCTTAGAGGTTGAATCTTAGATGAAGCTCATAAGTCAAGATACTCAATTCATCCGGGAACTACGAAGATGTACCAGGATTTGAAAATAGACTATTGGTGGCCATGGATGAAGAATGATGTAATAGATTACGTCACTAAGTGCTTAACTTGTTTACAAGTCAAGGCAGAGCATCAGAAGCCTTATGGAAAGATGCAACCTTTGGAGATACCTGAATGGAAATGGGAACACATCACCATGGATTTCATAACTAAGCTACCTCATACAGCTAAGCATCATGATACCATCTGGGTGATTGTGGATCGATTGACCAATAGTGCTCACTTTTTGCCTATACGAGAGGCTATCTCGTTAGAAACGTTAGCAAGATTGTTCATTAAAGAGGTTGTATCTAAGCGTGGAGTACCGTCATCGATCGTATCAGATAGAGATACTCGGTTTACTTCGAGGTTTTGGAAGAAGTTCCATGAAGCTATGGGAACGAGATTGAACATCAGTACGGCGTATCATCCTCAAACAGATGGACAGTCTGAAAGGACGATCCAAACACTTGAGGACATGCTACGTGCTTGTGTTTTAGACTATGAAGGAAGTTGGGATGATCACCTGCATCTGGCAGAGTTCTCCTATAACAACAGCTACCATTCAAGTATTGGTATGCCACCGTTTGAGATGCTTTACGGTAGACGTTGTAGAACTCTCGTATGTTGGGGAGAGATTGGTCAGAAAGAGATGGGAAGTTTAGAAGTTATGCAAGAAACCTCTTCAAAGTTCGATAAGATTAAAGCAAGAATGAAAGCTGCTCAAGACAGAAGAAGTCGTACGCTGATAAGCGGCGACGACCGATTGAGTTTAACGTTGGTGACAACGTGATGCTCAAGGTCTCACCTTGGAAAGGAATTATCCGTTTTAGAAAGAGAGGGAAGTTGAGTCCGAGGTACATTGGACCGTTTAAGATTGTAGATCGTGTAGGTGAAGTGGCTTATATGCTAGATTTGCCCGAAGAGTTAGAAGGAATTCATTCAACCTTCCATGTTTCTCATCTGGGGAAATGTCTGGCGGATGACGCGTCTCATGTGCCATTAATGGAAATTGAGGTCGACGAACAGTTGAACTATATTGAACAACCGATCGAGATAGTTGACCGCTAGGAGAAGCAACTTCGTCATAAGGTTAGGTTTCGGGGACGAAACCTCTTTAAGGAGGGGAGACTTGTAACATCCCGTTTTCATGTTTCAGTTAATAAATAAAATATTGGTTATTACGAGTTGGCCTTGTGTTGAGTAATAGATGTGAGTTATGGACTTGGATTAAAAAGGAAAGAGATAAAGATCATGGGCTTAAGCCCATGACCCATTATATATAAACAATAATTAACCCTTGATCAATTCATTTACACATATTCCTTACACAATCCGTGTTATAATTAAACTAGATATACGCTATGGAAAGTGATAGTAATTAATACGCGTAATTTTTATACAGTTAGTCGCGCACAACTAAAGAAAGGGATTACAATTAACAGTGAACGTAACCGCATTCAGGTGAGTTTCTAGCCCTATTCCTTGTTATGTTTTCGGGGCTGTGTGCATACTCTATGTGATTAGTTAATACACTTACCTTAAGTGGTAAGTGTATGCCTTATATGATTATGTATGGATGATGCTTGACGGTGCATGAATGATCTTTGGATATTGCATGTACCGTCGGGTGGTAGTTGATGATACGAATGATATGTATATAAAGTATGAACGATATATAAATGCATGTATGAAAGTTATGATTATGAATGCATAGGAAAGTATGGTATGGTTGTATAGAAGAAAGGGAACCGAGCCCTAATAATTCTCGAGGCAGAAAGGGAACCGATCCCTAATAGTTCTCGAGGCAGAAAAGGGAACCGAGCCCTAATAATTCTCGAGGCAGAAAAGGGAACCGAGCCCTAAAAATACTCGAGGCAGAAAGGGAACCGAGCCCTTATAATTCTCGAGGCAGAATAGAATAATGTAAAGTAGGGTTTAATATAAAGTATGAAAGAAATGAATGTAAGAAAGAAAGAAAGTATATGATAATGTATGTATGTATGAATGAAAGGTAAGCAAATTATAATATGTGTCTTTAGATGCGTATGTAAGAATATGTGGATGTATTGTACGTTACCTGATTAACTAGACCTCACTCAGTGTAGCTGACTTTTAGTATGCACGTAGGTGAGTAGGATGACGCAGCTCGCTTGAGGGGAACACATGGCATGAAATTGAAGATACTGGCATCTCAAGGGAGTGTTATGTTATTTTAAAGACAATATTTTATGTTTAAACTACCTTGAATGTTTATTATGATGAGATTTGAAAGCTATATAATATATTTTGGTTGAAGTTTTAATATTCAGCGAATGTTTTAATTAACTCTGATGATTAGAACTGTGTTTATGATTAAATCTAACGTCCAAAGTAGGGCACCGATAATGGGGCCTTACACTAACCAAAATATTGTGGTATCTAGTTTTATTTGAGACAATTTTAAGCTTATTTTTATAAAAAAGTTTTTTACACAACTTAAATCATAATCAAATAAGCCAACCCAACAAAATGTTTCTTTTACTTAAGGCCCAAAAAAAAGTTCGCCTTTGGCCCAAAAATTTTTTCGTCTTTTCGGAGCTGGCCCTGATTTTTGAGGTATATCTAATTAACATCTATGGTCTTGATTTTTGGGCTTAGTTCTATATTTTATGCTTTGTTCCATCATGCATACCAAGTGTTTGATAAAATGTATAAGTGAGTTTCCATAACTTATTTATTTTGCTTATAATAGATCATTTTTCAACATTTTACAAACATAGATAAAATATAAAGTGGTTAAATTTGACTTGTAGATTTTCTAAACACTAGGAAAAATGACTTGGTGTGAGTTTGAAATGGTGATTAGGGTACTTTTTTGTATGTACATTGTTGTTGTCATACTTAAATGCAGGTTTGCTGCAATATGAGAGCAATCTAAGATCACATCATACATCTTTTGAGTGATGCTGGTATGATCCTTTTCTTTTTGTTAAATTGATATTTTTTCAACATTTTTTAGTTGGTAAATTAATAATAATGACAATTTTATTTGATAGAGGTGGCAATAATGTGATTGCTAGCATGAAGCTAAAATTGGTTAATCAATGATATCACCTATTATCAATTTGTTTTCATGATTTGAATGCGATAGATTTTTATATGATTATTGATTGTTGAATCAACATGTATTCTATGAATGAATTTCGATCTTGATATTATTATTATTATTATTATTATTATTATTATTTTTATTTTTATTTTTATTTTTATTTTGCCAAATCATGGCTTTCTTTTTTGTAGGTTTGCTAAACTGGATAATCTATAGAGATGTAGTAAGCTGAAGCACATAAACCTTGTTTTAAGTTAATTTAGAACAATTGCATCATTTATTAAGGTAAGGCTAATTGGCATTTCTTGAAGGTTTTGCAATTTTGAGTTGTATATTTGCATGAACTTGTTGTATATTGCTAGTGCTAGTGCGTATACCAAGAGCGCGGACAAGTTCATGCCCTTTGCTTTCACTTAATAAACTACCTGAACAAATTGCAAGTCGATAACTGAAACCAAAGTGTCAGCAGCGGTGTTGCCAAGCCACCCAACTACTGAAGCACCTTGTTGATGATGCCCAAAGCATCCTTATGAATCAAATGCTAAACATGTGCGAAGCGGTTCTCTCAACTTTTTTTTTGTTGATTAAACATCTTAATTAGTTGATTATCTTAATTCGTATGTATGAGCAGGATAAATTTTGGTATCTCATCCTCATCTAGTATGATCATACACTTACCCAAGTACTTTGATTTCGTATTAATAAGAACGGGTCCACATCTATTTAGTTGTTTACATTTTCATAAGATTTGTAATACTCATCTTTTACATATGAATTGTGATTTGTCTATATATATATATATATATAACTAAAACTTATGTATCATCGTCAACATTCGTGTTGCCAAACTCTATTTTCATACACGTTACATGTACAAGTAGTTGATATGATTCAAGATTGAAGACAATAGTTTGACCTTAGGATATCTATTCATATTACACAAAAGAACGATTTATTTGATTTAATTATTGTAATTGTGTACTTGATTTAATGTCAATGAAATTAAAAAATGATTGCCACTTTAATTAGTGTCTTTTGAGATTCTGTTCAATCAATACGTTACGCGCCGGCATGTTCTGCCGCCTTTGGTCGGGGTGTGACAGACACCGAAAGTGTTAGGCCTAGCAAAAGTTCTAAAACATCGTCTTCGGTTGATCCAGAAACACCCCATTCTGACGCTCGAAACTTCAACTTAATCGATAATGAAGACGGGATCCCTATGCGGATATTTCCGAGATCCTTCGACCGGGTGGTAGAAGAAGCAGGGGAAGAGGGAAATGGGTCACGTTGTCGTCAACGGGTTGGAATGCCGAAATGGAAAGTCATTTCACATAAATGAACATTCGACTAAAAGGTATACAAGAATTTGGAGCTCAACGTCTTCAAGTAAATTTGGACGCCGCCGAAGTACTTAAAAGGAATGAATTGGACCACGAGATCGAGGTTTTAACAAGCGAGCTATCCAAAGACCACTTGAGAGTCAAATGTCTAAAAGTAATTCGGCAAAATAAAATTTTTGATAAATACAATATTTAGTCTTATTATTATCGTATTTTTCTAATTTATGTTTTTTTTAAAATTTTAATGTAGTTTTTATTTATGAGTTTGATGTATTTTTTTTTATTTTAATGTAGTTTTTATAAATATTATATTTAAATATGTAAATAATAATTATTAAAAAAACAAAAAATGTAAAAGTGACTAGGTGTCACGTGGCGCATATTGCCTAGGGGTGGGGCATTATAACTGCACCCTCTTTTAGCAAAGAAATCATAACTCTAACTGGGCGTCACATGACGCATAATGCCAAGGGATGAGGCATTATGACTACACATGGTTTAAGTATTTGTTGAAATAAATTTTGTTCTTATTATTAGGCTACTTTCTTTTGCTATTATTATAAGTATCTATTGTTATGATTTTGTTGTTGAATTTGGTTCTTTTGTTGTTATTATTAAGTTTTTTTTCTTTGTTATTATAAAATTTCTTATGTAGATTGGTATTCTAGTTGGTATTGTTTTTTTAACAGCAAAGCATATATAGATAGAACAAAAATAAAAGTAACTAGCTAGTTGCTGGAGAGAACAAACAGTCCACAAACAAAGAGAAAAACAAAACGAAACAAAAGAACACACTCAAGCTAAACCATAATAAAATAAAAACGATAAAACTCCAGTTCTCCCAAGTAATCTGTTTGTGCATAGATCTTGATTTGATCCACCCGAACATATTGATCTTGATATCTTCCAAAACGACCTCATTCGGGAGACACCTGTTATTAAAGATCTTCGCATTCCTCCACTTCCACATATACCATATGGAGGTATATATAATTGCAGAAAGAATCTTCTTACCCAAAATGCAGTGTCGGCTCCGAGAAGACGGAATTTTTTTTTAGCCAAAGGCGAAAATTTTTTTGGGCCTTAAGTAAAATGAATATTTTGTTTGGTTTAAACAATTTAATTTTAAGTAGGCTTATTTGGTTATGATTTGAGTTGTGTAAAAAACTTTTGTATAAAAATAAACTTAAAAATGTCTCAAATAAGACTTGAACCCACAACCTATTGGATAGATGTTATACCTCTTTGTCACTAGACCAAGCTAGTGGTTATGTAATAGTGTTGAAACATTGATTATACAAACTTTTCATAAAAATACATATACTTTTTTTAAAAAAATAATTTCGGGCTTAGTGGGGGTGTCGGGCCTTCGCCACATCTTGAGGCCGGCCCTGCCAAAATGGATTCGGAATGTGTCTATTTTGTACTATAAAGCATATATAGATAGAAAAAAATAAAAGCAACTAACTAGTTTCAAGAGAGAACAAACAGTCCACAAACAAAGAGAAAAACAAAAAAAAACAAATGAACACACTCGATCTAAACCATAATAAAATAAAAATGATTAACACTCCAGTTTTCCCAGTTAATCTGTTTGTGCATAGATCCTGATTTGATCCACCCGAACAGATTGATATTGATATCTTCCAAAATGACCTCCTTTGGAATGTGTCCGCACCTGAAGAAGCTCGTCAAACGACTCGAACCCGGTCAAGTCCCAACCACACCACGAAGAGACATCCCTACTAACCTCTTTAGCCCGAGCACAGTTAAGGAAGACATGTATGGTTGTTTCAGCCATCAAAGAACACCAAGGACAAACTCGAAAATCGAGGTCATACCTCTAACAATTGAGTTAACCGCAACCGGGATTCTATTTAAAAGGAGTCTCCAAACAAAACAGTTCAATTTAATAGGAATCCAATTTTCCCACTCGCACATGCCCATAGAAACACTGCCATTAATCTTGTCAGCCATAACACTTCTCAAACTCTAAACCGAGAAAATATTTGACTCCCCGCCAAACCAACTCCAACTATCAACCTTACCCGAATGATATGTATAAAGGACCACCATTTCCTCTAGATCAACTACCTCCAAGAGAACCTCAGCGGTAAGTCTAGAATTCGACCATGCCCAAATTGTTTCTACCATCCCCGACCCATTTAAAACCACTCCATCACAAACAAGGCAGCTTTTGAAACGCTCTAACTTAAATAAATCTGGAAAAATATCTTTTAAATCTGCCCATCCACACACCTAGCCAGAATTTCGTGTTATTCCCCAGCCCAACTTTTCTAACAAACAAACTAGTCAAATCAATGCCCAAGGAAGAGAAATAATTCCCGATACTAGCAATTTTCTGCCACGACCCACATATGGAAGATCTCGCCATCTTACCATCCACATATAGTCGAGTGGAATGAATTGAGTTAACTCCTTTCACCAAAAAAAAATCTTTTTCAAGACGCCATCTCCAGCACCATTTGGCTAGAAACGCTAAGTTCATCAGTTTAAGACACCCGACTCCTAAACCTCCTTATTTCTTAGGCTTAAATATCGTATCCCATGCCACCCAATTGATGTTCTTTTTGACAAGAGTAGCACCTCACAAAAAGATCCTCCTTATTTTCTCAATCTCAACCACCACTTTTGACGGAGCATGATACATAGAAAAATAGTAGAGAGAGAGAGAGTACCTAACACCGCCTTAACTAAAGTTTGTCTACCACCAAATGATAATGTACCTGCCTTCCATCCGTTGAGTCTATTCTTGATCCAATCGATAAATTGTTGGGACTTATATTTTAGACCGACGCATCGAGTTAATCTTTGGGTGAAAAATATATTATTTTGGTCTCAACCAAGGGTGGATGGCTTGAAGACCAAGTCATGCTAGGCTAGTATAAATAGATGTTTTTATTCATTTGTCTAGTATGAGTAACTGTATTGTGTATGTGTGAGATTTAGGGTTTTATCCCTTTGAGAGAGTCTCCGCCTCCAGGATGAGCTCTCCTGGTGGCGGCTGAGATATTTCTTAATTAATTGTATGTATGAATGTATGTATGAGTGTTTCATCTTAATGAGAATCATTCGACTAATATTTCATACTACCTTTTCTATCTTGTTTGTGTTTTGATTACAATTGTTCATCCTACTTTATTGTTGATTGTTAATCAAATCAGGCTCTCTCCCAATACACCTCATCCATCCAGACAACATTCAAGAGTGAATACGAGTTAGATTCGATCCTAACCCAAGATCCGAGCACTACACCGTTGATTGGTATTGACTATTATTCACGCTTCCGCACCGGGCTCGGACCTCACAATTGGTATCAGAGCCTGGGTTACCGAATCGTTCAGACTAACCGCTGAACAGATTCATTTCGCTCTTGAATCCACCATGGACATTAAACGATGAAGTTCGTTGAAATTATTTTTAGGGGTTTTGAAATTATTTGATGATTCGGAGAAAAGTATATGGATTGATGTTTGGGTTGATGACTCGTTTGGAGATCCAACATCAATTTTATGTTTATTTAGTCAAAACGGTCCAGATCTGATGTAACAGTGTTATTTGGCTCGTTTTGGGGCAACACTGTTCATCTGATTATTTCTAGATCTGAAAAGGTTGATTATGATATGAAGATAGGTTTCTTTGATTTCGAGATGACTTGGATAGGGCTATAGTGATTAATTTCAGATTACAAAACTTGTTTCTGGATTTGAAAAATTAGGGTTTTGTGTGCTCGTGCCGCAAAAACAGTAGATGTTTGTTGAAAAATATTGCCGATGGTACAAACTGATAAGGAGAATGTACAAGTCAAGAATGAACAGGTACTAAAGGCAATTTCATCATTGTTTGTTGCAGCAGATGCAAAGTGAATATTCGAGCAGGTTCTGCAAGGGAAAATCAGTGACAGATAACGCAGAAATGAAGTTTTGATGTCTCGAGCACACTATGAAAAAATTAACATTGGACTCGAGTAGTGAAAATGACTAAGTGTTGCTTCGAGCACAGGAGGTGTTTTTCCCAAGCACATCTTTGTTTTGCTCGAGCACAGGTTATTTCGAGCACATCTTATATCGAGCACATCAAATTAGAGCACACTTTGTGAAACCCAGAGCATATGCTTTGTCTTCTCAAGAAAACTATCTTTAAGTCTCGAGCACACTTTGTTATTTATTCGAGCAGACTCTTTTTCGAGCATACTTTGTTTTGTCTTGAACAATTATGCTTGTGAAGAGAAAACTCAAGTTTGTGTCAAGCACACCCTTGCTCCCGAGCACACTTTTGCTCCCGAGCATGTTTGGTGGAAAATGAAAAAGCACTAAGTAATCTGAGCACACTTTTGTTTCCGAGCACTAAGTAATCCGAGCACACTTTGTGCAAGTTGAAAATTGAAAAATCACAAGTGTTTTGATTTCCGGGTACACTTTGTGCTAGGAAAGTGCTTCCGGGTATACTTTGTGCTAGTGCTAAAATTGAAAAATTCACAAGTACTCCCGAGCACACTTTTGCTCCCGAGCACACTCTGTACTCGGTGAAAAATTTGAAAAATCACAAGTGTTTTGCTTTCCGAGTACACTTTGATTTCCGAGTACACTTTGCTTTCCGAGCACACTTTGCTTCCGGGTACACTTTGTGCTAGGAAAGTACTCGGAGTATACTTTGTGCTAGGAAACAGAGTTTAAGAAACAGAGTTTGTGAAACATTTCAAAGTTTTGAAGAAACTTTTGAGATTTTTAGTACCGTTGACCATTTGACCAAGCTGTTCTCTACGGAAGATATATACCAGGGGTATTTTGGTAATTTTTCTCCAATCATCAACAAGCTTATGGAATTCAAACCTCATCCAATTTCACGACTTCATCAAAAGCTTTACAAGAACAAGTGTTGACCAAGATTAAGGATTTAATCATTTTTAGTGTCAACCAACTTTTGAATATGTTTATCTGAGATTTTTACAATCTTGATGAGGATGATCAAGATTGTTTCACCCACACTTGATTTGAAGACACATTTATTAAAGACAATTGCAACGAAATTGGGGTAGTAAAAAATCTTTGAATTTCATTGCAAATGGCTAGCTTCAAATCAAGTAAAAGACTCAAGTTAAGGAAAAGTTGATCAAGATCAATAATCCAAGGTTTTTTCAAAGACGTTTCGTCATTTGTAAGTTTTCAGATTTCCTAGTGCGGATGAGAAGATGGAGTCATCACGAGCAACAATGTTGAAAGGATGATCAGTAGAGTCTAACCTCCTATGAAATGGTCACTTGAACAGTCAAGAACGGGTTATGGTTAACTTGAATTCTATCTTAATTCTGGGAATGGTTTGAAGATAATTTACAGGGGAAGAAACGGTTTTGAAGAATTGAAGATTATTTGATGATCACAATGAGTTTATTTCTTTTTGTGATAACCTTGTTACTTGAAGTTGATCTTTGAAGTTCAAAGCCTCGTTCATATGCCCATACAACTATATCCAGAAGTGATATAAGAGTGATGATTCGAAATGAAAAATGGGAGAAGCTTAACGTGAGGGGGAGAATTTCAATGAAAGACAACGAGTTATGAGGTGATCATGGAAGAAATTCGATGGCATCGGTCTAAGGGGGAGATTGTTGGGACTTATATTTTAGACCGACGCATCGAATTAATCTTTGGGTGAAAAATATATTATTTTGGTCTCAACCAAGGGTGGATGGCTTGAAGACCAAGTTATGCTAGGCTAGTATAAATAGATGTTTTTATTCATTTGTCTAGTATGAGTAACTGTATTGTGTATGTGTGAGATTTAGGGTTTTATCCCTTTGAGAGAGTCTCCGCCTCCAGGATGAGCTCTCCTGGTGGCGGCTGAGATATTTCTTAATTGATTGTATGTATGAATGTATGTATGAGTGTTTCATCTTAATGAGAATCATTCGACTAATATTTCATACTACCTTTTCTATCTTGTTTGTGTTTTGATTACAATTGTTCATCCTACTTTATTGTTGATTGTTAATCAAATCAGGCTCTCTCCTAATACACCTCATCCGTCCAGACATCATTCAAGAGTGAATACGAGTTAGATTCGATCCTAACCCAAGATCCGAGCTCCACACCGTTGATTGGTATTGACTATTATTCACGCTTCCGCACCGGGGCTCGGACCTCACAATTGTAGATTGTAGATCTGAAAAAATGAAAAACAGAGCTGCTGACGTCACAAATCAATCGAACAGTGGTCTGCTTACGTCATTCTTCTTCAAATCTTCAATCAGCAACAATCTTTCTAAAATAGCAGTAAACAAGCTCTGATACCACTTGTCGATCCCCTCGATTTCAGCTGGATCTTAATCAATCATGTCATAACTCACACGGATTAATCGTGTTGACAAGAGAGTTAATGACGAGTTGCTATATTTAGAAAGATATCCGTTTGTTAAAGGCGGAATCAATAACAAACATACGGTTGCAATGAATAATCAAAGGTAGAAAGCACATTCAAGATTCACTCAAAAGATTTCCATTTATATAATGTTAATCATACAAAAGGATAATCGATTTAGGGTTTTCTAGGAATCCTAAGACAGCCGTCACACAATATTCTCTCAATAAATGAGTCTGTCTTATCCGTATTGTGTGTTCTGCCTGCTGGCGGCGTGCCCTAAACATTCTATTTATAGGCCTGCCAACCTAGGACAGCTGTCATTCCTTCTAGAAACCCTATCCGATAATACATATTCAAATTACATATTCAAAATAAACTAAGTGTAAAACAAGTCTTCCGGGTAGGCTTTGCATCAATCTTGTCTTTCCGAGTATGCTCGGCCATCCTTCATAACTTGGTAACATAGAAGTGTGCTCGGGATCAGTTTCCGGGTAGACTTTACTTAAAGAATATTTTACCAAGTAAAATATTCACCGAGTAGACTTCAGTCTTCTTGACTTTGCCAGACTTTGCCCGACAACTCCTTACGAGCAACCTTGTTCTTCGATGGTCCAATTCAACTCTTTGCCATAAATAACTTATTAGCAAAGTGTACTCGGGAGCACAGTTCCTTGCTTGAGTTGAACCTTGCCTGATGTTACTTAGAAATATATTCCATTTATACATCAAGCTTGCTCGGACCATAATTATTAAAGAATACCTTGCCCGGTCTTCCAATAACTTGGCTTCATGGACGTGGTTAACCAAACCTTACTCGGAAGAGTAATATACTTGGTTCTGAAGAACAGACTTGCTTGATAAAGTGAACCTTACCTGGATTTACATAAACTAGTGTACCTTACTCGGAAACATACTAATTTGCAAACCCTGCTCGGATAACCACTTAAGAAGACTATTTGAAGTAAACCTTGCCCGGTAGGCAAAATATCGTACCCGGCTAAGTAAAAGCTTGCTCGGATCCCAATGTGTGCTCGGATTCAATACTTAGCAGTTTCTGAGGAGGTTGAGAAGATTCCAATCTTCCATAATCTTCATTTAGGTCAAATCTCCTCATTTGGGTCAAACTCTTGACCCAACATAACTGGATCCCAATGCTTTAATAACCCCATATTAGCACCTACCGGCATGCCAAGAAAGTTGATAGGAAGAGACCCAGCCTCATAATGTATAATAAAAGACATCGAGGAAATTTCGGAGTCAGAGACCCCAGCTTCAAAGACCTTGCTTTTATAATAATTAACCTTAAGACCTGACGATAAATAAAAGCACCTTAGAAGCCTTTCAAGATTAACCATGGCACCAGCATTCCAATCGCCAATAAACATGACGTCGTCTGCATGCATTACGTGAGAGATGACGGGACCATTTTTTGGTAACCAAATCCCTTCAAACAAATGATGATGAAATGCCGACTTTAGGACAAAATTAAGACCATACATGGCTAGTATAAAGAGAAACGGAGCAAGAGGATCCCCTTGTTTGGCACCTCTTTTGAAGTTAAACTCCAAGGTCGGTGAACCATTTACCAACACCGAGGCACGACCCGAAGATAGACTGGATTGAATCCACGTTCTCCATCTAGAACCAAAACCCATATTTTCCAAGACCGAGTCTAGATAACACCAGTTAACAGAATCAAAGGCTTTATCAAAGTCAACTTTGAACAAAATACATTTTTTCTTGCAATTATTAACCCATGAAATTGTTTCATTAACGAGTAAATGACCATCAAGAATATTTTTGCATTCTATATAAGCAGTTTGCTCATCTCTAACTAGCAAAGAGATTACTTCCTTTAGACTTAATGCAAGAATTTTAGAGATAACCTTGGACATACACCCAATCAAATTAATTGGACGATAATCGCCGAACGCCATTGGATCTTTATTTTTTGGAATAAGAGAAATAAACACGGCGTTACAACCTTCCTCACGGAAACCAAATTGTTCAAATTCTTTCACGAAGTCGAAGAAATCTGTAGACAATACATCCCAAAAACACTTTTGTAAATTTGAACGTAAAGCCGTATGGACCAAAAGATTTGTCATTACCGCACGAGCACACCGCACCTTTCAATTCCGCCATGGTAAATGACCTTTCCAACCAGGAGCTATCTGAGCCCGATAGCCTCTTAAAGTTAGAATTTAAAAAGACAAGGCCTATCAAAATTCTACTCATTAAACTTCGATGCAAAGAAATTAAAGAAACTGTTTTTAACCAAGTCTACGTCAGTCTCCAAAATTTCATTAAGATAGATACCATTTATGTTAGACCTTTTTAGATTGCCATTAACAATATCGTGAAAAAATTTGCTATTCTCACCACCTTCCGCTCCCTGTCTAACTTTTGTTTTTTAACGAAGGTCTAAGTTATTTTTATGATTTATCTCCCGGATCTTCTTTTTTGAATAAGCACGAATCGCCCTTTCCACATCAGAATTTCCAACAACCTCTGCTTTACTTTCTATATGTCAACCAAATCTTCCGCTATACTTCCTCGATCGCATAGCACCTAGATCTCCAAGCTTTTATGTCAATCTTAAGTTTTTAGCTTCCATGTCAGATTCAATTCTTTGGAACTACTAAGGCCACCTCTCGACCAAGATTTAACAACTACCTCAGCCAAATCCCCACAAGACAATCAAGAATTGAAGACTTTAAAGAGAACAGGACCGAACCTCCACATATTTGTCTCAAATACTAAAGAACAATGATCCGAAGCTCTCTTGTCAAAGCCGTAACTTATCTTAAAAATTACCACACACCAGGAACCGATCTATCTTGCTTATATGACAACCATCATCACTCATCCATGTGAACCTACGACCTCCCATATTATATTCAGAAAGCTCGACAGCCAGTATGAAGTTATTAAAAGCCTCCATATCTGAATCACAACCCAAGACCGGTAATCTATCTCCCTTCACCCTCGTTTCATTGAAATCACCCATGAACTCCCATATTATATTCATAAAGCCCGACAGCCAGTATGAAGTTATTATAAGCCTCCAAATCCGAATTACAACCTGAGACCGGTAGTCTATCTTCCTTCACACTTGTTTAATTAAAATCACCCATGAAAACCCACCAACCGACAAAGCTCGACATCAAATTAAGAAGCCCAGTCCAAAGGAGTTTTCCATCAGATGGCGCCTTATGTCACACCTCGAAAATCTTAATTAAGAAAGCGGGAGAATTAAGTCGTTCGGGACGTGACAGTTGCCGATAGTCAACTAAAATAGAGCAAGAATATTTAATAATAAAAGTTTTAACTTTTATTTAATACAAGATCTATTACATCATTAGAGTTATACCTGCACGGCTTATTAAAATCCTGATTCCCTACATTATTCAAACACACAGCCAACGATTTCTTTTCCTTGTCTATAGGTATCTATATTTAATGTCTACATTAAGTAATTTATAGCCATTGATTAAGTTAGATCAATGGCCTACATTAAGTATGGTATTTTTGTAAATATAGGTATCTATATTTAATGTCTTTTAGTAGAAAAGGGTAGTCATGTAATTTTCTTCTTATAACAAACATGGAAACATATAATTTGTCATTAAGAATCTCATGTTCACACCTTCATCTTCTCATATACCTATATTCTATTAATTAAAACACCCAACACAATTTTGATGAATTTACGGTTGACTTTTTTGAATTTAATTTCATAACAAAAAAAAAAGTTGGATTTCGGTAGATTGTATGTGTAGGTGTTTGGTATTTGTAAATATTTTACATCTTTTACAACTATTTCTAATCTTTTTATTTTTAATATATTTAGTTGTGATCTCTTATTAATTGCATACACATACACAACTTAAGGAAAACATATACTAGATCGTAGTTAAATATGTTTTCAAATATTATGTTTTCTTATTATTCAAACTGTAAGGTTATTGTATTTCACAAATTGGTTTTATTATATGAAACAAGTGTTATATATATTTTTGTAATTTAGCCTGCAAGGAAAAGTAACATAATTGCAAAGAATAAGGCATATTACAAGTCCTACACTATAATGCCCACAATTTTCACGATTTTCATAGAGTAAAATGTGTAGGTAATCTGTATTCTGTGTATGATAGTGTAAGTTCATAATATAAAATGTGTTAAGTAATATGTATTATGTGTAGGCCTGCATAAGTTCATGTGGTCTGATTATGTATGGGACTATGTGAGTCCATGTGTAGGTGTAAGGCCCCGTTACCGGTGCCCTACATTGGACGTTGGATTTACTCATAGACACAGTTCTACAAATCAGAGTTTATTAAAACTTTCGCGGAAACGTTAACTTTGATCATTTAATACAAAAACATAACATATTTTCTTTACAACATAATATACAACATCATATTTAAAACATCAATTCTCTTCTGTCTTCAGATGCCAGCCTTTCAATCCATGTCATGTGCCCTCCTCATGCTAGCTCATTAAACACATTCACCTACGTGCATACTAAAAGTCAAATACGCTGAGTGAGTTCTAGTTAATCAGGCGTCATACAATTCAATCGCATACATTTATTTCCGTATCCGAAGACACGTATTAATACCTTAACCTATAAATATTCATAAGAGGAACGTCACATAATATCTAATAAAAGGACCATTACTAATACCCATTCTATATATTCTCCATAGAAGGAAACACTCTATATACTTTTCATCGAAGGAACACCCTATATACGTTCCATAGAAGGAACACTCTATATATTATCCATATAAGGAACGCTATACTATCCATAGAAGGAACACTACACTATCCATAGAAGGAACATTATGCTATCCATAGAAAGAACATTGTACATTATACATATAAGGAACTCTATATGTTATCCATATAAGGAACACTGTATATAAGTTATCATTTAATATCTATGTAAGGATCACTTCCCTTGGCAATACGTGCAATATCCGAAGATCGCTCACGTATAGTCAAGCTTTCATTCGTAACGTTCATACATCATCCTTACATTACACACAATATTCATATATTTATTTATATACTGACAGTACGTGCAATATCCAAGGATCGTTCACGTACCGTCAAGCAATCATTCGTATGTATCATATCCATCATACATGGCATAAACTTACCATTTAAGGTAAGTTTATTAACTATCACATCGAGTATGCACACAGCCCCGAAAACATAATAAGGAAATGAGGCTACAAACTCACCTGAATTCTGTTTCGTTCTCCGTTTATTGTTATTCCTTTCCTTAACTGAGCTCGGCTGACTGTACATTAATTATTCGTATCAATATATAAACCCTAGCTATATTGTATTTCTAGTTTAGTTTATACCCTCAACGAACGGGGGTCCGGGGGCAGCGCCCCTGGCAGCGGGGTTCTAGGAGCGGCACCCCCTAGCAGGGTCCAAGGGGCGGAGCCTCTGGCTGGGTTTAAGCTGGCAGGTCAGCTTGGAAAAATTTTATTTTCATTAACTGTCTTAACGTATTTTCCATTAGGATTTTAAATTATTCTTTTAACTCTCCTGTATTTGCAAGTTGTCATAAATGTAAGCTAACATACATGTAAGCGAACTTAACTTAAACGTACTTAAATTAAGCAAACTTAACTTAAGCGAACTTAACCAGTAGCGAACTTATACAGCGGCGAACTTAACCAGTAGCGAACTTATATAGCAGCGAACTTAACCAGTGGCGAACTTATACTACAGCGAACTTAACCAGTAGCGAACTTATACAGCGGCGAACTTATACAGCAAGCTTGCTGTAGCGAGCTGCTGCTGCCATGGTTCGTTTTATCAACCAAAACACGCGTTTCGCGACCCTAATTCGCTTATTATGGTTCGGCCTTAGTCCCAACCGTTCCCTAGACCGATTGTGGCCCAAACTTGACCCGTTTGTAACATAAAGCATGAACCTTTAAGGCTAAACGTTTAATACTAGATCTAGGGTTCGTTTTAGACGAGCCGCACTTGCAGATCCATTAAGTTCGTTTTAGCATCAAGTTTACAACTTTACGTTTCATTTACACCCAATCTATTCTCGTTCTAAGTTTCAAGACTAAACGTTTATAAGAACGTAAACTTTAAGGTAAAAGACATACCTTTACGCGTTTTAAGGTTACGATTTAGCTTGGTTATGAGCTTAGGTCTTGTATCTATCTTGTGTATTGAAGAATCTAACAAGAATCACGTTCGTTTGGTTCAGATCCCACCTTTCTCTCTTGGCCGTATTTATGATTATATGTGTGTGTGTTTTTTAGTGTGAGTAGAGATTATGGAAGATGGAAATGAGAGTTAGGGCTTTAGGATGGTTTAAGAGGGTATTTATATCATTTAAAGCCCATGGACCTAAGGCCCATTACCCTTTAATCCATCTTAATTTATCCAAGTCCATGATCCTTTCTTTGCTAATACTAATTAATTATGTATGTTCATCAACTAAACGCGACTTTCTTTTATTAAATATGAAAATTTTAGGATGTTATAGTAGGTTGGTACATATTTTGTGTAGGACTGTGTAAGTTTATAGACTAAAGTGTGTAGTTAAACTATAAATAGTGTAGGTTTGTGTAAGTTCTTGTGTGATTTTGTGTAGTGCTTGTTTCTCTTAGATGACTTTTTTTATCTTGTGTTGCTTTAAAAGTGTAGTGGAAGACATTTGATTGTGTAAGGATATATTGGCGGGGTATGTGTAGCCTGATTAATTTAGTTTAATTTAGTTTAATTTATTGTACATATAGTTGTGATTCAAGTGTAGGACTTATTTTGACATTGTGTATGAATAACTTTAATCAAATAATATAGTGTAGGTATATGATGCCGCGGTGTAGGTTTTGAAATATAAAGAATGGGATTAGCTATTTAAACTTATACAGTTTGAATAAAGCCTACACATTTTATACTTATGTGTAGGGTTATTACTATGTATGTAGGCTACACGTCGTTACAAAAATGAAAGTAGGCTACATACATGTATGCTGTTCATGATAAAATAGTTTGTGTAGGATCCAAACATCATTGTGTAGGAATGAAAGACAATATTTGTTAGTGTAGTATACGTTATTGGTGCATAGTGTTGAAAGACAATATTTTGTTAATCATTTAAGGTTTTCTAATCAAAATAAAAATAAAGAATTAAAAAGGTAAAA
The DNA here is from genome assembly GCF_021521415.1 of Bidens hawaiensis. Lineage (NCBI taxonomy): Eukaryota > Viridiplantae > Streptophyta > Magnoliopsida > Asterales > Asteraceae > Bidens > Bidens hawaiensis. The sequence goes on from NW_027492793.1 coordinate 79,692, forward strand.
AATAGTGAAAGAACTCAGACAAAAATGATACGAATAACAAGAATTATAAATGTACAGTTAATTAATAGATAAATAACTAATTGAGGAGAAATATAAATGAAACTTCACAAAACTTAATAGTTACTATATATAATAATTTGAAGTTAACTTTCCATATAAAAAAGTTATGGGATTTTACATTCATACCCCTCCATTTAAATAAAAAGAAAAAAGAATAGCAAATTTCTTATTGGTTGAAGCCACTTCTCTCATTTCTTGCAATAATTTGATTTCTTTCTTGAACTTAAGCCCATATATATATATATATATATATATATATATATATATATATATATATATATTAAAATAAGGCAATCGAAATTCCAACTCAAGTCATCATAAAAATTATTATATCAATTTATCGAGAAATAAAGTAAACGAATACTTATAAATTCCTTCCATACAATGGTTCAACGACCATTCTTTTATCATCTATTACCATAAGCAACGGTGGTAATCTTTTCCTACTGTTCTTTTAACATGGTAATTATATCTTCAAAATCTTTAATAATCAAACTTGTCATAAAAATGAAGCATTTTATCTTTTATACAAATTGTATTGTTGTAAATTAGCAACGAATAGACTATAAAAATTGATAACTCGATACCTACCATACTCAAAATATTCTCATTTTTAACCCAACGCGATTGAAAATGGGGGGCGTCACCCCCGATAGATCTACCAATATATGTGTGCCCTTATTAATTCGGTTAACAGTTATTTAACCAACTGTTGACTCATCCCACTTTTTACACAGTTTGTAAAATAAAATGCTTTATAAAAAATTTAAATAAAATCAGTAGAAAGAATATGCTTCCCCCAAAACACAATAAAAATCATTTCAAAAACGAGGAGTCGATAGAGAAACTCACTGTTGAAGCTTTTCATTCCAAAAATCGGGTGTCTTATATTAGTACACGTTTTGTTAATAAAATTTGGTTTAAGTTTAATTTATAAAAATCTTTAAATTGTTAGTCCTAGTCTAATGTCCACACAAGCACATAATCAAGCAAGTTCCTATTAAGCTAATGAGTACGTATAGTTCGGGTTAAGTTAACTATTGTCTTAATAACTAAATTAATTAATAAATAATGTAAATATAGAAATATAATAAAATATTAAAGTTTCAGCTGCTGGAAAGTTTTAAAAAAATATTAAATTATTGTTTTTATTGAATCTTGTCTGTTTCGTCAGTTTTGTCGGTTTCGCGTTTTAAAAACGAACCCTTCGAATTTTCGTATAAAATATCACTTTTAAATACTGAAAAATAATTGTTACATATATATTAGTTAAGATTTAGAAGTTATTTTTACAAAAATATGTTATTTTCATTTTTGTTAATATTTTCTTAAAATAGCAACTGTTTAACGTTTTCGTATCGGTTTTCGCGACATGAATCGTTTAGGACTAAATTTTGTTATCTTGTCCTCTTCTCATATACTTACTTATTTTATATATGAGTATTTTACAACTTTAGGGGATGTTCTAAAATAGTCCCTAATTGTCGTGTCGGTTCACATTTAAAAGCCAATTTTTCGACCTTTAAAGTTACCGATAAGTAAAATGAGTAAAGTAAGTTCACACCAATAATCCTATGAACTAAATATGCACAATATAACACATAATTCATCCTTAATTCTGTATTTTTTCACATAGTTTCACATAACACATTTAAATCAGTTTCAAGCTTCAGACTAAATTGGAAATAGATGAGAATATTTTCGTTCAGATCATCCCACCTCATGGCCTTAATCTCCTTCTAGGTCTTCCTCTGTTCAACAGATTCCCACCAGTACATAGCTTCATCACCAAATGATTAAGTAACATAACCCACAGCATGGTCAGGACGGCACTCGCTAATTCGGATAACCTTGTCCATTGCGGTTATCCATTGGAGAGTAGTGATTGCGTCTCCCAAACCAGTTAGCTTCGGCGGGTCACAACCTTTGAAGGACTTGTAGTTACACCCACCTCGCCTCTCTTCCTGCCATCAACCTTCACGGATCGAACTTCGCTCGAGTCGCCTTTCTCTCTTTCTTATTCTGCTCCCCAGACTTCTCAGTTCTTCCATGACTTCTAGCAGACCCTTCAGGGCTCAAGTTCTTTACTGTAGCGGCTACAGCTTGAACAATGGCTGCTTGGACTGCAGGGTAGAGCTGATACCCTTCGTTGTTGCTCAGGTTTCACCCTGCTGGGCTTCCTTCTTCTCCTGTGTTAGAGGTTGATTCTACAGAAGGTGGTCGGATAGTACGTGGCCTGCCAAGATGTCCAGTGCGACTTCCTACCCCAACAACTTCCCTAGCTCCAGCCATCGTATTCTGGAAGGGGAAAACACAAACATCATCACTCAAGGAACTATTTAGTACAAGGATAGTAAGGCTAAAAGGTGTAAGGCCTGGTTACCGGTGCCTCACATTTGGGCGTTGGATTTACTCATTAACATCGTTCTAATAATCAGAGTGAATAAAAGCATTCGCGGAATATAAAAACTTTCAATAAAACATACATAATAATTCATAACTTGTCATAATAAACATATTGTCTTTAAAACATAAACTGGTCAACGTCTTGGGTCTTCTGATGCCAAACTCTTATTCAATGCCACGTGTTCCCCTCAAGCGAGCTACCTCATCCTACTCACCTGCGTGCATACTAAAAGTCAGCTACGCTGAGTGAGTTCTTGTTAAACATACGTCGTATAATACATTCATTCTTACATACTTTCATTCATACTTTCATACTTTCATTCATACTTACTTTCATTCATATCTTACGTTATAAAGAGCATTACGCCCTACATTCCTCGAGTATTATTAGGGCTCGGTACCCTCCTTCCTCGAGTATTATTAGAGCATGGTACCCTCCTTACTCTAGTATTATTAGGGCTCGGTACCCTATTTCCTCGAATATTAGTAGGGTTCGGTCCCTAGTTCTCGAATATTAGTAGGGTTCGATTCCCACTTCGTAACCATACAACCATACAACCAGCCTCAAGTATTATTAGGGCCCGGCTCCCTCTTCGTTACCATACAACCATACATCATACCTCGAGAATTATTAGGGCCCGGTTCCCTCTTCGTGACCTTACGTTAACCTTCTTTTATTTACTTTATAACATTCATACATATAAGCATACATATCAAACTTACATCATACGTAGCATTACAACCTGAAAGTACGTGCAATATCCGAAGATCGTTCACGCACCGGCAAGCAATCATTCATACTTTCACATAATCACATAAGGCATACACTTATCACTTAGGATAAGTGTATTAACAACACGTCGAGTATGCACACAGCCCCGAAAACATAACACAGAAATGGGGCTAGAAACTCACCTGGATCATGTTTCTCTCTCCGCTTATCGTAATTTCCTTCTTTAATTAAGCTTGGCTAACTGTTAAACATATCTAAGATAATCAAATGTATACGTAACCTGGTTGGTATTTTAGTAACCAACACTTTTCTAAGTTGGGCTTGTTTGCCTAATTGTTACACATGGGCCAATCAGGTAAACCAGGCCCACTGTTTATCGTAGCCTCAGGCCCAACTGACCAGGTCCAAAGTCAATAGAGAACTATGTTGACCGAGAGCCTGTTCTGGCCGAGAACTCGTGGATACCAAGATCTCTAACTGAACGAGAACCCTTGGTCACCGAGAACTCTCGTTGACCGAGAACTCATTTTGATCAGAATCTTGTGTTGACCGAAATCCCATTCCTGGCCGAAAGCATGGGTTGGCCGAGAACCCTCAGTCCTGACCGAGAACCCCCAGTTCAGCTCATCTTTCTATCTTATGTTTCTACCTTGCTCAGTTAACTGTTCTATGGTTCAATTCATGAACATTTAACCCCTTTTCATCATCATTCATAACTGTTTTACACCCATTACTATCATGGCTTCAAGATCTATCCCGTTTTAGACATAAATCTTAAACCTTTATAGAGTTAAAACGTTATAGGCTAGATCTAAGGTTCACCTATGAGCCGTATTCTACCATAAGACCATTAGGTTCATTTTAATCATCAACTTTGCATAGTTAGGAAATATCTAGACGCGATTCACTCTAGGGTCAAGTTTCATCACAAAACGTTCATAAAAATGTAACCTTTAATCATAAAGAACATACCTTTTGATGTTTCTAGGCTACGGATAGCTTGATACGTGATCTTGGACTTGCTATCTAGCTTTTAAGATCGAAGATCCAACGTATGATTGGTTTAAGGGTTTGGGTGGTGGCCGGCGGCTAAGGGGATACACTTGGCTTAAGTGTGTGTTTTAAGGTGTAAAATGGATAAGATGGATGGAAATGGAAAGATTTAGGGTTTAAGGTGTATTTATACTCCCTTAAGCCCATGGACCTAAGGCTCATCTTTCCTTTTTAGTCCATGATTAATCCATCTAATTTAGCTTACTTATATTTCCCTCTTAATTATTATTTTATTTACTAACCCAAGTAAACTTTTCCATTATAATAAATAATATATAAAATATTATTACTTGAAATTTTGGGATGTTACAAGTCTTCCCCCCTTAAAGAGGTTTCGTCCCCGAAACCTAACTATTACATGAACAGATTAGGGTCAATCTTGCGCCTCTTCCTCGACCCAAGTGGCATCCGATCCCTTACGGTGATTCCATATCACTTTCACTAAGGGTATAATCTCATGACGAAGTTGCTTCTCCTTGCGGTCAACTATCTTTATCGGTTGCTCAATGTAGTTCAACTGTTCATCAACCTCAATGTCTATCAATGGCACGTGCGACGTGTCATCAGCCAGACACTTTCTCATATGAGAAACATGGAAGGTTAAGTGAATTCCTTCTAGCTCATCGGGCAATTCCAGCTTATAAGCTACTTCACCCACACGATCTAAAATTTTAAACGGTCCAATGTACCTCGGACTCAACTTCCCCCTCTTTATAAAGCGAATGATCCCCTTCCAAGGCGAGACCTTGAGCATCACATTGTCACCAACGTTAAACTCGATCGGTCGTCGTCGTTTATCACCATACGACTTCTGTCTGTCTTGAGCAGCCTTCATTCTTGCTTTAATCTGATCGAACTTTGAAGACGTCTCTTGGACAACTTCCAAACTTCCCATCTCTTTCTAACCAATCTCTCCCCAACATACCGGGGTTCTACATCGTCTACCATAAAGAATTTAGAATGGTGGCATTCCAATACTTGAATGATAACTGTTGTTATTGGAGAATTCTGCCAGATGCAGATGATCATCCCAACTTCCACCAAATTCTAAAACACAAGCACGTTGCATATCCTCAAGGGTTTGGATTGTCCTTTCAGGCTGCCCATCGGTTTGAGGATGATACGCCGTACTAATGTTTAATCTTGTTCCCATGGCTTCATGGAACTTCTTCCAAAACCTCGAAATAAACCGTGTATCTCTATCAGACACGATCGATAACGGTATACCATGCTTAGATACAACCTCTCTGATGAACAAAACTTGCTAACGTTTCTGACGAGATAGCCTCTCGTATAGGAAGAAAGTGAGCACTCTTGGTCAAACGGTCCACAATCACCCAGATGGTATCATGATGCTTAGCTGTACGAGGTAGCTTAGTTATGAAATCCATGGTAATGTGTTCCCATTTCCACTCAGGTATCTCAAGCGGTTGCATTTTCCCATAAGGCTTCTGATGTTCGGCTTTGACTTGTAAACAAGTTAAGCACTTACTAACAGAATCCACCACATCATTTTTCATTCCTGGCCACCAATAGTCTCTTTTCAAATCTTGATACATTTTGTTGGATCCTGGATGAATCGAGTATCTTGACTTATGAGCTTCATCTAAGATTTGACCTCTAAGATCTCCATGGCGTGGAATCCACATACATTCAAATCTAGTCTTAACGCCATGAGTGTTTTCCATCAACCCATTCTGCTGGACGTAAATCCTATACTTTTTCACTAACCCTTCATCAGCTAGTACTTCTGTCTGCACCTTGACGATTTCTTCAAAAAGGATTGAGTTCATAATCAGCTGGTATGACTTCACTGTTGCAATGACTTCCTCATTCTTACGACTTAGCGCATCAGCGACCACATTAGCTTTACCGGGATAGTACTTTATATCACATTCATAGTCTTTTATCAGCTCTAACCACCTTCTCTGTCTCATATTCAGTTCTTTCTGCTCAAAGATATATTTTAAGCTCTTATGGTCGGTGTAGATTGTACACTTAGTACCATATAAGTAGTGTCTCCAAATCTTGAGAGCATGTACAAATGTTGCTAACTCCAGATCATGTGTCGGATAAGTACTTTCGTGAACTTTCAACTGCCTAGACGCATATGCTATCACTTTCCCTTGTTGCATCAACACGCAACCTAACCCACGATACGAAGCATCAGTACAAACAACCAAATCCTCGTCACCATCGGGTAGGGCAAGGATTGGAGCTTGCGTGAGCCTCTTCTTTAATTCTAAAAAAGGCTTCTTCTTGGAACTTTCCCCAACTGAATACTACCGTCTTTCGGGTCATACCGGTCAATGATGCGGCTATCTTGGAGAAACTTCGATGAATCTCCTATAGTAGACAGCTAACCCTAAGATGCTTCGTATGTCAGTCGGATTCTGTGGAGTCTTCCAGTACGTTATTGCTTCAATCTTAGCGGGGTCCACCATAATCCCTTCAGGATTAATCACGTGACCTAAAAATTGCACTTCTCGCAACCAAAACGCGCATTTCGAAAACTTAGCATACAACTTCTCTTCATTCAGAGTCTCCAATACCTCTCTCAAATGCTTAGCATGATCAATCTCGTTCTTTGAATAAATCAATATGTCATCAATAAAGACGATTACTGATTTATCCAACATAGGCCGACACACCCTATTCATCAAGTCCATAAATGTTGCAGGAGCATTCGTTAGACCGAATGACATTACGAGGAATTCGTAGTGTCCATACCACGTCCGAAACGTTGTTTTAGGGATGTCTGCCTCTTTCACTTTTAACTGCTGATAGCCTGATCTGAGATCTATTCGTGAGAACCAACTTGAACCTTGCAGAAGGTCGAACAGATCATCAATCCTTGGCAAAGGATATCTATTATTCACCGTAAATTTGTTCAACTCTCGATAATCTATGCACATTCTCATGCTTCCATCTTTCTTTTTACAAATAACACTGGTGCGCCCCACGGGGAAACACTTGGTCTAATGAAACCTTTGTCGAGCATTTCTTGCAGTTGGGACATTAATTCTTTCATCTCGGACGGTGCTAGTCGGTAAGGCGCTTTCGCGACGGGTTGGGCTCCTGGTACTAAATCTATCTGGAATTCTATCTCTCGCTCCGGTGGCAACCCTAGAAGATCCTCTTAGAATACTTCTGGGTAGTCACGCATAATAGGAACATCTTTCATTTCTTTCATCTCGGCCGTAGCGTTGACAACATACGCCAGGTAGGCACCTCATCCACATCGTAATAAGCCTTCGGCTTTTATCATCGAAATGACATTAAGCCCAGAACTTTCCTTATCACCATAAACTGTCACCGCACTACCATCCAAGGACTTTAACCTTATTATCCTACTCTTACACACTATATGAGCCTCATACTCATACAACCAATCCATTCCCAAAACCACAACGAACCCTCCTAAGGTCATAACATACAAGGTAACAGGGAACTCATGTCCCTCTAACTCTATCTTACAGTCCTTAACCATTTTCATTATTTTAACCGAAGTGTCACTAGAGGTTTCTACTATAAAAGTTTCGGACACTTGACAACATTTCAGTTTTGCTAATTTTATAAAGGGTGTGGCTACGAAACTTTTGTTCGCACCCGAATCAAACAATACAGAAGCATAAATACCGTTTACTAGAAACGTACATGTGACGACATCTGGAATCTGATTAGCTTGTTCCTGAGTCAGCATGTAGGATCTGGTCTTTGTGCTTGTTGGTTTAGCATCTTTCTTCCCGCTTCCTCTGGATCCACCATCGGTGCATTCCTTAGCAAAATGATCTGTCTTACCGCACTTGTAACATGCGGGCTTAGCACTACACTCCTGAGCATAATGACCCATCTTTCCACACTTATAGCAAGTATTAGACCCAACTCTGCACTCTACCGCATGCATCTTGCCACACTTGTAACAAACGTCAGAACCCTTACCCCACCTGGACTCACCATTGTGTGCTTTGCCACAAGTCTTGCACGACCTGTTCTCCCATACCTTCTGTTTCTTATCTTTTGAGTTCCACATCTGATACCGGGTCGTTTAACAGGAGCAACCCACCTCTTATCCTTCTTTTCTTCTTCCACCACAACGTCATCCGCAGCCAGGTCTGCATAAACCATCTCTGCGAGTTCGACCGCAGAGTCAAATGTAGCAGGTTTACTCGTCCTGACTAGCATCGGACTTTTTGTGGCAATCCCCTCACATAGCACTTGATTCTTTTAGCCTCAGTGTTGACCATATCGGGCACTAACCTATACATTTGGTTGAACTCGGTGGTATACTCACGATGTGTCATCGTTTCATCTTTCAAGTTCAGGAACTTCATCTCCGCCCTCTTAACCTCGGCGTCAGCACAAAATTTCTTCATAACCAGTTCTTTTAGATCCTCCCACTTCATAGCCTTGATTTCCTCCAAACTCTTTCTCTGCTCAACCGATTCCCACTAGTACATTGCTTCTTCACCGAATGACTGAGTAGCATAACCCACAGCTTGGTCGGGACGGCACTCGCTAATGCGAACAATCTTATCCATGGCAGTTATCCACTGAAGAGTAGCGATTGCGTCTACCAAATCAGTCAGCTTCGGTGGGTCACATCCTTTGAAGGACTTATAGTTGCACCCACCTCAGCCTCTTTTCCTATCACCGCCTTTCACATACCTAACTCCACTCGAGGCCTCCCTCTCTTCTTCCTCATCTCTCCTACCATCACCACCTGCTCCTCCAGCAGTTCTTTCACGGCTTCCAGCAGACCCTCCAAGAGTAATATTCTTTACAGCAAAGGCTACAGCTTGGACAATAGCTGCTTGAATTGTGGGATCCATTTGAACCCCTTTGTTGTTATTCGGATCTCCTGCAGCTATGCTTCCTTCATCTCCGGTGTTGGAAGTTGTTTCGACCGAAGGTCGTTGAACATGACGAGGCCTGCCACGACGTCCAGTGCGACCTCCAGCTTTCACAATTCCTCCATCTCCCACATTTTCTCCCGTTTCAGCCATCGTATTCTAAAAGGTAAAACACAAACGTCATCACTCAAGGAACTATTTAGTACAAGGATAGTAAGGCTAACAGGTAATAACAGTGACCAGCTGTGATTAGCTGATCACGTTACTTTATGTGTCTTATACACTTCCCTTCATGAGTCTATTTGTGATGGTTCTACTTTAAACAGTTTATCAATCAAGGAAATCAATTAATCCTATCTCTAATATTAACATACTTTATTCAATCATATACTTTACCTTTACTGGGCTTGCTTGAGCGACACATGGCATTCTTGGACTGTCATCTTTTTTATTTTCTTACTTAAATCCCATTCTCTGCTCGAGTCTAAGCATATAGGATGCTTAAATCTCTTGAACTTTTCTCTGATACCAACAACTGCCCCAACAACTGCCCTAGCTCCAGCCATCGTATTCTGGAAGGGGAAAACACAAACATCATCACTCAAGGAACTATTTAGTACAAGGATAGTAAGGGTAAAAGGTGTAAGACCCCGTTACCGGTGCCTCACATTTGGGCGTTGAATTTACTCATTAACATCGTTCTAATAATCAGAGTGGATAAAAGCATTCGCAAAATATAAAAACTTTCAATAAAACATACATAATAATCCATAACTTGTCATAATAAACATATTGTCTTTAAAACATAAACTGGTCAACGTCTTGGGTCTTCTGATGCCAGACTCTTATTCAATGCCACGTGTTCCCCTCAAGCGAGCTGCCTCATCCTACTCACCTGCGTGCATACTAAAAGTCAGCTACGCTGAGTAAGTTCTTGTTAAACATACGTCGTATAATACATTCATTCTTACATACTTTCATTCATACTTTCATACTTTCATTCATACTTACTTTCATTCATATCTTACGTTATAAAGAGCATTACGCCCTACATTCCTCGAGTATTATTGGGGCTCGGTACCCTCCTTCCTCGAGTATTATTAGAGCTCGGTACCCTCCTTACTCTAGTATTATTAGGGCTCAGTACCCTCTTTCCTCGAATATTAGTAGGGTTCGGTTCCCTAGTTCTCGAATATTAGTAGGGTTCGATTCCCTCTTCTTAACCATACAACCATACAACATGCCTTGAGTATTATTAGGGCCCGGTTCCCTCTTCGTTACCATACAACCATACATCATACCTCGAGATTATTAGGGCCTGGTTCCCTCTTCGTGGCCATACGTTAACCTTCTTTTATTTACTTTATAACATTCATACATATAAGCATACATATCATACTTACATCATACGTAGCATTACAACCTGACAGTACGAGCAATATCCGAAGATCGTTCACGCACCGACAAGCAATCATTCATACTTTCACATAATCACATAAGGCATACACTTATCACTTAGGATAAGTGTATTAACAAAACGTCGAGTATGCACACAGCCCCGAAAACATAACACAGAAATGGGGCTAGAAACTCACCTGGATCCTGGTTCTATCTCCGCTTATCATAATTCCCTTCTTTAATTGAGCTCGGCTAACTGTTAAACATATATAAGTTAATCAAATGTATACGTAACCTGGTTGGTATTTTTGTAACCAACACTTTTCTAAGTTGGGATTGTTTGCCTAATTGTTACACATGGGCCAATCAGGTAAATCAGGCCCACTGTTTATCATAGCCTCAGGCCCAACTGACCAGGCCCAAAGTCAACAGAGAACTATGTTGACCGAGAACCTGTTCTGGCCGAAAACTCGTGGTTACCGAGATCTCTAACTGACCGAGAACCCATGGTCACCGAGAACTCTCGTTGACCGAGAACTCATTTTGACCGGAATCTCATGTTGACCGAAATCCCATTCCTGGCCGAAAGCATGGGTTGGCCGAGAACCCTCAGTTCTGACCGAGAACCCCAGTTCAGCTCATCTTTCTATCTTATATTTCTACCTTGCTCAGTTAACTGTTCTATGGTTCAAATCATGAACTTTTAACCCTTTTTCATTATCGTTCATAACCGTTTTACACCCATTACTATAACGGCTTCAAGATCTATCCCGTTTTAGACATAAAGCTTAAACCTTTTTAGAGTTAAAACGTTATAGGCTAGATCTGAGGTTCACCTGTGAGTCGTATTCTACCATAAGACCATTAGGTTCATTTTAATCATCAACTTTGCATATTTAGGAAATATCTAGACGCGATTCACTCTAGGGTCAAGTTTCATCACAAAACGTTCATAAAAATGTAACCTTTAATCATAAAGAACATACCTTTTGATGTTTCTAGGCTACGGCTAGCTTGATACGTGATCTTGGACTTGCTATCTAGCTTTTAAGATCGAAGATCCAACGTTACTATGATTGGTTTAAGGGTTTGGGTGGTGGCCGGCGGCTAAGGAGATACACTTGGCTTAAGTGTGTGTTTTAAGGTGTAAAATGGATAAGATGGATGGAAATGGAAAGATTTAGGGTTTAAGGGGTATTTATACTCCCTTAAGCCCATGGACCTAAGGCCCATCTTTCCTTTTTAGTCCATGATCAATCCATCTAATTTAGCTTGCTTATCTTTCCCTCTTTATTATTATTTTATTTACTAACCCAAGTAAACTTTTCCATTATAATAAATAATATATAAAATATTATTACTTGAAATATTGGGATGTTACAACAGGTAATAACATTGGACAACGGTGATTAGCTGATCACGCTACTTTCCTTGTTATATACACTTCCCTTTATGAGTCTATTTGTGTCTGGTTCTACTTTTAAACAGTTAATCAATCAAACAATCGATTAATCCTATCCCTAACATTCACATATCCTTTCTTTAGAAATAAAGCAAACGTTAACATTCAGTATTTAATCATACACTTTACCTTTACTGGTCTTGCTTGAGTGACACATGGCTATCTTGAACTGGCATCTTCTTTCTTTTCTTACTTTAATCCCATTCTCTATACGTGTCTAAGCATGTAGGATACTTAAATCTCTCAAACTTTGCTCTGATACCAACATGTAAGGCCCCGTTACTGGTGTCTCACTTTGGACGTTGGATTTACTCATAACATAGTTCTAAATATCATAATTAATTAAAACTTTATGCGGAATATAAAACTTCAACCATAATATATTATATAACCTTCCTCGGATATTATTAGGGTCTGATCCCCCTTCTTACTCGGATATTATTAGGATCTAGCACTCTCCATCCTCGGATATTATTTGGGTCCGGTCTCCCTTCCGCCCCTACTACCATGCCATACCTTTCTATATATATAACTATAAGTTTCATACATCATTCATTCATCATATAAAACAATCATATCACAAAACCACCACCTGGAAGTATGCAATATCCGAAGATCATTCACGCACCGACAAGCATTCATTCATACATAAATCATAAAAGGCATACACTTATCACATCGAGTATCCACACAACCCCGAAAACATAACAAGGAGTGGGGGTAGAAACTCACCTGGATCCTGTTTCGCTCTCCGTTAATCGTTATCCCTTTCTTTAATTGAGCTCTGCTAAGTGTATATAAGTTACACATATCAATACTTGCCCTAATTGTATTTCAGCCAAAATGTCTAAGTCAGGTATAATCTAATGGCCTTGTTTTAGATTACATTTAACTTAGAATATTTTATTTCTTAAACCCTAAAGTATTTAAATATGGGGTTTTCAATTACTTTATTGGTTCTTTCTTTTTTTCTTTTGTATTAAATACCTCTTACTTAGAAATTAATTCGCATTCAATTTATAATGCCAACGGGTCCTTATGATGTACGCGAAATATACATTGCACTTGAACAGGACATTGTAAACGATCTAGGGCATGTAATCGAATATATGGTGTAATCGACTCTAAGGCATGTATTCGCAACGTCTCAGTGTATTCGATTGGCCATTCTTCTATTTGACTTAAACATTGTAATCGGTTAAGGGCATTGTATGCGACTATCCAATGTAATCGAAATTCATATTATAAGAGAGTTATGTATTGTAAGCGAGCCTTTTAGATGTATTTGGGTTTCCAAATGTAATCGAGTATAGGGAGTACCCGAACTAGGCTATGTAATCGAATTACTACTATGTAATCGAGTTTAAGCATGTAACCGAATGACATAATGTAAGCGAGTTATACATTGTAAACGAGTGTGTTCAATGTAAGCGAAAGGCCCTTATGTATTCGAATCCTTGTTGTAATCGATTTTAAAGTGTAATCGAGTCCCTTGTAAGCGAATATATTAATGTAATAGATTATGGTCTTTATAATTGACTATATAATTGTAACCGAGTTTTGATTGTATGTGAATGTTAACAAGGTAATCGAACACCATTTTTGTATTCGATTTTATCGTTGTAAGCGAACCCGGTCATTGTATTCAAGTCTCTCGAATGTAATCGAATATAAACTTGTATGTGAGTGACCTGTAACTTATTGTATATGAACGGGCTGCGGGCTACGACCTTGGTCCCTTATTCACGTTTTACATGCATGTCTTATCTTTTAAACCTCCATTAAGGACATATATCGTCCATAAACATTTCCTTAACCGCTCTCGGACAAGACTTGCCTCGTGAAACCATAAAGCTTAGACCTTTATGGTCCAAAACGTTCAAGATAGATCTCGGGTTTCTTTAAATGAGCCGTTCATAACCATAAGTTCATTAAGTCCATTTTATTCATCAACTTTGCAACTTTATGACTTGTCTAGACCCGATCAACTCTAGGGTTTAGTTTCATAGCTAACTGTTCATAAAAACATAAAGTTTAAAGATCAAGAACATACCTTTACTCGTTTTTAGGTTATGGTTTAGCTAGGTGATGAACTTAAATCTTGTATCTTGCTTGTAGGGTTAAGATTTATCAAGATTTAAGCTAGGTTCGATCATGGATATTCTTCTTCTCACGACCGTATAGGGGGGAGTATGTGTGTGTGTTTTGAGTGTGTAGAGAATAAGATGGAGAGAAATGAGGAATTTAGGGTTTTAGGGAGGTTTAAGGGAGTATTTATACTCTCTTAAGCCCATGGACTTATGGCCCATCTCATCCCTTATTCCATCTTTCCCCACCCAATTCCATACTCCTTATTATATTTAACATTAAGTAAATATTAGCACACGTTACACAACAAAACTTTTCTTTATTTAATATTATTAAATTTAGGATGTTACAAGTCTTCAACCTTTCTTTAATCTGGAAGACCCTGTCGGTGGTCTCCTGAACAATTTCGGGTGCTCTCAGTTGTTTTTCTTCAATCTCGGCCCAAGAAAGAGGAGATCGGCATTTCCTCCCGTATAAAGCTTCAAACGGTGCAGCCTTAATACTGGAGTGGTAGCTGTTATTATAGAAAAATTCAGCTAACGGTAAATGGGTATCCCAAATGTTTGGATGGTTCTTTTGCTCTGACCATCGGTTTAGGGGTGATAAGCGGTGATCATGTCTAATCGTGTGCCTAAGGATTCGTGCAGGGATTGCAAAAATCTAGAAACGAAACGATCGTCTATGTCATAGATAATTGAAACAGGTACACCATGTTTGGTTACAATATCTTTCAGATAAAGTTGAGTTAGTTCCTCTAAGCTATCCTTCTCATGGATGGGAATGAAATGAGCGGATTTTGTTAATCGATCTACAATAACCCAAATGTAATCGTGGTTACTGGGGGGTAGTTGGTAGTTTGGTCACAAAATCCATGGTAATATTTTCCCATTTCCATTGCGGAATCTTAGGCTGCTGTAACAGTTTAGATGGCTTCTGATGTTCAGCTTTCACTTTCGAACATGTCAGACACTTGCTGACATAAACCGTTACATCTCCTTTCATATTTGGCCACTATAGAATTCTTGGAGATCCTTTTTACATTTTGGTTGATCCTGGGTGAATTGAGTAATTGGATTTATGTGCTTCATCCATTACTAGGTTTCGCAAATTCCCAAATCATGGTACCCAAACTCGGTCAATCAAGTATAGTGCACCATCAAAATTTACTATGAATTCACACTCAAGACCTCGCAATCTCTCGAATTTTATGTTCCGATGTTTCAAAGCTTCTCTTTGTGCATCGCGTATTCGAGTGGTAAAACTCGTCTGAATTGTTCATCCTAATGCACAGATGATGTGCGTGAAGTATATATTTTTAATAATGATTTTTCACACAATTGGGTTTTAAATTTATAGAAATGATTTTCACCTCAAAACTAAACCACACACACTTACGCAAGTGTACCTATCGTATATGTAGTATAGTACCGATAAGAACCAAGTATCGATCCATGGACACGATAGTTCTTGTTACTAAATCTTTGTTAATGTCTAACCGACTAAAACAACAAGTTTGTTGATTTTAACTAATTTATCATGCAAAATATGACAACTAAGCTAAAGAACACAAAAGCAAACGATCAAAGAAGAATATCACTTTAATCTCGAATCCGTTTAGCTCACAAATGACAACAGTTATGGATACACGGCAAGACCACAAAACTCAAGTAACTAGAACCTCGCTAAAGATATCTAATCATATGAATTTTCGAAATTTAGAATGAAAGATACAAACTAACCACCTAAAGTCATTCAAGTAGGACGAGTGATACGATTATGTCAATGTTTCATGATGGTATGGACTAGTTTCCTATCACGGGTGACTAATCCAACAACTCTTTGGAAAGATAACATGAAAAACACATAATCCACCTAAAGTTGATTAAACTAAGCAATAATCATCCACTTCTTAAACTTATGATGTTCATATTAAGATTACATAAATTAGATGTTCGTGTCAAAAAACCCTAGATAGACATAGCACTTAACATGACAAATCATAACAAACACTTTGTCTTTCCAAACATAAGCATAAGGCTGCACATTCAAGAGCTTATCATGAATAATCAGTAATCAAGACTTCATTCACCATTCCTAGTTCAAAAGCCATAGACTAGCATAAAAATATACAAATCCATGAATGGATGCTTAAATCATGAGTTTTCCAACATTACATAACCAAACACCCACAAGTCTTGAATATCATGACATAACAAACCTTTAAATACACAAAACCATTGAAGAATAATAATGAAATGGCTATAGCACTAACACAATCCTTGCCAATAATCCATAAATACCATCAATTATTACTAAACTTCATCTAAATCAAAGTGATAACAAAGAGTTTAGCTCATCATGAGCTCAAGAACAACATACAAGCTTGAAAAGATAACAAAATTCATGGTAAATTCAAGAATAATCAAACCAAGAATCCAAGCTAGATGATGTAGATGATGGATTATGCTTCTCTTGATGTTGGGATCCTTCAAAGTGCTTACAATTGGATGGAAATCACCAAGGTTTAGAAGTTAAACAATGGGTTCAAAACTCCCTGAGACTCCCCTTTTCCATCTGGACGCTTGTTCTTTATATAGATAAAAGAGACATGATCATGCCTCGAGCAGGAAATGATCATGTTTAGTCAAATGCCAGATCTAGATCTATAATTCTAATTGGTTCTACAATCTCCAAGATGCTGCAATTTCTGATGTTCAAGGAGTATCCCAATTGCTAGAGGGTTAAAAGAGTGTTAACAACTGGCTTAATCTTGATTTGGAACATCAAATTCTTTAGGAAGAAAAGCAGGTCCTAGGTTTTCCAAAATAAACAATAACATGATCATACCATTCCAAATACATGATCATGTTTGTCTTGAATTTTCATATAAACCCACCAGAATACTCATAATTCGCCAAATACCCTGGACATTCACAAAATCATGTATAATTATATAATCCCACTAATTTTCATTAAATTTCCATTAAATGAGTGTGAAACAAGGTAAAGAATGTGCGATAAATATGTATAATTTTGGGCACATCAACAGACACGAAGTGGTTTTACTCTTTCTATTATACTCAAGGCACCAGCTACAACATTTGCTTTACCGGAATGGTAGCGAATGTCGCAGTCGTTGAGTAGTTCTACCCACCTTCGCTGTCTCATATTAAGATCTTTTTGATCAAACATGTGCTGGAGACTTTTGTGGTCGGTGAAGATCATGCACTTGGTGCCATATAGGTAATGCCTCCAGAATTTGAGGGCAAATACCATAGCTCCTAGTTCCAGATCATTGATTGTGTAATTCTTTTCCTGCACCTTGAGTTGTCGTGATGCATAGGCTATCACTTTATCTCATTGCATAAGCACGCATCCGAGTCCTAATCGTGAAGCATCACAATAAACTACAAATCCGTCTGTTCCTTTGGGAAGTGGCTGGATTGGTGCACTAAAAAGTAGCTGGAAAGCTTCTTCTTGCTTCTCAGTCTAATCGTATTTCTTGTCCTTCTGGGTTAACTGGGTTAAAGGTTGAGCTATGGAAGAAAAGTTTTCGATAAATCTATGGTAATAACCAGCCAATCGTAAAAATTGTCACACTTCAATGGGCGACCTTGGTGTCTCCCAATTCTTAATTACTTCAATTTTTGTGGGATCAACACGAATACCGTTTTTATTAATTACATGCCCTAGAAAGTAGACTTCTCGAAACCAGAAATCACATTTAGAGAACTTGGCATATAACTTTTCTTTCTTTAGCAATTCTAGAATTAATTTCAAGTGTTGCTCAAGCTCTTCCTTGGTTCGTGAATAAATAAGTATACCATCTATAAATACTATCACGAATTTATCCAAGTATGGCTTACAAAATCTGTTCATAAGGTCCATGAATAACGCAGGTGCATTCGTTAGTCCAAATGGCATTACCAAAAATTCATAATGGCCATATCGAGTTCTAAAAGCAGTTTTATAAATATCTTCTTCTGCAACTCGTAATTGGTGATATTCGGATCGCATATCAATCTTTGAGTAATAACTAGATCCTTGCAACTGGTCAAACAAATCACCAATCCTCAGTAGTGGGTACCGATTCTTAATGGTGAGTTTGTTCAGTTCTCGGTAATCGATACATATCCAAAAAGAGCCGTCTTTCTTTTTCACGAATAAGACTGGAGGTCCCAAAGGTGAGAAGCTTGGTCTTATGAATCCTTTATCCAATAATTCTTGAAGCTGATTGGATAGCTCCTGCATTTCCGATGGTGCTAATCTGTATGGAGATCGAGCTATCGGAGAAGCATCTTAAACCAGATCGATTCTGAATTTAACCTGTCGCTGAGGAGGTAATCCAGAAAAATATTCAGGGAAAACTTCTGGAAAGTCTGGGACTACAGGAATATCGTCTATTTTTTGCTCTTTGACTTTTATATCAACTACACTAACGTGAAATGTCAGATCTCCTTTACGTAGCATTTTACGGGTTTTCATGATACCGGAGAGTTTTAATTCGAAATTATATTGATCGCATTGGATATTCAGGGGTTCACCATTTTGGATTGGTAAACGAACTAGCTTTCCCGGGCATATTATCTCAGTTCCATTCTTGGACAGCCAATCCATTCCCACGACTATATCAAAACTGCCTAATTCGACGGGTAAAAGATCGATATTGAACTCATGGTTTACTAATAGAATGTTACAGTTACGTGCGACTTCACTTGTTTCTATTAACTTTACATTAGCTAATTCGATAGACTATTTGGTATTTAACTTACTGGTTTCTACTCCTAACAAGGGTTCGAATTGTTTGGAAACAAAGCTTAGGTCGGCTCCGGTATCGAAAAGCACATAAGCATAATGATTATTCACAAGAAACGTACCGGTGACCACAAATGAATCCTTCCTGGCCTTTTTCGCATTTATCTTGAATGCCTTGCCTTTGGTGTTTTGACCTTTGAGTTTGGGATAGTATTTCCTATAATGTCCTATAACACCGCATTCAAAACATCTCGAGTTTTGGTTTCCCGAACCGGATGGTATGATCTTGGCGTAACAGTCGCGAGTTACATGTCCAAACTGGTTGCATCTCCAACAATCACCAACGTGATTTTTTCCTCACTTGTTGCAAGAGGGCGTTCGTCCAAAGCTTCCTCTAGGTTCTCTTGCATTAGCAGCAAACATCCTTCCAGCACCATAGTTCTTCTTGAACTGTCCTCCGGGGTTCCCATTCCACTTTCGCTTGAGTTCGCCGGGTTTGTGATTCATACAGGCTGGGTTCGCCTCTCGGGTGACTGTTTTCTTTCCAGTGTCTTTCAGTATTCCCATACGAACTGCATTATCAATCAAGGATTTTGCCAATTTTCTGGCTGATTGGATGGTAGTTGGTTTAGATGAGGTGACCACTACTCGGATTTTGGGATCTAAGCCCCAGATATACCTCTCTATTCGTGCATATTCAGGCGTAACCAGACGGGGTACCAGTCGTGCCAATGCGTTGAATCGCGAGGTATATCCTCCGATGTCGGCACCTTCCATCTTTAACTGCCAGAATTCGTATTCGATTTTCTGGAGTTCGTTTCGGGGACAGTATTCTTTCAATATAATCTCTTTTTCCTCCCAGGTTAGACAGTAAGCGGTGTCTTCTCCTAAATTTTGGATTAAGGAGTTCCACCATTCGAGTGCCTCATCACGGAATGAACATACCCCATATTTTATTCTTTCAAGGGGGTGCAATTACTGATTTTCATGACGAATTCCATTTTCTCAATCCATATGATAATCTCTAAAGGTCCTTCGGCTCAAGTAAATTCTTTCGGTCCACAACCTTGAAAATTTTTGTATGAAAACCTATGTACCGTGCTACCTAAGGGATTGTCGTTTAGACTTTAGGTTCTAAGAGTCTCTCCGTTTCGTTATTCGTGGTGCTTCGGGTGGTTTGGCTTGGATTACGATTAGCCTCACGTTGATTGAGTGCCGTGTTTACATGTTGGACTATTAATTGTGCTAACTTTTCTTGAGAATATGGTAATCCCGGATGCTTAATTGGTTATAGTTCGTCTTGTTTTAGGCGCCATGATTTCTTTTAGAAAAAATATATTTTGTTAGTTTTGAAAAAATTCTATACTAAAAGATTAACATAACATAACTCATAATCTAAATAACCATACAGGGGGGGTTTCTATTACTACCAAAAAGAAATTATACAAAAATAGGTGTAATACATACTACACCTTAATATCATCCACCCACCATAGCTAAAGTAACAAAAGATAACAAGTTTTAAGTTAAGTACATAACATCCTACATCAACTAGCAAACAATACTTATGAGCCTAATCTAATGTAGGCCCATCAAGTAATGTTCACAAGGTCCAATAACCTCATTCTTGGACTCCAAGCTTCCTACCCGCGCCTTTGTGTTCACCTCACGGTTCTCGATGGCAAACACAAAGTGACACAGGGCATTGTATAACTGGTCGTCACCACCCTGTTTATGTTAAACTGCACCAAGACGGTTTATGAGATCATGGATGATGATCTCATAGGCCGCCACCCTCCCTTCAAGGGATGTGATACGGTCGCCATCTATGGGACCTTGCACTACCACCGGATCCTGTGAGGGAGACGGTGATGGTCTTGACGCATCATTCAGTGGTGGGGTCACGAATGAGGTGTTCACTTCATAGTCAGCTCGGGTTCGTTTTCAAGAGTACACCCTAAGGGGTGTAGCCCTCGAACTCGAACCAGGATGAACTAAATCAACCACGGGCCGGAACACAATCGGGGATCCTGGTGCCCCGTCATCACTAGTCTCTGAATCTGTCACTATAACATGTGGTGGCGCCATCTGAAAAGCATATTAGACAAAGTTAGTAATAAATACTTATACATATATTTTACGTGTGCTTGAATATACAGTTATAATTTAGAAAATCTTAAATTTTCTAATTCTTTATAACAATTGGCTCTAATACCAACTTCTGTCACACCCTGAATATCTTAATTAAGCCAGCGGAAGACTTAAGTCGTTCGGTTCGTGACAAATGCCGATAGCCAACTAAAATAGAGCAAGAATATTTAATTAAAAGTTTTAACTTTTATTTAACAAAAGATCCATTACATCATCAGAGTTATACACGTGCTACTGCACGGTTTATTAAAATCATGGTTCCTACATTATTCAAACACACAACCAACGCTCTCTTTTCCTTGTCTCCTCAAAGGCATCACTTACCTGAAAAGCATATTAAAATAAGCGTCAACACGAATGTTGGTGAGTTCTCTTCATTGAAAATAATACATATATATATATAAATATATATACTAACATATATATTTACACACACACATAAAATTTGTTCATATATAATACATATATATATATATATTGAAATGAAAATAAGGCAACCGAAATTCCAATTCAAGTCATCATAAAATTTATTATAACAATATTATATCAATTTATCGAGAAATAAAGTAAACGAATACTTATTAATTATTTTCATACAATGGTTCAACGACCATTCTTTTATCATCTATTACCATAAGCAACGGTGGTAATCTTTTCCTACCGTTCTTTTAACATGGAAATTGTATCTTTAAAATCTTTAATAATCGAACTCGTCATAAAAACGAAGCATTCTATCTTTTAAACAATTCGTACTGTTGTAGACTAGCAAGGAATACAACAAATGTATGACTATCAAAATTGATAACTCGATACCTACCATACTCAAAATATTCCCATTTTTAACCCAACACGATTATAAATGGGGGGCGTCACCCCGATAGATCTACCAACATTTATGTGCCCTTATTAATTCGGTTAACAGTTATTTAATAAATTGTTGACTCATCCCACTTTTTAAAAGGTATGTAAAATAAAATGATTTATAAAAGAATTTCAATAAAATCAGTAGAAAGAATATGCTTCCCCCAAAACATAATAAAAATCATTTCGAAAACGAGGAGTCGATAGAGAAACTCACTGTTGAAGCTTTTCGTTCCAAAAATCGGGTGTCCTATATTAGTACGCGTTTTGTTAATAATATTTGGTTTGAGTTTTAGTTTATAAAAATCTTTAAATTGTTAGTCCTAGTCTAATGTCCACATAAGCACATAATCAAGCAAGTTCCTATTAAGTTAACGAGTACGTATAGTTCGGGTTTCGTTAACTATTGTCTTAATAACTAAATTAATTAATATATAAAGTAAATATATAAATATAATAAAATATTAAAGTTTCAGCTGCTGGAAAGTTTTAAGAAAATATTAAATTATTATTATAAATGAATCTTGTCGGTTTTGTCGGTTTCGCGTTTTAAAAACGAACCGTTCGACTTTTCGTATAAAATATAACTTTTAAATCTTGAAAAGTACTTGTTACAAATATATTAGTTAAGTTTTAGAAGTTATTTTACAAAAATATGTTATTTTCATTTTTGTTAATATTTTCTTAAAATAACAACTTTTTAACGTTTTTGTGTCGGTTTTCACGACACGAACCGTTTAGGACTAAGTTTTGTTATCTTGTCCTCTTCTCATATATTAACTTTTGTTATATATGAGTATTTTACAACTTTAGGGGCTGTTCTAAAACAGTCCCTAATTGCCGTGTCAGTTCACGTTTAAAAGGCGATTTTTCGACCGTTAAAGTTACCGATAAGTAAAATGAGTCAAGTACGTTCACACCAATAATCCTATGAAATAAATATACACATTATAACACATAATTCATCCTTAACTCCAGATGTGTTCACATAGTTTCACATAACACATTTAACCCAATTTCAAGCTTCTAATTCATAACTTAAGTTTAATAATAACATCACTAATCAAGATTATCATTTCTTATATGAACAAACATTATAATAAGACTTAAAAATCCAGATTTCAACCTACTATTATGATTCCCACAACAAGCCAAATCAATACTTAACAACTATATTCTTTATTCTCATTTGGAAGATTCTAACATGTGTGCAATCATGTAAGTCCTTTTCAAGAATCAATTAACAACTTTGTGTTTATTCCTATCATTATCTAATCATCAAGTCATTCCGTATCATCAAATAATCAAGACATTCAAATCATCAAATCATTAGTTCATGCATTTCACCATTCTTATGAATTTCCTAAGTGTTTAATTAACATAGTTTCCTATTATAGTAACTTTTAGTTTTTGATAATTATATCTAATTCAATCTTCCAATCATGATTAAGTATGAATATATGTTTATATCATTCAACTAGTTTGATATAGTTTCATGCACCCTAATGTTCTTCAAGTTTTGATCTTTCAATTAATCAAGCTATAACGTTTCTATTACTAGTAAGTAAGTGACAATTTGATCAATATTCTAAACCAATCTATACTTTAAAAATGTATCCTATCTTAGCTCAAGTATACAATTCATTATATATAAAACACGTATATGCTAAGTATTCATATCAAAATCAAGGATTCAACTTTTCATTCAACAAATTTTCCTTAATTAGCAATCTAATAATTTTAACAATCTTCAAGTATTATCTAGCAGTTTTATAAATTTACTAGCATATACCCTATTCAATATTCAATAACATTAATCCATATCACTTTCAAGTTTCATTAATCCACTATCAATTAATCCAAGAAATCCAAAAATCCCCAAATTGCAAATTTATGAACAAGTTCTTGCTATATTCAACTCTAATACTAACGATTCTATGATTTATGTTCATATCATCAATCCTAATAATCAATAACTAACCAAGATTTATCCTAACATAAAACTCTAACAATAATTTCATCCATGATTATACCCAACTATTAAGTATTCCAACAATGCTTCTAATCAATCTTAGAAATCAATGTATGAACTTCAAGATGAATGTATGCATGTGTAAGTGGGTTCAATCCTTCCTCTTACATATACACGGCTCACATACACACACACCAACATCCATAATTTCAAACTTTCAAGCTCAATCTCAACTCAAGAACACCTAATCTAACATATTTAACCCTAGAAATCAACTTAAGAACAAAACTTACTTGTGTTCTTAGAGATTTTGAGATGAGGATGAGAATGTGGTGTGAGTGTGATGAGCCTTCCTCCTAATATTCTTCCTAGTGGTTTAATATTCAATGTTTTTGATCAAAGCTTGATTGTGAGTGTATGTTTGATGATTTAGAGTTTGAATTTGTGATCGTGAATGTGTTTGTGTGTGTGTCGTGTATATAGACAGAGTAAGGGAGGAGTAGAGTGGTGAATTGGATAATAGGGGGGTTTATGTAGATGAGTTGGATTGATACAACACAGTCCTTCTAGAACATGGTAATCATTAGGTGAGTGATATGGAGGATGGCTATTGGAGGAAGTGGAGGTGGTGATGTGGCATGGGGGTCGGCCAAGAGGGGGGGGGGGTTGAAGGGGTTGGGTTATAATATAAATAGTTTGGTTAATTGGTTTAACGTATTGCGAGTTTTAGATAATCAATCGGATCCCATTTTTAATAATTTTTATCAGGCTTTGTACGAAATCAAATTCCTGACAATATGGACTATAAAAACTATTTTTCTGAAAATAGTTTGTGTCGGGTCCATTCCGGGTCCTGTACTGACTTTTGCTTACTCATTTATCAGTTTTTTTGCGATTTGAGCCTTCTAAAGATATGTTTATACATTGTCTCCAACGTTTTAACATATATTCTAAATTTTTGGGGCCATTTAATCATATTAACGATTTATTTACTTTCTGGCCCGCTGCCCGAGGTTATTTCACGTTATGCTTATTACGTGTCAAAATTTGGACTTTTTGTTGACTTTGCAAAATTTTGAATCTTAATAAAGAAGATTTTATTCATAAAAAGATATTATGATGCTAATCATGATTACATTAAAGATAATTTTTGCCGAGTATTACACCTTAGGCACATACACATTCACAAAATTTAAACGAATCTCCAAACCCACCCACATACTTGAAAGAAGAATGAAGTTCCTATGCTTTATTTCTTTAACCAGAGTGAAACAAGCAAAAGAGACCCCCTGATCTGCCACACGACCCCATGGCCGTCGAAACGAAAGGGGAGTTCCCCAAAGCTTATCTGAAGGAATATCAATCGTGTTAACCAACTGAGATTCTTGCCCGCAAAGCAGGTTAATATTGTTATACCTCCTCAAACCCCGAATCCATTTCAATTTATCTACGCCCCTAGCTAGCACCTATACCCCTACAATTAATAGACATTAAATTCATAATAAACCACCTAGGACACCTTCACTAACAATTGTTTTCCTAATCAAAACCTCCTATCCTTGTAAATTAAAAGCGACAGATTCGCCAACTCGAATAGCGCTAATGACTTCATTCCCTATCGAATCATGTGAGTCATAAGACGAAACAACAGAGTGTGATTTTTTGGAGCCAACTGAGACTGATCTAGCCCTCCTCAAAATATGCCTACCTCTCATCGTCGATTGGGTAAAGTAACCAGAATTCAAGTTAGAGGTTTTTGATATGGGAATAGGACTCTTGTTCCTCGACCTTGAGAGAGAATAGATTGGTAAGTTACTGATAACTGGAATGGACCCAATAATTTATGGCAGATCATTGTCTAGAGAATGCCCACCCATTGACCTCAGGCCCGCTAGGTAGAATCAAAAGCAAGAGTTGAGTTTCCACGCACGCTCCTGACATCTGAATTGTCATCCTTGGGAAAACCCATCGGTATCCCCAGTGGTTTCACTGTTCACGTGTACCTTGAGACTCGGATCTACTAGTCCAATCGGAGGCTCTGCCGGGGTGACACCGACCTAAGTTATCCACCAAGTGTTGCTCGGTGGTGAGAGCATTCTCCTGATCACATCATCTCTAGCCAACTCCTTTCGGTTCACAAAACCCGATTCGTCGGCCAAGGATTCGAACATTTCTCATAAAGTTTTTTCCTTGAGATAGAGATG
Organism: Bidens hawaiensis; assembly: GCF_021521415.1. Classification (NCBI taxonomy): domain Eukaryota; kingdom Viridiplantae; phylum Streptophyta; class Magnoliopsida; order Asterales; family Asteraceae; genus Bidens; species Bidens hawaiensis. The sequence continues at coordinate 105,688 of NW_027492793.1, forward strand.
TTGTAATTATCATCATCGGAGCATTAATCGTATGCATGGCCAAAGGGTTCTCCCCACCTTTTCAAGAATACAACAAAACAAGCTCGCTATCATCACGGAAGCAATTCCATCTGTGTTTCTGGACTATTAATGAATCATCTCGCCCATGCAAACCACTTAGACCGACATTCAACAAGAAATTAATTGTCCCCTTCTTCCTTGTTAGAAAACAATCAACGTTTAATCCGCATATGTATGTATTTCGTCTTACAATTGAAAAGACCATCCATCTTCATTTGAGTCAAAATGTTAGATATATCTATATATAGGATATCAACATTTTTTAACTTCAGCTACTACACACAATGCTTATTTCTTTTTCTCTCCATAGCTAGCACTTGAAGCCTATATATTCCAAATCCTATATATTGCTGCTCCAATCTTCAGGAATGTTGGTGATCATGTTCAAAGGTTTTTGGTTTTGTTTATTACGTTCTCAAAAATTTTTGGTATATTGATATTGTTTCTTACGTTCTTATATTTTGTACATGAATAATTATCCCCAAATTAATCCCTTGAAGTAATATAGCAACTATATACATGATATAGAAAATCGAATATTAAATATCGGTTTTCAACTCGATCATGTTTGAGTAGTACGACTGTTTGGAGTATAATTATCACTTCCCATTTTGACTGAGGTTTGCCAGAATATCTTTTATCATATGCCAGTGAGGCTAGTTATTGAATTCTATGTGACAAGTATTTGTAACTACCTAAGGAATTGGTTAAAGAATAATCCATTGTTTTAAAATTTAAATATAAAAAACAAAGTCATGATTAATGTTTACGACTGTTTCAAATATTTGATTTGTTACGAATGCAATATAATTCATACATTATTGTGTTTGGGTATATATAATCACTAGTTTTTAGCCCGCGTGTTACGCGGGTTTCTTTTAGATATTTTTTTTTAAATTGTTATGAATAAATATTTTTCATGTTTCTATATGTTTAGGTATTAAAATTAAAGGTTAAATGAATGTATAAAATCTAATTATTGAAGTTTTTTTTGTTAATATGTTGTTTTCATGGTCGTTGTAAAGTTCTTATATGATTGTTAATGTATGGGTGGTTTGAAGCTGGGGTAAATGAATTTGTTTGTGAATCTTTTTGGAACCGACTTGTGGTTTTTATATCCTATGGGTTGAAGGTTTATCGCTATGATTTTATGTTTGTTTTTGTACACTTGAGTGTTATTTTCATTTCAGATTATAAGGTATTATTTGGTCTTCTTATGTTGGAGATAGATGTTTTAGTCTTCTACCTAATTACTTTGTCTAGATAAGATATGGGTTGTAAAATAGGTAGACGGCTAATAGTTTATTGCTTGTATAATGAATTTGATTGTATTTAAACAATTACTTTTTAATGTTCTTTAATTGTATTGTATATTATGATGCTATGTTTGTTAGTATACATCATGAATTCATAAAATTCTACTAAATCCATAAATTATTGTTGTTGAGATGTTAATTTTGTTACCCTACATCATAAATTCATAAAATTCTACTAAATGCATAATCATAATATTGTAAGTGATAATTAAAAATTAAAAAATGAAAATATATATGCTTTTATGAATTTGTAAATATATATGTTAATTAATGTACAAACATCACATAAATAAACAAACCTTTTGAGATCCCATTAAACCTGATATTCTCAGTTGTACATTGTTTTTTTCTTCTCTTATTATCCTTTTTATTTTCCTCGTTATACGCGTATGTTTGGACGCAAAATTGTTTATTTGAATGCCTAAAAATGTATGGAAAAATTGGTTATTAGTTAATCAACAAAAGGTAAATTAAATACAAAGTTTATGATACATGTGTTTGGATGTCTAATAGTAGAAGTTCCGGTAGTAGTTAAGAGGTTTAAATTTGATGATGTGGGCATATTGGATATTGAATCATTTTTCCCTCTCCTGGAGTCCAAATTTAATTTTCTTCACATAATATTTAGTTTTTAGGACGATTATTTATTTCTCCTTCTTAGGGGTTAAGAGTTTGTTCTTGCCAACATCTTGAACTTTTGAAGATCTTTTTGGTTTTGAAGTTGACTATTACAGTGGGGAATCAACATCATACACGTCTTAGAGCTTCCTCTTCACAGGTTCCGCATTCTTGTTTTGTTTGTTAACAGTTGAAGCCTTTGATATGTTTCTTTCTAAAGGTGTGACATCATCATTCTCAATATTAGCATAATCCTAAGAAAGAAATTTGTAGTATTATAAAATTGCATAAATTACATATATACTTACAATCATTCTAACAAAATTAATGTATGTTGCATACCTTATTAGATAAGTTTACAACAGGAAGTGTAACGGTATCTTCATCTTAATCTAAAGGTGGTTCCTATGACTTTTAAACGAATATATTCAAATTCTACATATTATCAAATACGGTATGTGGTAAATATAGGAAATCTTAAACATGTATAAACCAAAAAACAGTAAGTTATTTATAAAATATCTTACCAGATTTAATTCATGTTTATTTTGTAAGCTCACTTAATATGTTAGGGTTTTTGGTAAGTTCAAAGATATTGTAGAAGACCCTCCTTTATCAATGTTGTACCGTTGAATGTTGATCTGAAAAGCATAAATTTGACCCTAAGAGCCTCTACTTCTTCAGGAATTACATCATTATTAGCACATCTTTGAAAAAATATCCGTTAACTACAAATCTCTAATTATTATTTAATTGTAAAAACTAAATCACATATTTTAATGATATTTTGTAATGTTCGTATAACAAAACTTTCCTTTATCAATTTCTAATATTGAACATCTGAACAACTTGTCCTTGCCATAAAGTTATCGACAACGATCCTGTTGAATCTTGATCAAAAGGAACTCGGTACATGCATATTGATGGTGATTAACGTTATTATAAACAATGACTACATACAATAAATGCTACTGTAAAAATAAACAATAATTATATGTATGATCAAAAGTTATTGTTCACAAACCTGGCAACTATATCGACATATCTCGCATTGGAAAATCTCCTTCATTTTATCATTCTATTATAATCAATAAGATAATACATATTTAAATGTACAATGATCTAGTAAATAAAATTACTTTTTTTCTTAAATACAGTAAAAACGTCTTTTTCTTCTCCAATATTCCCCAAAAAGACTTAGTTATTTTTCCTTGGGGTTCCGTCTCATATTTCATATAGATAGAAGTCTTTTACTATTATTATATGTTAAAGGAGACAAAATGACGAAATGAAAAGAAAATTTTTAGATTTTAATTTAATCAACATCTTGAACTTTTTGGTATCAATTATGCTATGTAAACATCATATAAAGAAAATTAGATAGTGTCTATAATTAAAAGGTGAACAAAACTGTAAACATTGACACAACAAAAACAAAAGAAATCATACAAATACAAAAAATCTAAATGTTAAAAATACTAATAACCAACACTTTGAGCTCGGTTTCCGCGTATATAAACCAAACACCAATTTCGTTTTGAATCTCTTTGTTTTACAATTACGCGAGAAAAATGAATATAGGCAAATATAATTAGCATATTGTAGATGTAATTTTACATAACATGATTTAAGCAAATCAAACTGAGTTAAGGATGGCTGAACATGTACTTTGAAAGTAAGTTGAAAGTGAGCATTAATTATGACATACAAATTCATCTTCTGATCTTTAGAATCACACATAGAAATAACAATAATTGGTTTTTCTTGCAGCTTATTGCTTTTACTTGGATATCCTAAATTAATAAATAGAATAGCATCTATGATGTCCGTAATGCATGGATATAGCAAAATTAAAAGAACACAGGCCCGTTCGGTAGCACTTGAAATTTCTTAAAATAAATACTCAATAGTCAATACATCTAAAAATCTTGCTAAGATAGTAAGATACCAAATTCATGCATCTCACCAACATATACATCTTTTTTTTTTAACTTTTAATTATTTAATTAATTATTATATATGCTTAAAACCAATACGCACAAAACGTAAAATCCCCCATGCCTACACGGTGGTGATGTGGTTGGGCTTTTTTATACCACCACTAAGATGCCCTGTGTAACTTAAAATAGACAAAATGATAACAATCAATTAAAAGTACTACAGTATTCAAGAATTGTAGCACAACTTATTTGAACATCAAGATTTAAAAAGGATAAAAACAGGAAGGTGATATCTAACGGAAACTAATCAAACTACAATATCAAACAAACCCATCAACAAAATTAGTATTCATGAGGTTAATAGCTTGATTTAATTATTATATAACCAACAACACTAACAGTATTTGTTTATAACATCAGCTAATTTAAATATAACAATAATCTAACATAACGTATGTAGCTGGATTGAAAGATTTGATCTGAACGTTCAACTCGTATTGGTGGATGTTGAAAAAACAGAGGTTGCGATGATGCTATATATTTACCTATAATAGGTAAAGATACAACCTAGATTAAATCAAAATTTGAATTTAAATATTACCATTCAATCAACAATCAATCAATCATACTCAGTTAAGTCCCACCAACAGCAAAGCTATAAGTAGGGTTTGGGGAGGGTGGGATATAGGCACACCCACCTTTATCCAACGGGATAAAGAGGTGGCTTCCAGAGAGACCTTCAGCTCTGTAATACATATGTATGATGCATTATAAAGTAAATGACATAATAATAATAATAATAATAATAATAGTACTAATAAAAACAATAATAGTAATAATAAAATAATAATACACATACTAAAATAAGATGAATAGAAGCCTTAATGTGCTCATTTCTCCCTAAAAATCTTTAACTTTAATCTTACTTCTCCAAGAATTCCTATCTCCAACCATGTCCTCTGAGAGGTTTAGGTCTATCAAATCACGTCTAATCCTCTCATCCCAAGTCAATTTCGGTCGTCCTCTACCTCTCCTCCCCTCTATAGTCATGTTTTCTACGGATCTAACAGGATTCATCGAAAGTCTTCTCTTCACATGTCCAAACCATCTCAATCTCCACTCTCATATCTTGTCTGATATGTTCGCTACCCCTAATCTCTCCCGAAACACAACATTTCTTATTCGGTCTAACCTTGTGTGCCCACACATCCATCGTATCATTCTCATTTCGGCTACCTCCATCTTCCGCACTTGTGCCTTCTTGATGGCCCAGCAATCTGTTCCATATAGCATTGCAGGTCTAACTGCGACCCTATAAAATTTTCCCTTTAGTTTAGTTGGGAAACTCTTGTCGCACAATATACCTGTGGCTGCTTTCCATCTGCACCATCCTACCTGGACTCGATGGGTCACATCACTGTCTAATTCCCCATCGCTCTGAACAAAGGATCCTAGATACTTGAACTTCGTTACATGCGGTACCACCTGCCCTTCAATGGTGATCTGTGTGTCATCATTGTCATTTACCCCCCCAAAATCACAGTGGATGTACTCCGTCTTAGAGCGACTAATCCTTAAACATTTTGTCTCTAAGGTTGATCGCACTCCTCAAACCTCATGTTTAGATCTTGTTTGGGTGCATAAATATTACCATTGCTAAATGAATATAAAATATTTGGGTGCATATATATCTCATCTCTAATAAACTAATATCAATCTTTTTTTTTCAAATATTCTCATTAAACTTTATATTCGGTTGTATATTTATGTAAAAAAGATTGATTTTCTTTAAATGACGTTGTTGGGTCTATAAAAATAAAAAGTTTGTTGAGAATATATATACTTTGAATATATATTCTGCAAATCCCTAATTTTAAGTTCTAGATGGAAAATAAATAAATCGTAGGGACAAAAAAACAGCCAAACTATATTTGATAGTTGTTTTAGTGGAGTATATCAGCAGGTTCGGATAATTCAAACTGATCGGATAATTCAAACTGGAGTATATCAGCAGGTTCGGTTGATTAGATATTTATGTGGTTTGATTGTTTAACATTTGGACGACGGTTTGGAACTTGAAATTAATCCAACTTTCTAAATGTCTTTTTTGTTCAACCGACCAAAGCTGACCAAAAAAGTCAATCATCTCGCAAATTAACCTTGACTAATAAAAAGTCAAAATTGCACAAAAATACCAATTTAGCTAGGTAATTCCTATCTTCATCATTTTCAAACAAACCAAAATACCCGCTAAGACAGTTGCATGAGTGTCCTATCATTCTAAAAAGTTATCATTTTGTAAATAATAACAGAATGTAGAGTACATTTTAGCCACTTTATTATGATACACAAACAGAATACAAAGTGAACCATGAAAACTATTGATGGGAATTAGTACCTTACAATTGTCTCCATTTAAAAAAAAAACTCTTTTCTTTCATTCTTTCAACTACAACACTGGTGCACCAAATTGTTCGATTATTTCAACAATATAAACTAAAAAATCATAATTTCAAACTATTCGATTATTTCAAATATATGATTTTTACAATTCATTTCGGTATAAAGTAAATCAACACTTGCTTTATAAGCATCAAAATTATCACCTTAAAAATTATTTTGTAAAAATGGGTGCGCTAGACTGACGAGGAATAGATATGTTATCCAACATACCAATGATGCATCACCTTCTAGTCAAACTCGAGGGTTCCACCAAGCGCTATGGTTCTGCATAATCTCGAGTTTTACCTTTATTGTAAATGGTCAAGGAAAACCCAGTAAAAGAAACCTATATCCACAGGAACCTCCGAGTTGATCGGGGTGGTTTAGGGTTTAACAAAACATGCAGAGCCACAGCACCCTCATGCACCCCGGTGATAACATTTCAATCCATCAGGTTTCTTATTTACCCACCTTATTACATAACACTAGCCGATGTGGGAAGCTGTTAAAAGGTAAAATGTTTTTTTATGTATTTCTGAGGTGTGAGTCAGGTTGATGAATCAGCATAACATTTATGATTAATGGAGATTTGTTATTTGAATTAGAGATGTTTATATCAGAGAACCATCGTTGCATCTGTCTCTCATAGCTAGCTATTTGTTTTGAGTTTGACCCGCTGCAGCATTTACCTATTGGTTTCGTGCATAATCAGAATGATTAATATTATTAATTGTACCAAATATATATTAATGGTGACTTGTTCATGTGGTCTCGATGATATATAGTTCATGGCCATTGCACACTAAACATGGCAGGTAATTAATTAATTTATTTCATCACACATCATCATTTTTATGTATATGAGTGTTTTTATATTTTAATAAGATATATAACTCGTTTTATAAACTATATATATATATACAGGCATGGTGGCGAGGTAAGATTGATAATGCACTATTCCGGTGCCAATGGAAACACTAATTGTCATGTTACACCCCAAGTACTGTCTATGTACTCTGCACCTCCCCAGCCACCTTCCTCCATGGTTTATCCACCAGCCACCACTGGAGCCTATCCTACGCCGTCGGCCACATACCAGCCTTCTGGCGTGCTTTATAGTATAAGCAGCCACGCATACTTGAAAACTGGTCAGTTTTGACTTTTGAAAGTTACATAAAACAAAAACAAAATGCCAAAATCAGTTGACTGTTGATAACCGCTTGGTTGGGTTGGGTTGGTTTGGGTCAAACCAATTTTAGTGTGTTTTTGGGCCGGACCCTTGAACTACCAAATCTCATAGCAAGCCTATGTGTTACCAAGTTTTGGTAATGGCCAATCACGTTTGTAGACCAATATACAGCTGAGACAAATCAGAGCTTTTTGATGTACCATTTAAAATTTAGCTTTACATTTGTTTAAATTTCCTACTTTTAAAGAAAGTTATCTTTTTAATAAAGACCTGGTTCCAAATATGTGATTTTCTGCTTCACAAAGCGGTTTCAAACCTGAACCAGTTTTTCCCAAACCAGTTTTGACCTTTGTTGACTGAAGCCGGTTTGAGAAAATAAATAAAAAATGTGCACTTGTGCAACATCCTGTAAAAAAAGAAAATTAACTGGCAAAAGGTATATCTTACTAGAGATTATACTTTTCTTTATATTAACCTTCATGAAATAAAAGAATTCCAATATGCCCTTGAATCACATTTATATACAATCTGGTCTTCTTTGATATTAAAAATCAACTACAATTTTGACTTTCAGACGAATGCAACAGATTTGTGTGTCAAAATTTTTATAAATTTCCAAAACGAAACAAGAATGAGTCAATGAGCAGTTTTGACAAAAAATAACAAACGTGATGGTTCCAATTGAAGTGCTGTCCATTGTAAATTTAAGTGGCCTATGGGTCAACATCATTATATGTTGTGTGTTTTGAGTATTTTGTTGTGTTTGGTGTGGTTTCTTAAGTGTTCTATGTGTACATTTTGTCATATGTGTGAGTTTTGATTGAATATTATTTAAACAATCTGGTGATCAATTTGTGTGAGTTTCAAAAGTTGTAGAAATTGTTAATAAAAAGTAAGGCTTTATTAGTTTTCTTTGATTTTTTATTGCAGGTTGGAACTGTTATTAACAGAAACTTATACAACATACACTATTTAGATAGATAGGACGAAAAGGGTCAAGCAGATTGATTGGACACTTTTAGTTTATTTATGTGAGAGGTTTTTAAGCATCGTTAAGATACACGATTCCAAACACGTTTGTACGTTTCTGCTAGAGTTTGGATCTAGAAGTAATGTTGGCAGCTTGATGTTATATTGCAGGGTCCAACTATCTTAAGCAGTTGACTTTAAAGTCATCTGTCATTTCGGTATCACCAGCTATAGCTATATACTGATGATGAAGCTGCAATTCAGGTTCTTTTTCCTTCTCAACTATAAATTAAATAAATGAAAAATAGGAAACTTTCTTCTTTTTTTGTATACTTTATTTGATAAGAATTTCCGTTTATATATTAGATGAAGTTGACTTCAAAAGTCAAAACTCTGAGTTTCATGACCATTTCCATTCAGATTTTGTTTTCATGGGTGGTTTTTAATTTCAAATGGGTTTAACTGCTCAAACGGGCTGAAAACAGCCAAACGTATACAGCCTTCTAAAAACCTCTTGTTTAGATGACTTAGATAAAGCTTGTAAAGGTACCGAGCAAACACGAACGGGGCATATTGTTGTTCGTTTGTTTAACTTTGACTGACAAATGATCGAACAAGAAAGCGAACAAGGTTTCCTTGTTCACATTTTTTCCTTACAAAAATGAGCATGGTGTTAACAATATAAATGAATGTTTCACGAACATAAACGAGCAAACTTAGCTGAACGTGAAAGAACTAACTGAGCTAAAACCAATTAAAAGTAATATGAAGAACAATTTGTTGTGCCTAATAATTTATTAAAAGTAGACTAAGTAAGTTGTAATGGGCCAAAAATTTTTAAATGAATATACTGACGAACTTAAACTAATGTAAACTAAAGAACAAAAAATGAATGTAAACAAATGGACATGAACAAGTTTAAAAAGACAAATGAGACATGTGTACATGTTTGTTTGTTTAACTAAATGAAGAACTTTTTTTTCATGTTCCTTTATTTATTAAATAAACGGACTTAAACGAACTTCTCACATTCATTTACAAGTCCAATTAAGATATTTATGTAATAATATTGTTTTTGTAATCACGTGTAACACAATACAAAAATTTGTTTGATGGTCCGCTTTACAAGCCTAATTCATTGTTTTAACTTGCATACAAAATGGCCCGTTTTAACCGAACCAGTTTTGACCCATTATTCGACCTGGGCATCTTGTTCAGTTTTTACCATTTTGATGTTTTCTAATTGCAGCCTAAGACAATTAAGATTAACCAACCAGACTAGTCAGCAGGAGATTTAGGTGGTCATTAATCTGCACTGTGATATAAAACTTGAGTAGCATTGAAAGATACCCTCAAAGTTTTCTTGTACTTTTCTCAATGATTTAAACTTGGCTTACAAAGTTGTGCTTTTGAAGTTGTTCATGTTATGGGAAATTACTTTATGTATCTTTCTTGTTTTGAAGTTTATAATCAATGTGTTGATGTGTGAATTTTGTCCACGGTTTCAAAAACAACTTGTAAGTTGAATTTTGACTAATGTACTGTATCATATCGTATAAATACATAAAAAAATATTGCTAATATGGTTTCAAGTTAAGATCATGAATTTTTCATTACAAGTTTCAAATATCTAACAAGTTTAAAGAAGCTCACAAGCTTTTTCTCACGTGCCTTATTTGAGGATGTCAAAAGTGTAGCACAACTCATGAAGGGCTTATTCTCACGCATTATAGATTCACCACGTATAAATATATTTATGTTTTGAGATCGCCTTCGGCGCATCGCTCGGGTTTCTACTACTTGTCCTTAATGATCCATAAATAGAATCAATGCTTTCGTTGCACTCAAAGGTACCCATACAAAACTAAGATGACGCTATTCTTGATGAATTTAAAATCGACGTGTGAAAAAGACCAGTTCACGGTCCCCATGAACAGGCATAGCTGCAACACGAATAGATTGATGATATTGTTACCAGAGGGTCATTCTTAGTTTATCAATCTAACAGAAGTGAGAAATAAAGACACCCTACAATCTAATTAAAACATTAAAAGAAAAAAAGATCCAGATTTCCAACCAAAGAAACTAACAGTAGATTAACATTCAGAGAGAATGAAGATGAAGTTAAAGTCAACACGTCAACCTCCTCGCATATGAGCACCTAACTCCCCAAACTGGTCATCAGCTTCAACGGTATCCTCCAACAGACGAACTGCATCCAGCTTCTGTTTCAGGACTTCAATGGCATTAATCACCAACTGAGAAGCTTTGATTGCGCCAGTTGATTCAACCGTGAAGATAAAACTGTCTTCTTTTGCATAGATTTCAATAAGCCCTGGTTTCCCCATGGCTTCCACTTTCTTCAGCACTTCATCATCATACGTGTACGCCTCCGGATCCACCACTTCCACCTGATCACATCACAGCCACCACAAACCAACCCTCATGATCATCGACTTATAAAACAGGCCCGTTAACACTTAACATGACATGACTCAACAGACTTAGTAAATAGAGTAACTTGAGTAAACGAGTCCAAGTCATAAACGGGTCGGCACGTTAATAGCAGGATTAAACACACGTCTAAACAGGTACAACCTACTTAACCCATTTGTGACACACATAACACATTTAAATTATATGTTGAATAGGTTAATAAGGGGGTGTTTGGGATTGCTTATTTTCACCAACTTATAACTTATAAACTTTTTGAAAAGTAATAAGGTGTTTGGGATTGCTTATATTGTGAGAGGAGAAGTTTCATAAGTTACAATGTTGTAACTTATTAACTTAATGAAAAGTTACAAGGAGGTAAAATAAGGAATCCGAAACACCCCCTAAGTCGGCACGACACGTTCCTGAGCCATTTATAAAAGCAACATAGTTTTATAGGCTTAAACTATATGATATTATTATGATTGAATATGGATTGTAATTTTTTGAATATGGATTGTAACTTTTGGTAATATTATTGTTTTGTAACTTGTGTTAAATGTGTCATTTACTGAACTGCTTCCATAAAACGTGTCATGCCATGTCACAACATTTGCGTTATTGAACCAGTTACCTTTTATCATGTTAAACGTGCTGTGTCGTGTAACCTGCTTATCAAACATGTCTTTGTTAGTATTTAAGAATATAACATGTTTAACGTGTCGTGTTCAGGTTCACCGGCATTAAATGTGTCGTGTCATGTTTGACTCGTTTAACATAACAAAACACGTTTCATCAGCTATCAATTCAGTTTTTTCTCAAATTGTAATTCTCTTGAAATGACTTAACAAAGATAAACTCCCTTTTTATGTAACTCGGGGCTTATGTAAATTAGAACAAACGGAGGATGATTAATAATGAACAAAACCTGCACAGTTAATAGTTAATAAATAATGAATAAAACCTGTTGAGTTTGGGGGTTTAAGGCAAAGACTTTAGTAGGGCTACTCTCAACAACACTTGTTTTCTCCTCAAGTGATAAAGTCTCCATCATTTCTTCATTGATGTGAATCTCGGGCTCATACATGAAAGTGACAGTCGCAGCAGGTGACCATTTTGCATGATCTTTTCCAATACCCTTTCTCGCTATTGCTCTTAGCCTCAGCTCTTGCCCTTTGCGAAGCTTCACAATTGTTATGCCCCTAATCACACAAAAAAAAAGACATCAATAACTTCTTACATGGTAAATCAAAGTAGACTACACACATTTTTTAAGTTTATAAATCACAATAATAATTGAAAAAATAACATGAGATTTAGAATAACATACAACTATAATAATTGAAAGAATAACATGAGATTTATAAATCGCAAATAAGAAGAGTGTAGCATTTATTCGGTTGTATACAAAATAAACCAAGTCTTTTAAAGTTTTAATAACCGTGAAGAATTAGCTTTCACATACCCCTCAAGCAGTAGCAGAGAGTTTACAAATCAAAATTTATGGAAACTTCACATAGATTGGCTTTTATTTTACATGACGACATAAAATCTGACCCGATTCGAGCACATATTTTATTCAAAAATTCTTTTAATGTTTCAAAATTGGTAAAAAAAATACCAAAATTCTCTAGGCACTGCATCCTAATTGTTGTTTGAACCAACTCACAGTGGCCAGGATAATAGAAGAGATTTAAGCACAAAACGAAATCAAAATTAGAATGTTAAATAAATCTAAAATAAAGATTGTAAACAGAAAACCGCACTGCAAGATTCTGTTATACTAACAGCAATTGCAAAGCATAGAAAGGTCTAATGCATGCAGAATGACTTGCACACTCATAAGACTCGTTTCCATAGTCAAAATCAATAGACTCAGAATCACCAACACAGGTTATTATAGCCTCAATCTAGTAACAATATAACCGAACTCTAACCAAATTATTATTATTATTATAACCAACCACCACCACACTCATGGCCATTGGTGTTTGGGGTAAACCGGTTCAGGTCATAAACGAGTCAACACATTAAACAATCAATAATGCACAAACCCTAAGCTATCAAAATAATAATAAAAAGAAAGGAACCTTTGATCTTCTGGATTGTCAAAACCGGAATCGGAGAACTCAACGGGGACAACGGTATGATCGGAGCTATACAAGTCCTTACTGGTGACATCCAGCGTCTGGTCACCAACACACTTGGCTCTCAAATGAAACTCCACGGAGCAAAACTCACACTGCCCATCGCCATCACACGCGTCACAGTCTCTGGAGAACCGCATACTCATCGCACGCTCACTCGTCAGCGGAATCAAACCCAGCCTGTGCGCAATAAACTCGTCGTTCAGAACAGACGAGTTGACCTCTATTTCGACCAAGTCGATGGCGATTGTCGGAACCTCGGCGATCATGACGCGGCGGAGTGCGTTGGCCATGCTGGCGTCGGTTTCACGAAGCTCGAACTTGGCGTAGTCGTCCTTGAGCTCGCGGATTTTGACCTTGGGGAACCTTTGGTATGATGGGTTCTCCATTGTTGTTGTTTGGTTCCTAGGGTTTTCAATTTCAAAACCCTGTGTCCGCAATATCCAAGCTCAGTCTCATGTTTTGCTTTTATAATTTCAGGGTTTATCTTTTGCCCCTTGTACTTTTCAAACTTGTCTATACTTGTATCTATCAGCTTTCTTTGTTTCACCACACCGACTCGTTTCACTTGCATACAGCTCGGCTTGTTTTGTTCTCTATTTATAAAGCTCGAGCTCGGCTCATGAGTAGTTATGCTTTCACGATGAACATATCTCTAGCAGAGAGCTGTTGTTGCTCACCTGATTAGTCCAAGGCAAGACGAAACGAACAGACCCTAAATATAAACGAGCAGATTGGCTGGCCTTCGGGCGCCTCACCACACACAGAGACTAAAAAGATTGCTCCATGACATCAAGCACAGGTTGGGCTCGTTTACTATTTTTCACTTGATTTTCATATAATTTTATTCAATAACACTTATATATAATATATATATATTAATTTTATTGTGATTATAAAAGTTATATAAATGTCAAGCTTGTTTAGGTTCGCAAGCCGGCTCGAGGTCTAGCGAAGCTCAGGCTCATTTATAAACCAACTTACTTTTAAACTCATTTAAGCTCAGCTTGATCGAGCCTTTTCACGAGCCGATCTCAAGTGGCTCGTGAGCAGCTCGGCTCGTTTGTTGATTGTGTGGCATACAAAATGAATCATTACTATTACTCATGTTTTAAAACTGTGAATGTTAAGCGATTAGTTGTTGCGCCAATGATTTGTAGAGTCGAGTTTGGGTTTGAGCTTGACTTATACATGAAGTTTCGATGGTCTGACCGCTGACGTGAGAAACGAAAATAGATTTGTGGTTTTGGCGCAAGGAGTAGACGTGGTGATCGAGTTTTAACATGATAATATGTTGTGGAATATTTGTTGTTTGAGAAAGTAAATGCTTAGTTAGAAAGATAGTTAATCTACATCTACATGTCTACCTATTATAATAAAATAAAATAAAATAATTGTAGACACATGTCACATTGTGTTTAATTCTTACAATTTTTTCCCTTCAAAACCAATACATGTCATATATCAATAATTATTCACTTTCTTTTTACACTTCATTTATAGCATGATTAGATTATTCACTTTTTTTAAAACTCTATTTATATTATATCTATACGCTTTTATAAAAATAAATATTTACATAATATACGACTATACATTGTTAAAATATATTTCACAATATACTTAGAGAAATCCAAAAACCAACAACAAACCATGTTTGTTAAATATTGAAAAGAATATAATTTTAAATGATATCATTAACACATCATATTAGGTATATTGTTGAAGATTGTAAATTAAAAAAAACAAAAAAAACTCTAATATGCTTTCATTTCACGAAGAAAGTTTTTTAATTATTAAATTATAAATATATGCTTATAAATTGATCAATTTTTTTAAAAATAAATCCATTTATCTATTGGTTTTTTTGTACATTGTCTATAAATTTATAAATTTAATATATATGTGTGTGTGTGTGTGTGTGTGTGTGATTTAATCTATCCATTTATTTTTGGTTAATTTAGTAAACTATACATATATGTGCTAAACTGTAAGATAATATATATCAATAACTTTCAAATATAATAGTTTATCATATTTAATTTCTTGAGTTTTTTTTATCAATGATTGTTTTGGGTTTTTTTTGTGGAACTTAAATTTAATTGTTACGGGTTAAAAGTTGGTAAATAGATCGTTGGTACAATCTAACTAGGCTCAGATTTGTTACGAGTAAAAAATGGGTAATCTGAATATTTTTAAAATTTTGAGAATGCAAATAGATTTATCGACAAACTTGCTATAGGTTCAAATTTTTGACTTGAAAATGTAAATCAAATGAAAGTTAGAATTTTAAATGTGATCGGATTTCGAATTTATTTTTAAGGACATTTTTGGAAATAGTCAAAAGATTCGGGATTTTGCACATTGAGTCTTTTTCCCATAACTATTAAAATTTAAGAAAAATGACAAACACTTCCGACATGCCACTTCTATGCCTATCAATGCTTCTAACTTTTATCAACTTTGAAATATTTTTGTCAAAATTGACTTTTCCTTAAATATTGATCAGAATGTTGTATGTGAAACATGTTATAGAAAGTTATGCTCAAGTGAATCAAAACATTCACAAAATTGAATGGATTAACCTGCTATTTTTTGTGTTGTCAATTGGCAAGTCGAGAAGCCACCTCAAACTTATCAAAATCTTTTCTATGGTGTAGCTCAAAACTATTATTATATGAGAAGTATTCTCTGAAATTTGTTTTTAACCAAATTTCTTTCAATTATACATATATGATAATGAGAATGAAATTTCCAATAGACAGAGTGTTATTAGGTATGTTTTTGCACGCGCGTTACTTTTTTTCTTAAGTTCATCTTTTTTTTGAAAAAATCATTTTGTGTTATAAATAAAATCAATCTAAGTATAATGATACAAGCACAGATGTAATACATTTTCATATACATTATGTACTGCTTTATTTGTAACTTTATTACTCCCTCCGTCCCATTAAAAGTGTCTACATTTCCTTTTTTATTTGTCTCATTACAAATGTCCAATTTCAAATTTTATTAGTTAATTTTCAAGTTTACCCTTACACACATTCAGTTAATATTAATAAACAATATTGATGGGCCCAATTTCCAAGGGCATTATTGTCATTTGGTAAGCAAGGAAAACAACAATTTAATCTACCTTAAACTTTGTGTTTTCAAGCTAAGACACTTTGACCGGGACGGAGAAAGTATTTAAATCATCCCATGTACTACATGGGCTCTAAAGCTAGTCTTCCTATACAATAAAAGAAGAATAATTTTGACACTTGTCACCACCCTATTTACTTTACTATCGTGTCAAATGAAGAGAAGGTCCACGTTCCTGGTTTTAGAATTCATTCCTTCCCCTGGAAGCTTTATTAAGAAATCTTACGGTGAAAGATTTCTAAATCTAGGGTTTAAAAAACCATATCTGCATTCTCTTTCTCTTTCTCTTTCTCTTTCTCTTCAAACTAATCAGATTCAAATTTCAAACAACGACACCACAGATCTCTCTATGATTCAAGGCTCATCAATCGTACTCGCTCTTCTAAATATCAACATCTTCAATCTTCCGTCGTCTTCATCACACCGTCGCCAGTAAGAAGCTAATCAGTCTGGCAACTGAATTCCTGTTGAAATAACTCCACGACGATTGTCACTATTTTCGACTTCCGGTTGACAAAAGTCGAGTTAAGGTCAGTTATTTCCGTTTTGGATGTTGCTTTTGTTAAATTGAAGTTAGATTTAGATATTTAAACACCTATTTCTCCGTTTTAGGGCTTCTTCTTTGTTGGATCTAGGGTTTCGACAAGTTCGTGAGGCAGAATAGTACACCAGCTAGAATCCTATTGGCGTTGACGGTTGAAAATGGTGAATAACTTTGACTTTTGTTTATTTCAAGTTATGTTTGATTTATTATCTTTGAATTTGTTATAATTATTGTGATTATTTTGATATTGTTTAGAGACATGTATTAGCAGTTAACTTTATGTTTTTGCCTCTTGGATATTAGAAATAATCTTCACTAATCTTAATTTATCAACAAATGGCAATTTTCTAAGTATCAGATGGTTACTAAAAGTCAAAAGAGCATCCATACCTACTAATGATTTACATACCTGATGTGTAAAACGGTCTATTAAAATATAACCTAACATAGACACTCTAGTTTTATATTTATAAATCTAGACTATCCTAATGCTAGACCACTAGACAGGCAAGTATACCTATCAACTATAGTAAAGCCTAATGAAGTCCGGATGTCGAACCCAAAGGAACTAGCGACACCTAAACTAGACTCTGACTAATAACTTAAATAAATAGATTTAATTGATTTTTGTATTTTTTTAATTATTAACTATAAATAAAATAATACTTAAACTAAAACTGACACGAAAAATCGGACTAGAACTCAAATAGGGGAAATAACTACCTAGGTAAGGAATCCTACTAGTCAACTCGTAAACTCTCGGAATTGGATTTATGATCGGTAACCGGGTTCTAAAAATATGAAACTTAAGGAATAACTAAAGTATGCTAGATCACCTTCCGGTCTCACCAACAATACCTAAGAACCCTAAATATCATGTAAGCTCAACGGTTTAATGGTTCGGTTCACCTCCCGGTCTCACCTTACCTAACTATGCTAAGGTACCCAAAGATTAAATCACCTCCCGGTCTCTCTAATCATAAAACACCCTAAGGCGTAAAGGGGTATTTTTATTGAATTCGGTTATAATTCGGATCTGTAAGAATCTAAGGGAATCTAGGGTAACTCACTCCCGTGCAATCACTACCCAAACCCGCAAAAGACCAAAACAGACGACATTTAATTACCTCCCGGTCTCTCAAGTGGCAGGATATAAGGTATCTCTAAACTCTCAATTACCGTTCCTATGGTATACGTTAACTATAAACCATAAACTAGTTGTAAACACACAGTAAACAACCTAATATGCATCCATACATGAAAGACATTCACAAAGACACATATAGAACAATAAACTGATCATAAATTAATACCAAATACGCATAAGCATTATAACCAAATAAAATAAAAACTCTACCAAAACATGAACCAATCAATAATAACTCAAGACCAAAAATAAAACGAGTCTAAAAAGTGTTCATCCAAACCCAGGAAGTATAAAAGTTTAGCCAATCATAGTTACGAACGAAACAAATATGAAATATATATTATGGTTCATCGTAAAAAGAAATAAAATTAATTGAGCTACTAGCCTGTGAGCTTAAATTATTGAGTTGTGTGCCTGGTAGCTTAAATTAATTCACCAGTGTGCTAGCCTGCTTGAATAATTCCCTTTCTTTTGATTTAATTCTGGCCGTGAATAATTTTGACCAGCTAGGGAGCTTGCTCCCAATCAGCCGCCCTTTGGGGTGGACCCCTTCTGTCTTGTGTCTCTGCCTTCCTACGGCAGTAGGGTATTTTTCAATCAATCCCCCCTCTATTAATTATATTATGCCTCTCTTTTATTCTCATGCCATCCACCGACTATTATGAGGAGCCATGGGCTTTTATGGTAGGGCCATACAAGTATTATTAAACCCAACACTTAAAACGATCCAAGAGTTGGTGTTCCTTTTGGTTCTTCAAGACTCTTCCTAACATATTCTTATTACTCTTAATGTGGGCCCTTGAATTGTAGTTGGTGGACTTTAACTTTGTTGTGGTCTTCATCTGTAACAAACAAACTGTTTGTTAAATATATGTAGTACTAATTAATAAAATTTAGATCATATAATTCTCTTTTTATAAAACATTATCACAAGTAAATTGACACTTTACACGTTAAGTAGAAATAGTTATATGAAGGATCATAAAAATTGATATAAATAATATAATAAATTCGACCCTTCACTCGTTTGTCTCAAGATTACTAAATGTACTCTATTCTAGCTCGTTGTTTCTTGAAACCTTTAAAATCCAAATATGAGCCAAATAGAAATTTAATTCAATAAAACCAACTCAAAATAACTCAAAAATGTAGGAAATATATATTGAATTTATATATAATTTAGACCACATCAATATCAAAAATGTTGTTATTCATCATGTATGATTGAAGGTTTATTTATTTATTTATTTTGAGTAAAATGTCCTGAGACTGGATTGATTTTGATCTTGAAACTCAGGCCCTTCCAGCATCAATAAAGGTAGTTCATCGTATACATTAGGGACATCGAATAATCATATCAGTTTCTCTTTAGGGTCATCATATTCTTCATCAAGATTCTTGCCCCAAATAGCCGAAAGCGAGAATGAATTGCAAAAATCCTCAATTGGTAGCATGAAAAGAAGCAGGGATTGTGCTTTGAAGATGCCACACTTACAATCTTGATTTAACAATGCTTCTTTATAATATGTGTTAGTTTTTTAATCACGTAAATATATTTGTGTTTTTGATTCCTGTAAACCGTTACTCCTAATTTGGTTCATCATATCAGCCAATACTGATAATCGTCTTTCAAGATGGCTAATGTTGATAATTGTTTGCATTTTCAACAAGAATCAACGTTTCCTTGGAAAACACTTGCAAAAAGCGGATTCGTCAGACACCCATGGGGCGTTGTACAAACGGGCACTGAAGTTTCAATTTGTAATCTTGAGATATATATGACCAGTTTCATGTAAAACTGATATTAATTTGATATCATTTTGGCATCAATTTCAGGTGAGAAGAACTCAAATCAGTAAAAGAATCAAGAGGCTTTCATACGGGCAAGTGTCACTATTGGTACCCTTATTTTGAAAATACAATAGATTGAGGATGTTATCTGATACTAGGGATAATTTGTCGTATCGAAAAATTGCGGTAACTTTTAACTTTTTAGTAAATTATAGTTTCTTCTGATTCAAAGTTGATTTTTGGGGCTGTTTTGACCTTTTTAGTCAATATAAATCAAGTCAAAGGGGTTGAAGGATTATACTGAACACAAACATGTAACACAGACAAATTTTTTTATATGTTATCTTCAATTGTTATTTCATAAATGGATTACATACGTATATGTATCTTAGTAGATTATTAAACCAGGAGTTTATCGTAATCCAATAGTATAGCATGAAGCCATCCATCTATATTATTATTTTCATCATGACATTCAATTGATTCATACACCTTTAAGGGCAATTAATGGAATTAAAGGTGTATATAACACTAAATGGTTTCTTGACATTAAGTATTCATAACAAAACCAAAAGCCTTTTAAGTTATATACAAGATTATTATAAATACCACTAAGTTCACAATCAATTTATAATTGAATACTTACCTTCAATTGGTTAGTAACAAATCATGCATCAACTATGGCTTTCACTTTTGTTGGAATTGAAGCTCACGATGATATAATGAAGCTGAAGAATAAGTATGGGCCAGATTGTTCCAAAAGTGCATAAATTGGATTGACGGTGATAAATAAGTGACCCGAGAAATTTTCATAGGCTGAACTTGGATGATCTTGCAATGGATGTATTGGCGCTAAAGAATAAGTATGGGCTAGATTGTTCCAAAAGTGCATATATTGGATTGACGGTCATAAAGAAGTGACTCGGGAAAGTTTCATGGGCTGAATTTGGAGGATCTTGCAATGGATGTATTGGCGCTGCATATGGAGAAGCCAAAGCATGCGTGCATGAGTAATTGGGAGGCAAGACAGTTAAATGAGAATCAAGTGGAGTATGCATGTATTGTGCCTATTCTTCTTATGATATTGATTAAGATTTTACTAGAAAATCTTTAAATACCGGCTTTATAATCTTTTCTTGATTTCATGGGTAGTGGGGATTTTGAAATTGAAGGTGGTCTTTGATTTACTTTTATGAGTTAATTATTGATGTAAGCTTGTGACAATATCAGTGTATGAATTTAAAATAATTGTTTAGTGTTGTCTATTATGTGTTGAAATTAAACATTTAAACTTTTTTTTATTACGCACTAAAATTGAGGAAAATGTAACTGATTTAAGAACATAGTATTTGTAAAAGGATATATGTATGTCGTCTATGTATGTATACATTATGTTTGCATAATTTGTATCATTTGTATAATTCTGGTAACAGACCTTCAAGTATTTTTAATGACAGTCGGTTTATAAAAATATGGTGGTTAGAAAAAACTAACCAAACGTCTAAACTGCAAAATTACATGAAAAGAAAAATGTTTTGCAACCATTTAGCGCGAAAGATATTATTATTTTTTTCTTTCTTGACGTTAAGTGTTCATAAAAAAACCCAAAGACATTGTAAGTTTTGTACAAGATGATTAAAAAGTTCCTAGCCCAGTTTATATAAATAACATTTTAGAAGTTGTTTTATAACTTCGTACCATTATTGTAAATATTTTTATGTGCTATTGTATAGATTTGTTGATTACATTAAATTAATAAGAACAAATGATAGAACCAGATGACATATTTTTATTACAGAGCTCAATAATTATCAACTTTAAAATAATAATTTAACTTTTTTATTACGAGTTTGAGTGAAGTGTACAGTCAAGTATAAGTTTCTGATTTGCCAGTTAGAATACATATGATGGTTCTGATTTTGTGCTCAATGATTTGTTGTGAAGGTTGGTTATAATATCCGAGTTCTTTCTTTCTTTATGTAGGCTTCTGATAATGTAAATGGTCATTACATATTGCATGTGCAAATAAATGGTAAACATTCCCATGTACATTCGTGTGTGTTTGTGTGTGCGCGTGTGTTTGGTTATCAACATTTATCCATTGACGCTTCTAAATTCCGTTTTTTATTGTATGGTATGATAAAACAATAAACTGTTGGGTTAAACGACATGTGTTCAGGTCAACCAATGAATATGCTTTTCATATTTGGGTCGTGTGCGGGTTTAACCTATCAACTCGCGAACACAGCCCGTTTAACACCCATGTAGCTAATAAAGTTATGTTGCCATTAAAGAAAATATGAAAAATATGGTGGCATTGTTAATTACTGAAAGAAATTTTGTGGTTGCAACTTGATGTCAATTATATAGATTGTATTGGATACGCGTATTTTGATTTCTTGTACTTTAGAAAATGTATAGGTAGTAAACTTTTGGATCATAAAAAACTAAGTCGCTACCTAACTAAACTTATGTTGCGTCCCCGCCGTGAAACGGGTTAAATAGTTAGGTTACCGTTAACTCTTCGTAATTAGGTTACATATGTTTATGATTCAATGAAACTCGAGATATTCTATAGAAGGTACACCTCTTTCCGCCTGAAAAATTCGATTACATTTGACTAAAAAGAAACATGGAAAACGTTTGACTAAAAGAAACATGCCGAAAATTTCTATCACGTTTGACTTAACAATGGTTAGGCTTACTAACAAAGTAACGAACCTAACGTTTGACTAAAACGAAACATGCCAATAATTTCTATCAAATTTGATTCTATAATGGTTAGGCTTGTAAACGAAGTAACAAATAGAACATTTGACTAAAAATAAACATGTCAAAAAACTTCTACCACATTTGACTTAATGATTAGGCTTGTAAACGAAGTAACAAACCGACTGTTCTACATACCGTTCATAAATCATTCGGTGAGAAGTTTTTTTTATGTTGGTTTGTTTAATAAAGAACACAAATTTTCATTCATGTAGTTGAATGAATGAACATTGTTTTGTTCATTCATTTACGTTTGTGAACGCTCGTTTATGTTGGTTTGTTTCCTTTCTGTTCATTTAGTTAAATGAACGAACATAGTTTGGTTTGCTATTTTTGCGTTTGTTCATTTACGTTTGTTTATGTTCGTTTATTGGCTTTTATCTATGTTTGTTTAAAGAAACAATTTTGTTCATCATAAGTATTGGCAACTGAAACCTGAACAACCTAACCTGAACTGAAACTCGCAAGAGTTGTTTCTTTTTTTTTTCTTTTTCATTTTAACTTGGTGTCGGCTTTAACCTTAATCAATTACGGAAATTTAACCGAAACCACTTGAACCGAACACGATTATCAAGCCTACCCACCCAAAACCGAGTAAACAACACTTGATGTTTTAAATGTTTCTTTAACGTATTCGATGTCTTAAATCGTTTTCATATTCAGATTATTATCTTTAAAAATCGTTTTTAATCACAACTAACGTACTTATATTTATTAGAAAACCATGCTTAAGTGTTTGTAGCTGCTTCACCCACTCTGACCAGTTTTACTTGATAACTTTTACTTCATAATTGTTAAAAGAAACAAAATTAGGTAATTAGCAATGAAAATAAGATTCATAAGAGACAAATTATAATAAACAAAACAATATTATATTCATAAGCAATCAAGTGCAGTGGTGAGCTAATCGAGGTTAGATGATTTACTTCTCAAATAAGCAAGTCAAATGAGCTTCTCAAGTCTAATCTTATTTTGGTCATTAGCAGATATGGGTATATAAATCTAAAGGACTAAACTTTATGCAGGTTCATTTTGTTAAAGAGGCATTCCATGAGTTAATAACTTATTCCAACTTTGCATATTTTTTAATTTTTAAATTAAAACTGACTCTAAAAGTCAGAATAATGTATTGAATGTTGACTAAAGTAGGAATTTCTATAGGATTTTGGTTGTTCTGGAGTTACCAAAGACATCAACATCAAACAAATTGTCAAGATCAATCTCTAATTTGACGTATGGGATATTTTTCTACCAAATTAAAGATAGTAGGGTGGTTTTGTTTAAAATTTTCATTTTTGTATAATTATTTTAAGCATGTAAACGAATCGAACAAACAATTTAATGATTTTAAACAAAGGACAAAAGAGACATCTAAATGAAAACCCGAACTGAATGAAAACCCATTTCATAATATGATATGATATGTGAAGAGGTTAGAAGATCTTAAAAGCTCATGGTCTAAGTTTGTATCAGGAAGTGGGCGCACAGACCTAATTTTAATAAATGTCTTTCGAAAAACAAACACACTACAGACCTAAACGTTTGCGAGTGGTATGCGTGGCGTAGACAAAAAAAAGAGAGGTCAAGAAGACCTTTATTGAAAAAACAAACACCATTGGAATAGCTGATAACCATGTGATAACTGATGTCGGGGAGATATGAGAGTCGTCATGCCATATGAACTATGAATTTTGTAATAATTTAGATGTGATAACTTAGAAGTAGGCCATCCGTCGTTATAATCGGTATCGGTTACCGATCTCCTTTGGGTTGGTTGTGTTTGACGGCCAAATTTAAATTTGATACTTTGTCATGGTGTTATGACAATATAAATGGAGTTCTCTTTCTTAAGTTTTTTGTTGTTTGTAAAGCTTTTTAAGAACCGTTGGTGCTTATTATTTTGGCCCTGCTATTACTTGTTTCTCTTTCTTAAATCTTGTATGCATAAAGCCATAAACTTGAGCCAGTTATAATTCATTTTGTTTATTATTTTGGTATTAATACCCGCGTACCCGCCGTGAAGCGCATGCTTAATGAATATGCACTTCATTTCAAAGAATATTACCCATTTTCCTAGCTAATTTTACATCTATCACATACGTATATATCTCTATGTACCTTCGATTACAAAATAAAAAGTTTACCAACAAACTTTACACATGCCTTGTGATAATTTTGTCTTTTTCAAAACAAAAAACAATTTCTACCACTCGAAGGCACTTTAACAGAAGATGATACTCGAATTTCTATTGGTTTTACCTTCAACTTCATGCTCTTGAAAAATAGTAGTTACCAAATATGATTGAGATGTTATGATCCATTTAGTGGAGAATTTTAAACATGAATGAGATAATAAAGTCCATACATGAGAAAAAAAAATGAGTTTGGATTGAACTTACTAAGCACAATTACAAGGCGATGCATGATGTTCTTAAAGAGCTTGTCTTCTTTGTTTTATGTTTATGAATTTTATGATTCAAGTTTGTTGATTCGGGATCTTATTTGTCCATCATATGCTCTAAGGTGTGGACGTAAAAACTTTATGGAGTGTCTTCAACTAACAGACAACAACATTGGTTGAAATTTCATTATTTTCGCATTTAAAAGTGTTGGTTAAAACTAACTGTATGGGTTGAAACTCACGATTACTAATAACTAAACACAATTTACTTGGAATTTGATTCAAACATCAATATTTAAATTAGAGCTAAAAAAATATGTTTGTCCAATCAATTTCTTAATATAACTGTTGACCAAGTAGTTACAAGAAATACTTACATCTATTACAAACAATAATTAGTTTGTAAATAAAAAAGATATGTGATGAAGCGGTACTATAACAAATCAAACTGCCGCTAACCAAACCCCTATTGTAACCCGCAGCAACGCGCGGGCACTTGTGCTAGTAATTAATATAAGAATAAGAATGTCAAATTGGCTAAACTAAATTAGATGATCAATTAGGACATAATTATGTAGAAGTCCAACATTCTCTCACTTGGCCGAATGATCATTTATAAGTTTCGCCAAGTTTAAAACACTCATTAGGTTTCATGTTACTATAGCAGATAGTTACAGTCATTCGAATTTCAATCAACTCGAGACCCCTAATAGTCATACTAATGTCTCAATACAAAACATATAATCATAAAAACCAAAATGACTAAAATAAATCCTTTAATGTACAATATTTAATTTGTACAATTTTGTCTACAGATCATTAAGTGTGCACATATGTTATTATAGACAAAAAAAAGTTTATGAGGACATCTTATTAATTTATACATACAATATGCTATTGCACTAATACCCATCCTCATTATAAGTTCTCACAAATTTCTAGGTGAGATACTTGTGGTTACCGGATCCGATAGCATATCTTTAGTGTTAATGTATCCGATACAAATATTATTTTCCTGTACTCGTTCACGTACAGTTACAAACAAGTACTTTGTATCAAGATGTAATACAACGCCACTCGAACTGTTGCTGATCGAGAAACTAATGGCAGTTGAGTTATTAAAGTATATCTTCAATGGACGTGATATGGAGTTAACAATTCTGAGTCCAATTATCATATTTATTAACAACATCCCCTGGCACGTTGTATTGTACACTACAACATATTCAACTATCATTATAGCCATCATCATGGAGATTGTACTTACTATTGCTTATGACTCCTCCATAAAATTAGTCCGTCTATCATCATAAAGATGTACTGAAGTTGAATTCTTATCATTTTTTTTCGTATTTAGTAAAATCATAATCATAATAGCCAAATACTTCCAAAATATTAGTAATTTGTACGTAAATTTATAGTCTTTCGTTCCTTATAAATATCACAATAGTTTCTTTCCAAAGATCTAGGCCAACATTAAACTGATATCAGCCTAGCATTATAACAATAAAAGTGATATCTAGACGAATACAGACTTGAGCATACTTCTTGCTTTCAACTACTGAAGCATAAGGTATCAATATCATATTCTTATTCTCAACCTCTATTTCCATATATTAAAACTAATTGAAAGTATCTCCGTTAATACTTGAGCAACTGATGGTAGCAACATTGCATGTTATATAGGGTAGACCTATATCCCATTGGTACGATCCCAGTGTATTTCGATGCCTATTACATATGTGGCTTCTCTAAGATCCTTCGTGTCAAAAATTATGTGAGAAATCGCTTTGACTCATGCCATAAATACAAGCTATTACTTTTCAATAGGATATCATTCACATAAAGAACAAGTTTATCAAAATTGTTCCAACGCATTTTGAGGTAAGTGAATTACCTACTTTGTTTTAATAAAGCCTTGTTTCTTGACGATCTCATTAAACTTGATGCACCACATATATTATGCGAGAAATCGCTTTGACTCATGCCATAAATACAAGCTATTACTTTTCAATAGGATATCATTCACATAAATAACAAGTTTAGAAAAATTATTCCAACTCATTTTGAGGTAAGTGAATTACCCACTTTCTTTTGATAAAGCCTTGTTTCTTGACGATCTCATTAAACTTGATGCACCACATATGTGATGCATGTTTACAAATTAAGGGTTCCCACCCTTCGGGCTTTTAGAGCCTTAAGGTTAAGTCATGAGCACATCCTTATATAAGCCACTATTAAGGAAAGTAGGTTTTGATTTTTGACATCCATTAGAGCTCCAAGTAAAAGTGAGCTACTAATGTCATAATGATCCTCAAGGAATCCTTTAGTTATACAAGTGAAAAGGTTTCTTGATAATAATTTCCCACTATTTATAGTCTTTTAAGATTTTCATTAGGGTCTTATTCGGTTTTGTAAACCCATTTTACATATTATAGGTTTTATACCCTCGGGTAACTTAACCAATTCCCATATGTCATTATGATTTATGGAGTCAAGCTCAACAATCATTACTTGATTCCATTTAGAAGACACAACACTACTAATGGCTTTATTAAGTATAAGAGGTTGGATCAAGAGTCTTTCCTAAATCAAAATCAGCTCCATTAAGATAGGTTACATAATCATCAATCTTACTAGGCATTTTAGACCTCGATGGCCTCCTTAGCTGATTTTTGAGCTTAGCAAGCTCATTTATAGGTTCACGGATTTGGACTTACTCTTGTAGGTTTAGTGTGTCTTCAATCTTAGGATATTATAAGCATTTATTTATGACAAAACATGAGATAGCGTAGTATCAATGCAATATATGTAATAGGAGGCAAACTTGAAGAGCCCGTCCCATCCTCCTGTTGCACTTCTTGTAAATTAAAACTTCACTTCAATGCTCCCACTGATCTTAGAGTTCTCTAAAAACTCAGCTTGATAAGTTTCTACCATGCAAGTAAATACAATCAAATCTCTTTAATTGTTCAGGATATTCTATAAAGTAGAATTTGAGGGTCCTCATGTCAGATTTCTTTTGTAAAGGATTATAAAGTTTACCTTCGACATGACAAAAGTAGTTATAGGCACAAGCTTAGAAGGAACCATATTCAGTATATGAACTTTTTAGTGGTAGCGGCCTAAGCAAATTCTTAAGGGTATTGTCTTACTTTCTCCTTTGAAATTCCCCTTCCTCTTACATAAGTTAGTGGTAGCGGCCTAAGCAAATTCTGATTTGTCTAGCTTTAATGGTTATCCTCTTGTACACACACTTTATCAACACACTTATTGAACATTTGTCTATAAGAGTATTATAGTTGAAAAAACATAAAAATGTGTGAGAAGAGAAGTCATTATGAAGTGCACTAGAAAACCATCGGTTATTTCCATCCCTTTAATTTATGGGATAAGTCGCTCATCATTATGTGCCCACGCATACCACTGACTTCACATACCCTGAAATGAGTATATTTAGAATTAGAGTATAGTTTCCCTGATGGCACATGAGTTGGAATTCTTGACAACCATTATAGACATTCAATTTGACTACTCCTATTATTTTCGTGCTTAAATTTCTGATATGCAGTACTTACAACATCAAAAAGCACCCGGAGCATCAGGCTTATGGAATAATCAAGATCCAACATTTCAAGAGTTAGTTTAATCAAGTCCCTTCATGTAGCAAACTTCGTTCCATCGGGAGTTCAATTCCAAGACAATGGCTTAAAGTGAATACTAGATTGATACAGATAGAAGAGTTTATAGAAGTTAAATTAGGGATAATCAAGTAGGACATACATAAATAATTTATTTAAGATAAAACCTATTATAACACCAAAATAATAGGCTAAATGTAAAGTTCTATTTGAACAATGGCTTTCCGTTGGCTCCGACCAAAACTCAAATGTTATGAACAAATTGAAGTTAAGTTCTAATTTAACGTTGGCTTCGCGATGGCTATGACCAGCGTTTAAGTATTATGAACTCGTTTAAATTAGGTTCTAATTGAATGACGGCTTCGAGTTGGCTATGACCAGCATTCAAGTATTATGAACAAAATTTAAAGTAAGGTTCTAGTTAAATTTTGGCTTCGCGTTAGCTTTGACCAAAATTCAAAAATTATGGTGAATTTAAAGTATGGTTCTACTTGAATTTTGACTTTACATAGGCTTTGACCAAAATTCAAATATTATGAACAATTTAAAGTAAGATTCTACTTGAATTTTGGCTTTGCGTTGGCTTTGACCAAATTCAAATATTATGAATAAGTTAAAGTAAAGTTCTACTTGAATTTTGGCTTCGCGTTGGCTTTGACTAAAATTCAAATATTATGAACGTACATAACTATTAGTCTCTCAATGTTCTACATGAAAATTTGGCTTCCCTTTGGCTTTGACCAAATTTATATATTATGAACATATATTATAGACAGACTTGATGTACATGAACTTTGGCTTCGCGTTAGCTTTGACCAAAACCCATGTATTATGAGCATAATAAAGTAACAAAACATAACACATTTGAGCAATAAATGAAAATATTTATGTAAATTAGGCTAACAATTCATCATATTTATCTTCAAAACAAGTAGGCTATTGTTTTGACAACACTCATAATAAATACATAAAATGACATTACTTATATTTCAATGTCAAATCAAATTATATTATGCTGGATTAATCATTTACTTTTATTAAGGTTGTCATTGAAATTAAAATTTTTATATTGCGTATGGAAATTTAATGTATGCAAAAAATCTAAAGCATACGAAAGATATGATTGAAATAAAGAATTTTATATTGCATATGAAAAATTAATGTGTGCAGAAATTCTAACACGTACTAAGGTTATGCAAAAGTTATAGTTTAGACTAAGGGGTGTGGGGGCTCTATTGGGGGCTCCAGCAGAGCCAAGAACCAATAATATCATGACGTGTGGCAGAGAGAGAAACTGGATAAGGGGGGTGTTGGAGCCCCTGACCCCTGGTGTGGGTAGCGCCCCTCTAGCGCCCATATTAAAGCCCCACATCCTCTCTCTCTTCTCCCGCTACCATGCTCACGGGTGGTGTTTGCGCCTCGGTAGCGCCCCCTCTAGCGCCCATTTGGTGTGGTATTAGCACCTGGGGGCGCGAGCGGAGGGGCTCTAGCGACCCCTTTAAAGCCCCCACACCCCTCAGTCTTATAAGTTAAATTTCATGTGAAAACGAGATCGTTCAAAAGTTCAGTCATATTCAAGTCATGAACATACAAAAATTTTAGGCTACGTAAAAGTTTAGACCATTTGAAAGGAAAAACCATACGAAAGTTATGGCTATTTGAAATTTTAGTCCACAAGTTTCGAACATTTATGCGAAGGTAAAGCCGTCCAAATGTTTATGTGAATGTTAAGTGAAATAAGGCACGCGAAATAAAATAAGGCATCCAAAAATATAATAAAATGAGCCATGTAAAATAATAAGGCATATCACATTCTAAGATGTATACGAGATATGATGTTAAATTCTAAATATTTTTATCAAATATGCAAACTAATAAAAATATCCAAACTAATAAGAAGCATGCAATTTTTTTTATGTTCACTCAAAAATAATTGAGCCTGTGAGTGAATTAACTTATCTAACCATACGAATAAATTATGTGGGTTGTGAAAATATCTAGCGGGGCATACAAAACTAATTTAATTCACATCATTAAGAAATAATTCATCCAAATAAACATTACATTAAAAAAACATTCGGTGAGCCATACAAAACTTTTCTTGTAATGGCCTAACAAAGGTTTTTAAATGGGCCATGCGTAAATGGATTTGGTCCGTTAAGAAAAACACAATGCATACATAACCAGTTTTATGATGAAGTTAAAATTTATGGGCATGGATTAAAAAAAATATGGTGTACCGAAAAGTTCATGTATGGCATAAACACCTTTTGCATACAGATAATTAATTAACTATATGTTGCAGGTCATGGGAAAAATAAGCCACATATAAGTTTTGCAACAACATTTAATCACTACAATAATTTAATTCACAAAAAAATTTGTGAACCAATAATGATTTATAGCAAACATTATGGAAAATTATACAAAGGTAAGTTTCAGTCGATCCATAATCCATGTTGATTATATACAATTTATTTATAAAATTTTGTGAAAACCCAAAAGCATAATCAAATAGTGAGTTCGCAATAATTGAATATGGACTAATATCAAAATTTGCAATGCAAATTAAAAATCATCCGTTATAATAATAATTTTGATTGGTAAAACTTATTCATAATTTCCTGTACAACTCCACTGTAAAAAATTCAATGAACGCCATTTTTTTAAAAATAGTTCAGCGGGTCGTGTACAGTAACTCAACGACGTCGAAGAACGATAACTTTGCTTTTAGTAGGATCGGTTTTGCCATTCAAAAGAGGTGGCGGGGCAGCTTGTTGCCCGCTTACCTGCCTCTCTGTTGTAACTGGATCCTTTTTTATATTAAAAACGTCTCAACACAACAAAAAAAAAAAAGAAAAAGAAAACCTTTACGCAATTGACAATCGGTATTTTCAATTGAGGGAGGCTTAATCAACCAACAAAATTCATAGACTTGGATTTACGATTCAAATGATTTTCATGATTAAATAATATAATTAAGATAGGCTCTGATACCACATGTTGATAATATCTTTTAATATGGATAAAAGCATGGACTACTAATCATGTTTATTCAATCCATAACATGATTAAACATCAAAATATAATAAGACTTACTTGAGAGGCATGCAATCCTTGATGAAGATGATGATGAAATCATAGTGTTTAAGGTGAATCCGTAATTCCCGTTATATTGTTCTTGGTTCCACTTTAGGGTGTCTCTTTAGTATGGATCAAACTTAAAGAGAATTGGCTAGAGAGATATATCTGATTAAGGTGTTTTATAAGACTTTTCCTTCTCTTATTATAGACACCCAAAGGGCAACCTTACACATTTCTACTAATGTCATTATTCCCATCAAATAATGACTTACAATTAATACTAGCAAAAATGCCCGCGCTTCGCGGCGGGTACGTCCTTTTTAAAACTAAGGGGTGTTTGAGATTCCTTATTTTCATCAATTTATAATTTATAAACTTTTTAAAAAGTTAATAAGGTGTATAAGGTGCTTGGCAAATCATAAGGCCTTATAGGTTTTAACTTATGGGCAAGGCAAAACAAAGGGGTTTTGAAAAGTTAGGAATCTCTAACTTATTAACTTAATGAGTTTGATTCACCTATTACACACTTCTAACCCTTAAAACTCATTAAACTTCTTTTAAAAAAGAGTGTTCTTTTTAGTCATTTTGGTTTTTTCTTCAACACTTAAGCTAATCCAAACATTTTTTTTTAAAAATTCATAAGTTAAAAATGTCTTTTAACAAGAAATCTTTTTTCTCTTAAATAAAGAATCCCAAACACACCCTAATTTACTAATTAAATTGTATTGGTAGTATACATATAATAACCTGAAGTGACTTTATAAAGTAAAAATCCATCATTCAGTATCATTATCTAGAAAATTTCTTTATACACAAATAGTGTATTAGTAGTATACATGTAGGCACCAAGAAACGTATACAAATGAATCAATGCACCATTTGTTGAGCACATAGTGCATGTAAGAATGAAACCACGTCTTTTTGTTCATCGAGAATCCCAAGACAAATAATGTTCACCTGCGTGAACTTAAAGCCAACAAGGGAAAGATCATTAGACCATGTGTAGTCGTAAAGCTCCACATCTAAGGGTTATGCGTCACGTGGCGCCCAGTCAGAGTTATGGTTTTATACAAAAAACAAGTGTAGTCATAAAGCCTCCATAACTTGGAGGGGGACGGTGTTTCCAGAGTTATAAAGCCTCCATATCCGCGTTGTATCTAAAACGCACAAAAAAAAAACTTTAACATAACGCAGGGGGGCGGTGTACCCCCTGCGTTTTCACCCAAAACGCTAGGCACAACGTGCCACTACACCTGGTCTTATTCTCCCATCAATAATATAAAGCAGTTTCAAAGAGAGAAAAGCGAAAACATTTTTTTTTATATAAAAATGAGACATATTGTAGATGGAAGATAATGGTTTTGTCCATTATGATAAAACATCCAGCATTATTTGTCAATTTGACTTTACCAACCCAACCCGTTCCATCTAACACGTTTGAGATAACGTAACCCATAACCTTTTATTTCATATTGAATATAAGAGTAATACAGTCAATATTGAACTAAGTATTCAACATAAATGGAGCATTTACCTAGTAACTTTCATTGTATCTAAACAAATACTTAAGACCATGTGTAGTCAAAAAGTCTTATCTTTGGGCATTTTGCATCGTGGCGTCCAATTATAGTTTTGGCTTTTTGAAAAAAGAGGGTGTAGTCAAAATGTCTGGAGGGGACGTTTTGTATTTTTATTTTTATTAATAAAACTAAAGAAAAAGGACAAAAAAATAAAAGAAGAAAAGAAGAAGAAAAAAATAAAAAAATCTAACACTTGGATGCTAACATTGTGTACATAACTTTCCCTCCAAAATGCCTACCCAAAATGCCAGGCCCAAAATGCCAGGGGGCGGTGTGCCCCCGACGTTTTGTGGCCAAAATGCCACAACTTTGCATGACTACGAATGATCTAAATATGGTGCCACTTAAATAATAAAAACCCATGTCCGTGGAAAAAATCTAACGGTGACATTTGATGGCGACCAAATCAATAACATTGAAAATTTTCTCATCAGAACCAGTTCTGAGAAACATATAGAGAACTAAAACCAATATTAACCGGTTTAACATATAATAGTAGATGTAACATGTTTCTACTTCCACGCTACTGGTTTCTAGTCATTGGTCAGTTTTTCGTTTGAAATAGATTTGAATCATATTATTGCTGTTGTTCGGTTTGAGTGACACTCAAATCCGAATATCTAAACAAAACCGTATATAAAACTCGGGTTTGGATCCATACCAAAATTAGAACCAAAAACAACTTTGAAACTTCAAAATTTGTTTTATTTTTT
The DNA here is from genome assembly GCF_021521415.1 of Bidens hawaiensis. Classification (NCBI taxonomy): domain Eukaryota; kingdom Viridiplantae; phylum Streptophyta; class Magnoliopsida; order Asterales; family Asteraceae; genus Bidens; species Bidens hawaiensis. Next base: position 139,616 of record NW_027492793.1, read on the forward strand.
TGGGCTATAATATCCAAGGGTAAAGTTAAAATACAAAGGACAACAAAAATGAGAAGGGTGAGATGGAATCCAGTCCATTGATCTTGTATTTGAATGGCTGAGATTAATTTAATAAATAAAAATTGATGGAAAGTGCATGAAGGTAATAACACACTTTTGTTGACTTTCTCTCTCCACATGCAAGACACATGCCAATTCCCCCATCATTTTAAAATGTCCGTAACTTTTTCATACGACATTATTTTTTTTAAAAAAATTCACCATAATAATAAGCGTTTTTTATCTTTAATATGAGTATCATATTGTTATATAAAAATAAAAAAAAAATAATGGGTTTTTTAATTGTGTTTTTTTTGTTGTTCATTGTGTATTGTGTAATATGTTGTTTCCATTGTGTTTTATGTTTCAAGTCATTATATTCACTATTGTGTCTTACGTTTTAGGCCATTGTGTTATACGTAGTCACCATTGTGTCTTACGTTTTAGGTCATTGTGTTATACGTATTCATCATTGTTTTTTACGTTTTAGGTCATTGGGTTATATGTATTCACCATTGTGTTTTACGTTTCAAGTTAAAGACACAATGGTGTGCGAAAAGATACAATGACGAAAAAAAACACAATGGCGAAAAAAGACACAATGATAAGCGAAAAGACACAATGGTGTGCGAAAAGACACAACGGTGTGAGAAAAGACACAATGACGAAAAAAGACACAATGATAAGCGAAAAGACACAATGGTGTGCGAAACAACACAATAACGAAAAAAGACACAATGATAAACGAAAAGACACAATGGTGTGCGGAAAGACACAATGGTTTGCGAAAAGACACAATGGCGAAAAAAGACAATGATAAGCGAAAAGACACAATGGTGTGTGAAAAGACACAATGACGAAAAAAGACACAATGATAAGCGAAAAGACACAATGGTGTGCGAAAAATCACAATGACGAAAAAAGACAGTGATACGAAAAGACACAATGGTGTGTGAAAAGACACAATGACGAAAAAAAACACAATGATAAACGAAAAGACACAATGGTGTGCGGAAAGACACAATGGTGTGCGGAAAGACACAATGGCGAAAAAAGACACAATGATAAGCAAAAAGACACAGTGGTGTGCGAAAAGACACAATGACAAAAAAGACACAATTATAAGCGAAAAGACACAATGGTGTGCGAAAAAATACAATGACGAAAAAGGACACAATGATAAGCGAAAAGACACAATGGTGTGTGAAAAAAGACACAATGATAAGCGAAAAGACACAATGGTGTGAAAAAAGACACAATGACGAAAAAAGACACAATGTCGTGATTTTTGTTTAAAATTTTATATAACAAAAATCATACTCATATTAAAGATAAAAAAACGCTGGTTATTATGATGAACTTTTTAAAAAAAAAATATCATACGAAAAAGTTATAAACGTTCTAAAATGATAGGGGTATTTACATGTGCTTTGCATGTGGAGAGAGAAAATGTGTACAATTACCTCTATACCCTTTTTCTTTCGGTCCTCATTTGACACATGTCAATTATTTATAACTTCTCACACTTCTTATTTTTGTTACCATTTGTAGAATAATTTGACCCTAATATCCAAAAAGTTTGGGAATATAATATTATTATCTATTTGGAACTTTTTGTATTTTCGAGCCACAAATGAGAAGGAATAGATTTGAATCATATTATTGCTGTTGTTCGGTTTGAATGACACTCAAATCCGAATATCTAACCAAAACCGTATATAAAACTCAGGTTTGGATCCAGACCAAAATTAGAACCAAAAACAACTTCAAAACTTCAAAATTTGTTTTATTTTTTAGGGAATATAATATTATTATCTGTTTGGAACTTTTTGTATTTTCGAGCCACAAATGAGGAGGAATAGATTTATGGTATGCCATTGAAGGGTTTGACAAAGATTTTTTGAATTGTGAATTTGGTTGAGGCTTTTTAAAACTAAGTTTTACAAGATAGATAAAAGACAACATTAGCACCACTATAGACGTACCTGTTTTGTTTTGTTTTGTTTTGTTTTTTTTTTTCTGGAAAATTTGTAAATGTTTCATGTTCCTTCTCTTGAGCTTTTATCTGGTTCACTTGCTCTTGAACAAAAACATAACCGGGCGTTAACAAGCATAAAATGAACAAAATGCGTGTTCATGTTTGTTCCTTTGATAAGGAGAACAATTTTATTTTGTCCATACTCAGTTCATGAAACACGAATCAATTTTAATATCACCGCATGCACAAACACGTACATCCACTTAAAACGCAAATTTCTGGTTATGACACAAATATCGTTTGTTCACGTCTTCATATTTTATAAATCTAATTTTTGGTCATTCTGATTCATGTCAAAATGACTTCAAAAAATAAAAATAAAATAACTGATACTGGTCATAACGGGAAGCGAAGTTTGCTGTTGGGCAAATTTGGTCATTTTGATTTAAGTTAAAAAAAATCAATCTAGATAAAAGTAGTGAGAAAAAAATACATCCATAGTAACATTATTAAAACATCAATATCAACAGACGAACACGAACAAACTTACTGTCTTAACGAACGAGAACCGGAAAGAAACTCTGTTGGTTCAAGTTCGTGAACCATCTGTTTACACTATCAACAAATGACCACAAACAAACATGAACATGATCATTTTCTTATTGAACGATTAGGAACAAGAAACTCCGTTTACTCAATGGTCCGTGTTGAGTTCTTCTTTAGTTAAAGTTAAACGAACCAATATAAACATGTTCTGTTTGTGTACTTTTGGTTCGCTTACAAGCGTATAAGTCAACCAAAACTCGTTTTAAACTCTTAGTAATCTTCATATAGATTTTTTAATGACACATAGTTATACCAAATATTACATGGAATGTAAAGAAACTATACCAAATAAATAAGCCAAGAGATTTAATAAAACAAACTTACCTGAGAGTTGAAACCAAGGTCAATATGCTCTTTGTAACATCACGAAAATTTTGGACCAAAAATGTCAAGTTTTCAAAGTCTAGGGATCAATTCTGCCAAATTCTAAACCTTAGGGTTTAAAATGAAAAATCTGTTTTCTTGAACTGTCGCGCTACACGACGGGGCAAATGACAAGCCCATCGCGTATCACGATGGGACCTGGTCAAAGGTTCTGGATGGAGTCAATAGCGATATGCTATGAGTGTAGAGCCTACGTCATCGCGTATCGCGATGACGTGGCATGACACGTTGTGACACGTGTGCCACGTGGCACACGGTGGCATCGTCTGTCGCCACGTGTCACCACGTGGCAACACGTCTGCCATGTGGCGCAACGCCTGCCACGTGGCAGGCCTACACAGTGACTCGGCAAGCCTACGTCGCGCTACGCTACGGGCTTGCCAAGGAGCCCATCGCGTACCGCGATGGGATCCAAAATTTTGCCTATAAATAGCAACATCCGGGTTTTATATTTTCACACCTCAAATCTGTTTTACTTTCTCTCTCTAGCATCTCTCTAAACCCCAAGAATCCGACCCTCGATCCATCTCGAAAACCGTGCCTTATTTCCTCGATAAACGTGTCTCGATTTCTCGTTTTGTGTACCGAAGTTACCTCGAAGTTTGTGCTACCCTCCACCCACATACGACCAAGGAAGGTGTTTGTTCTCGAAATGCGTGTCATCAATTTTCGAAGATTGGTGTTATCGTTGACGTGCATCGAGAAAGTGAAGCGGCGTTGGAGTGCTGCTCAAGTTACTAGGATTTTCATAAGCCTTTAAGGTAAGGCTTAAACGCCAATGAATATAATAATGAAATATTATAAAGGCTTAAACCTTAAGTCGAGGTTATACTCGATATCTCGATAAAAGAGATATAAACATAACAAAGAAAAGAATAAAAGAATTAATTGTAAATATGTATATATGTGTGTAAGTATATATGTATATTCTTTGTTATGAAAATATTATTTAAGTAATAATGAGTATTCTTATATAATAAAAGAAAAGAATACGTTTCTTAGAGAAGAAGAAACGTCGGGTTTTTATATATAAACTAAAGGTATATAATTACTTTTAAACTAAAGGTTTTCAAGTAAAAGAGATTTATGAACTAAAGGTTCATCGAGGTAGAGTTTATAAAATAAGACTAAAGGTCTTAAGCCGGATTGTATATCCGACTAACAAATGGTTATACTCGTACTATAGGTGCGAGATAGCAAGGGAAAGACCCTCGGACGGTGTTGAAGCCGATCCCAAAACGAAAAGGTGAATACGGCCTCAAACTTTTACAAACTTTTTTTCAAACGAGTCAAACATGTTATATGAAAATTGTTTACAAGGAACTACGTGTTCCTAAAACCATTATAAATAAGAGTATAAGCGTAGCCCTTAGGTTGTGGCATACGTTTTTCTGGATCCTTACATATGTGGTAGTACGCGGTGGGCACATCGCACCACGCCTGGTCGTAGGACGCTTTCCTATAGGAAGAACGACCATGTGTATACTTACGAGCACTCAACTAAGTCAAACGCTGCGGTGTTTGCTGAGGTGACCTAGTGTAGAGGCTCGAGTTTATAAATGTGTTGTTTTAACTTTGTTATCCTTAAGCCACGTTGGGCCGAGGCAGGCGTAGTCTCGACGGGTAATAAAGTAAAATAAAATATTTTAGCGTCTGCGTGTTCACCAGCATTTGTTGCTGACGTATTTTATTTACATTTTGTAGGTAAACAAGATTAGCGCTTGGAGTATCGAAGTGCTATATTTAAATCCGATGGCTCGGATCTTTTGTTTGAAACTTTAAATATGTAAATGGTGGTTTTGTAACTATAAAACAAGTAATCTTTTGAACTTAAAACGAGAATCTTTTATAATCCCGTCTTTTATAATATTACAACTTTGATCCACAAGTTTTACAAGTCTTCCGCTAATTTAACGTAACTCTTATTTATTTACACTTGTGGTACCAACTGTTGGGTCGCACTCCTAGGCCTAAGATGGGGGTGTGACAGGTTGGTATCAGAGCCATCGATCTTAGCGAATTGGGTATCATAAAACAATACCCAAGCTTCGATCCAAGTATCGGAAATAATTGATTATTTGTTTTAGGGATAAGATAGGCTGGTAACCTTTTCTTTCCCTCCACATTCTAAGCCACCCATAATGTAGATGTCATTCAAAAGTTGGATGGAGAACTATGTACGAAAAGCAAAAAAGGTTGGAATCGCTGAACCTTACCCCGAGGATAACATGAGTGATGGTTACTATGAAGTATACTTCGACCAAGATGTGAAACATGACTTGACCAAACCTGTTTACTACCCCGGAAGTAGACACTATCCAATAAACGTTCCCGATAGTCCACCAAGACAAGGAATTGAACCACCAAGGCACTCAAGCTACCATCCAACCATACCCATGTACTAACCCTCTGAAATACCGACGTACCATCCAACGGAGATTTCCACTTACCAACCATCGGAGATACCACAGTACTTTCCAACTGGATACCTACCAAATCCACACCCGTCCTATGCCTTCCTTTCAAATCGACCAATTAAGGAAGAACCGAGATCCCCATCCTCCGACTGGATGCAATGTCACTCTGATCAACGACGATGGAATACCGGAAGCTTCACCATTAATGAAGCCAACTCTCAACCCAACAAAGGAAAAGGGCCGTCCCGAAAGCCCAAAATGAGGGTGATGATGTTTTACGAAAGCTTTCGAATGCCTTCGATGGTGAATAAAACTGCTCAACCTATGGAAGAAGAGGAGCCGAAAGAAGAGGAATCAAAACATTCTCATTCCATTAATCCCACCCGAAAATCAGTGAAATCCCGTCTGAATCCATCTCGAGTAAAGGAAAGTGTTCATCAGTCTAACGCCGATGGAGGGGTTAGACAAGAATTCAAGAAACTTAAGATTAATGGGTGTTCGTTTAAGGATTTTAAGTACTATGGACCGAAGGAGTTCCATGGTGATAAAGGAGCCATCACAACCGTGAAGTGGCTTGAGGAGATGGAAAAAATCGTGATAACAAGCAAGTGTTCCGACGAGGAGAAGATCCAATATTCTGCCCTAATGTTCAAGGGGGAAGCGCTTGAGTGGTGGAACACTATGATCATGAGTAAGGGGAGAGAGGTGATGTACAAGTTGAGCTGGGATGAGTTCAAGGCTGTATTGATGGGAAAGTTTTGTCCCATGCATGAGACCGACCAAATCCAAATTAAATTTCTAAATCTTAAGGTCGTAGGGACGAATCTTCGTGAATAAAACACCAAGTTTCATGAATATTTTCGTCTGGTTCCCCAGCTAGTGAATCCTGAATCCAGCAAGGTAACAAGATATATTTGGGGACTGCCGCGGGAAATCCGCGACATGGTAAGATCACACTTACCACAAACCGCCGACTCCGCGATGGAGTTAGCTGGTTATTTGATGGGCGGCATGGTCCAAAACAAAGAAGAGGATAAGAAGGTTGTGTCAACCAATGACCAAAGAAGGACTGGAGGAAACAATCGATTCAAAGGCAAATGCGTAAACCAAAGACGATTCAATTCAAACGCCACGCCGTGCAAGACATGTAGAAGATAACACAAGGGTCGATGCAATTTCGCTCCGTCCTCAAAATTATGTGAGAATTGTCAACGACAGGGTCATGGTTACAGTTGTAAGGAGATGGGGCACTTAAGCTTTGAATGCCCAAAGAACAAACCCGCGACTGGTAGTGCAGGTGGAAGTGGCCAGAACAAAAAGGGAAACGCGCGAGTCTTCGTACTCGACACAAAGAAGCCGCTGACATGCCGGAAACCATTACCAGTACGTTTCTAGTCAACGACACCTATGCTAGAGTTTTATTTGATTCGGGTGCCAATTTAAGTTTTATAGATTATAGCTTTTGTAGTCTATTGAGCGAACCTTTAATAAAATTAGATAAAACTCTAAGCGTCGAGACTGCTAGTGGCGAAATCGTTAAGATCTCTGTATCCCTTGAAAACGGAAAAATCATTTAGCTGGTTATATTTTACCTATTCAACTTTTACCAATGGCACTTGCTGGTTTTGATATTGTACATGGTATGAATTGGTTGTCCGATAACCATGCTCGTATCATCTGCAATAGCAAAACCATTGAACTTCAAGCCCCCGATAATCGAACCATTCGAATTGAAGGGGAAAAAGACGCTGGCCAAGTTAGCATAATTTCCATCATTAGGGCTAACAAATGTTTAAATCAAGGATGCTTAGCATTCATGGCCTACGTCACTGAAGAGTCAAAGCCAAAGGAGATAAAAGACGTACCTATAGTCTCCGAATTTTCTGATGTCTTTCCTGATGAACTTCCCGGAATTCCTCCCGATCGCGAAGTAGAGTTTAGGATCGATCTTATTCCCGGTACCGCTCTGATTGCCAAAGCTCCGTATCGCCTAGCACCAACTGAGATGAAGGAGTTAAAGAAACAACTTGATGAGCTAATGGAGAAAGGTTTCATTCGACCGAGTTCGTCACCTTGGGGAGCGCCAATTCTGTTTGTCAAGAAGAAGGATGGTTCCATGCGTATGTGTATCGATTATCGTGCGTTGAACAAAGTTACCATCAAAAACCGATACCCACTCCCTCGAATCGATGATCTTTTTGACCAACTTCAAGGTGCTAGCTTCTTTTCCAAAATCGATCTTCGTTCCGGCTATCACCAACTCAAAGTCCAATCCAAGGATATTCCGAAAACCACTTTTCGAATAAGGTATGGAAATTATGAGTTCACGGTTATGCCGTTTGGACTTACTAATGCGCCAGCAGCGTTCATGGACATGATGAATCGTATCTGCAAGCCTTACTTGGATAAATTTGTTATCGTATTCATTGACGACATACTCATTTATTCTAAGTCTAAGGCTGATCATGAATTCCATCTTCGAACGTTGCTTGAAATTCTTAGAACCGAGAAGTTGTATGCTAAATTCTCAAAATGTGAATTTTGGTTACACAAAGTACAGTTTCTTGGTCACATCATCAACATCAACGGTATTCAAGTTGATCCTGCTAAGATTGAAGCTATCTCTAAGTGGGAGATCCCAAAATCGCCAACCGAGATCCGAAGTTTCTTAGTTTGGCCGGCTATTACCGTAGATTCATTGAAAATTTCTCACGTATCTCCGTTCCCCTAACTTCCTTAACTCGCAAGAACATCAAGTATGAATGTGGAACAAAGCTACAAGAGGTGTTCGATATACTCAAACAAAAGCTCACCCAAGCACCTATACTGGCCTTGCTAGAAGGTACTGGAAATTTTGTTGATTTTAGTGATGCATCTCACTCCGGATTGGGATGTGTACTTATGCAATGCAAGAAAGTAATCTCTTATGCCTCTCGTTAACTCAAAGTACACGAAAAGAACTATACGACTCACGATCTAGAGTTAGGCGCCATAATCTTTGCACTTAAGATATGGAGGCACTATCTCTATGGAGTAAGATTTACCATGTACACTGATCATAAAAGCTTGAAACATATTTTTGATCAAAAAGAGCTTAATATGCGCCAACGACGTTGGATGGAAACTTTAAACGACTATGATTGCGAAATTGTCTATCATGAGGGTAAAGCCAACGTGGTGGCTGACGCCTTAAGTCGTAAAGAGTACGAGAAGCCAAAAGGAGTTCGAGCGTTGCGCCTAGAACTTCAAATCAATCTCTTCGAACAAATCAAATCCGCTCAAATTCAAGCAATCAATGAAAACCAAATCTCCGACGAAAAACGCAACGGCACCATTGATTTACTAGTCAAGGGTGATGATGGTATCCTTAGACTCGGAAATAGAATTTGGATACCAATCGTTGGGAATTTGCGTGAGAAAATTTTAAGCGAAGCACACAAATCTAAGTACATGATGCATACCGGGAGCGATAAAATGTACCATAATCTCAAAGTGAATTATTGGTGGAATGGGATGAAAAGGGATGTCGCTTCCCATGTTGCGAAATGTCTAACGTGTTTGAAAGTCAAGGCTGAACACCAAAAGCCTTTGGGACTGCTCCAGCAACCCGAACTTCCCGTATGGAAGTGGGAGTTAATTACTATGGAAGCACCGCAAGGGAGCGGATGCCACTTGGAAGCTGAGGATGAAATGCGCAAGTTTTACCCTAATCTGTTTGTGTAATAGTTAGGTTTCGGGGACTAAACCTCTTTAAGGAGGGAAGACTTGTAACATCCCAAGATTTCGAATAATAATATTTTATATATTATTTCTTAAAACGGAAAAAAGTTTACTCGAGTTAGTAAATAAATAATAGTAAAAAGGGTAGATAAGTAAACTAATTAGATGGGTTAATCATGGACTAAAAGGAAAGATGGGCCTTAGGTCCATGGGCTTAAGGGAGTATAAATACATCTTAAACCCTAAATCTTTCCATTTCCATCCATCTTATCCATTTTACACCATAAAACACACAAACCTCCCATAATCAGCCGCAAGAGAGGAAACAGGATCCAAGGCCAAAACCAAGCCGTTTATCACTTGATAGTGATTACTTAAGCTAGATACAAGATCATCATTGAACATCGAGCTAAGCCGTAACCTAGAAACATCAAAAGGTATGTTCTCTATGATTAAAGGTTACATTTTTATGAACGTTTTGCCATGAAACTTGACCCTAGAGTAGATTGGATCTAGATGTCTCATAAAAATACAAACTTGGGGATTAAAATGAACCTAATAGTCTTATGATAGTATACGGCTCAAAGATGAACCCTAGATCTAGCCTAGAACGTTTTAAACCTATAAAGGTCTAAGCTTTATGCTTAAAACGGGATAGATCTTGAAGCCGTGATAGTAATGGGGGGTAAACGGGTATGAAAGATGATGATAAAGGATTAAGAGTTCATGATTTGAAACTTAGAACAAGTAAACTGGACAAGGCGGAAACCTAGAAATGGAACGATGAGCTGAACTGGGTGTTCTCGGCAAATTTTGAGAATCCTTGGTCAAACCATGTGGTTCTCGGTCAAACATGCAGTCACCAAGAGTTCTCGGTCAGAGTTCTCGGTGACCACGTGTTCTCGGTCAAGTTCTCGGCCAAGTATGAGATTTCGGTCAACCCGAGTTCTCGGTCAGACCATAGTTCTCGGCCAGAACAGGTTTTCGGTCACTCTGTTCTTTGTTTGGATTTGGGCCCGAGTTTAGTTGGGCCCAGATACCATAATGGGCAGTTAGACCTCAATCAGCTAAGCCCAACTTAGAAAATAACTTAAAATGTTAATGGAAAATGTGTTAAGACAGTTAATGAAAATATATATATGTGTGTACAACACATGAGTATGTAATAATAATTAAAGAAAGTATATGTATGTTATAGGTATGAAAATTCAGTATGTATGAAGATGAAGAAGTAAGGGATCAGACCCTAATAATATCTGAGATAGAGAAGAAAGGGATCAGACCCTAATAATATCTGAGATAGACAAAAGAAAGAGGGATCAGACCCTAATAATATGTGAGATAGAAAAAATAGTAAATATAAGTATGAAAGTAATAAGGTATGTATGTATGTATGAAAGTATGAAATGAAAGTAAATTAGTAAAATAATTATTATGTATCTTCGGATGCATGATTGAAGGTAAGTGTATGTATTGTATGGTGTATGATTAACTAGAACTCACTCAGCATAGCTGACTTTTAGTATGCACGCAGGTGAGTAGGATGCGACAGTTGGCGTGAGCGGGACACATGGTAGAAGAATAAAAGCCTGGCATCTGAAGATCTGCTATGTTTTATAAGATATGTTTTGATTTTGAAAGACAAGAAGAATGTTTTAAGACATGTTTATGATTTGATATGTAATGTTTTATGAAAGTTTTTATATTCCACGTATGTTTTTTACTAACTCTGATAAATGGAACTATGTTTATAAACGTTCTAATGTGAGGCACCGGTAACGCCCTTTACTAAATTAGCTAAAATGAAATGTTGCCGAGTGTCTGAAACTTTTATTGTAGAAACCACTAGTAACACTTCGGTTAAAATAATGAAAATGGTTAAGGACTGTAAGATAGAATTAGAGGGACATAAGTTCCCTGTTACTTTGTACGTAATGACCTTAGGAGGGTTCGATGTGGTTTTGGGAATGGATTGGTTGTCTGAGTACGAAGCTCATATAGTGTGTAAGAGTAGGATAATAAGGTTAAAGTCCTTGGATGGTAGTGCGGTGACGGTTTATGGTGATAAAGAAAGTTCTGGGCTTAACGTCATTTCGATGATAAAAGCCGAGGGTTTTTTAAGGCGAGGGAGCGGTGCCTATTTGGCGTACGTTGTCAACGCTACGGCCGAGACGAAAGAAATGAAAGATGTTCCTATCGTGTGTGACTACCCAGAAGTATTCCCAGAGGATCTTCCGGGGTTGCCACCGGAGCGAGAGATAGAATTCCAGATAGATTTAGTACCAGGAGCTTAACCCCAGCCAGGGGCTCTGCCCCTTGGACCCCGCTAGGGGCTGCCGCCCCTAGAACCCCGCTGCCAGGGGCGCTACCCCCGGACCCCCGTTCGTTGTGGGCAATAATTAAACTAGAAACACGATATGGGAAGTGATAGTTAAATTGATACATGTAAATATTATACAGTTAGCCGTGTACAACTCATGAAAGGGATTACGATTAACGGTGAACGTAACCGCATTCAGGTGAGTTTCTATCCCCATTTCCTTGTTATATTTTCGGGGCTGTGCGCATACTCGATGTGATAGTTAATACACTTACCTTAAATGGTAAGTGTATGCCATGTATGATTTATGTGATAGATATTATGTTATGTATGTGAACGAAAGCTTGTCGGTACGTGAACGATCTTCGGATATTGCACGTATTGACAAGAGAGGTATGAATATGAAAAATGAAGGTGCATGATATATATATATATATGTGTGTGTGTGTGTACAACACATGAGTATGTAATAATAATTAAAGAAAGTATATGTATGTTATAGGTATGAAAATTCAGTATGTATGAAGATGAAGAAGTAAGGGATCAGACCCTAATAATATCTGAGATAGAGAAGAAAGGGATCAGACCCTAATAATATCTGAGATAGAGAAGTAAAAAGGGATCAGACCCTAATAATATCTGAGATAGACAAGAGAGGGATCATACCCTAATAATAACTGAGATAGACAAAGGAAAGAGGGATCAGACCTTAATATATCTGAGATAGAATTGATAGTAAATATAAAGTATGAAAGTAATAAGGTATGTACGTATGTATGAAAGTATGAAATGAAAGTAAATTAGTAAAATAATTATTATGTATCTTCGGATGCATGATTGAAGGTAAGTTTATGTATTGTATGGTGTATGATTAACTAGAACTCACTCAGCGTAGCTGACTTTTAGTATGCACGCAGGTGAGTAGGATGCGACAGTTGGCGTGAGCGGGACACATGGTAGAAGAATAAAAGCCTGGCATCTGAAGATCTGCTATGTTTTATAAGATATGTTTTGATTTTGAAAGACAAGAAGAATGTTTTAAGACATGTTTATGATTTGATATGTAATGTTTTATGGAAGTTTTTATATTCCTCGTATGTTTTTACTAACTCTGATAAATGGAACTATGTTTATAAACGTTCTAATGTGAGGCACCGGTAACGGGGTCTTACACCGAGATAGTCCAATAAACCACCGACAAGATTCTTCAAATCCTAGAACGACTTAAGACGGCACGTGATCGCCAAAAGAGTTACGCCGATGTCCGTTGTAAGCCGTTGGAATTAAAAGTTGGTGACAAAGTATTATTGAAAGTCTCACCTTGGAGAGGCGTGGTTCGCTTCGGTAAGAAAGGAAAGTTAAGTCCTCGATTCGTTGGACCTTTCGAGGTACTTGAACGAATCGACACTGTTGCATACCATTTGCGACTGCCTGAGGAAATGCAAGGGATACACGATATATTCCATGTTTCGAATCTGCCTAAATGTCTAAGTGATGAATCTTTAGCTATGCCATTAAAAGACGTTGGAATAAATGAAAACTTAAAATTCGTAGAACGTCCAATTCAAATTGAAGATTCGAAAACAAAGAAATTAAAAAGAAGAACGTTGAAAATTGTAAAAGTAAAGTGGGACTCGCGTAGAGGGCCTGAGTATACATGGGCATTAGAATCGGGAATGAGAAAGAAATACCCTCACTTATTCTTGTGAAGAAATCTCAAGGACGAGATTTATTTCAAGGTGGGGAGGATGTAACATCACGGAAATTTTGGACCAAAAATGTCAAGTTTTCAAAGTCTAGGGATCAATTATGCCAAATTCAAAACCTTAGGGTTTAAAATGAAAAATCAGTTTTTTTGACATGTCGGGCTACGCGACGGGGAAAAAGATAAGCCCATCGCGTATCGCGATGGGACCTTGTCAAAGGTTCTGGATGGAGTCAATGGCGATACGCCATGAGTGTAGAGCCTACGTCATTGCGTATCGCGATGACGTGGCCTGACACGTTGTGACACTGTGCCACGGGGCACACGGTGGCACCGTCTGCCGCCACGTGTCACCACGTGGCAACACGTCTGCCACGTGTCACCACGTGTCCCCACGCGGCGCAATGCCTGCCACGTGGCAGGCCTACACAGTGACTCATCAAGCCTACGTCGCGCTACGCGACGGGCTTGCCAAGGAGCCCATCGCGTACCGCGATGGGATCCAAAATTTTGCCTATAAATAGCAACATCCGGGTTTGATATTTTCACACCTCAAATCTGTTTTACTTTCTCTCTCTAGCATCTCTCTAAACCCCAAGAATCCGAACCTCGATCCATCTCGAAAACCGTGCCTTATTTCCCCGATAAACGTGTCTCGATTTCTCGTTTTGTGTACCTACGTTACCTCGAAGTTTATGCTACCCACCACCCACATACGACCAAGGAAGGTGTTTGTTCTCGAAAGGCGTGTCATCAATTTTCGAAGATTGGTGTTATCGTTGACGTGCATCGAGAAAGTGAAGCGGCGTTGGAGTGCTACTCAAGTTACTAGGATTTTCATAAGCCTTTAAGGTAAGGCTTAAACTCCAATGAATATAATAATGAAATATTATAAAGGCTTAAACCTTAAGTCGAGATTATACTCGATACCTCGATCAAAGAGATATAAACATAACAAAGAAAAGAATAAAAGAATGAATTGTAAATATGTATATATGTGTGTAAGTATATATGTATATTATTTGTTATGAAAATATTATTAAGTAATAATGAGTATTCTTAAATAATAAAAGAAAAGAATACGTTTCTTAGAGAAGAAGAAACGTCGGGTTTTATATATAAACTAAAGGTTTATAATTACTTTTAAACTTAAGGTTTTCATGTAAAAGAGATTTATGAACTAAAGGTTCATCGAGGTAGAGTTTATAAAATAAGCCTAAAGGTCTTAAGCCGGATTGTATATCCGACTAACAAATGGTTATACTCGTACTATAGGTGCGAGATAGCAAGGGAAAGACCCTCGGACGGTGTTGAAGCCGATCCCAAAACGAAAAGGTGAATACGCCCGTAAACTTTTACAAACTTGTTTTCAAACGAGTCAAACATGTTATATGAAAATTGTTTACAAGGAACTACGTGTTCCTAAAACCATTATAAATAAGAGTATAAACCTAGCCCTCAGGCTGTGGTATACGTTTGTCTGGATCCTTACATATGTGGTAGTACGCGGTGGGCACATCGCACCACGCCTGGTCGTAGGACGCTTTCCTTTAGGAAGAACGACCATGTGTATACTTACGGGCACTCTACTAAGTCGAACTCTGCGGTGTGTAAGGCCCCGTTACCGGTAGCCCTACTTTGGACGTTGGATTTACTCATAAACGCAGTTCTAAATATCAGAGTTAATTTAAACATTCGCGGAACATTAAAAACATTCAAACCATTACATTCCATAACCATAATTCTTGTCTTATCGGGCATTCATAGTCATTTAAAAACAAAACACAGTCTTTTAAAATAAAACATCATAGCAAAATCTTCAGATGCCAGCTTCGTCCAACTCTACCATGCGTCCTCCTCAAGCTACCTGCCTCGTTCTACTCACCTGCGTGCATACTAAAAGTCAGCTACGCTGAGTGAGTTCTAGTTAATCACATAATCATACAATACCTTCTTACATTTCATACTTAACCTCTTAACTTTCTTTCATACACACATAAGTGCATATACTTTCATTCTTACCTTCATACTTTCTTTACATACATAATCATACGTTTTAAAGAGCCTTTCGCCCTATAACCTCACAGATATTATAAGGGTCTGGTCCCTAACATCACAGATATTATAAGGGTCTGGTCCCTAACATCACAGATATTATTAGGGTCTGGTCCTTAACATCACAGATATTATTAGGGTCTGGTCCCTAACATCACAGATATTATTAGGGTCTGGTCCCTAACATCACAGATATTATAAGGGTCTGGTCCCTAACATCACAGATATTATAAGGGTCTGGTCCCTAACATCACAGATATTATTAGGGTCTGGTCCCTCTTCGTTACCATACAACCATGCCTTTCCTTCGTTTATTAACTTTATCGCATTCATACATATAAGCAAATACATTATACTTACCTTATACGTAACACTACAACCTGACAGTACGTGCAATATCCGAAGATCGTTCACGTACTAACAAGCAATCACTCATACATTTCACATCATTCATATAAGGCGTACACTTATCACTTAGGATAAGTGTATTAACAAACATATCGTGTATGCACACAGCCCCGAAAACATAACACATAAGTGGGGCTAGAAACTCACCTCAATGTGGTTGCGTTCACCGTTTACGGTTATTCCCTTCTTGAGCTGTGCACGACTAACTGTATAATAATTACAGTATTAAGTACCGCTCTAGTCATCTCATTGCTACTTAATTAGTCTTACACGTCTAAGCTGTTTTACTTCATTAAATCATTACCTGGTTAGTTTATCGTTACTCATTTACCTTTAAAGGTATCTTTCATAAATTTCCAAACTCCAAGGGCTGTTATGTAATTATATAATTCTTTTCTAAGTCCAGGGACCATTCTGTCTTTATATTAAACTCCTAGTTCGTTACTTTGCCCTTAACGAATTGGGTAAAGAATCACCCTCTGATTCGCTAAGCTCCCATAACGAACTAGCTAACGAATCACCCTCTGATTCGCTAAGCTCTCATAACAAACTAGCTAACGAATCACCCTCTGATTCGCTAAGCTCCCATAACGAACTAGCTAACGAATCACCCTCTGATTCTCTAAGCTCCCATAACGAACTAGCTAACGAATCACCCTCTGATTCGCTAAGCTCCCATAACGAATTAGCTAATGAATCACCCTCTGATTCGCTAAGCTCCCATAACGAATTAGCTAACGAATCACCCTCTAGTTCTCTAAGCTCCCATAACGAATTCGTTTCCCTTAGCGAATCAGCTAAAGAATCACCCTCTGATTCCCTGACACCTTTATCTTTTCCGGCGCCGCCTTTCCGGCGCCGTCATCGCCGGAAAACCGCGTTTTCGCCGGAAAAACGAGATCTCACTTGTTCTTCCACCGTTTTCATCGTTTTTCGTTCCGTTTGATCCAGATTTGAGCTAGGGTGATCCCTAAACTCATCTTAGGTCCGGTTTAACCCGATTCCACCCGGATATTGTGATTTAAGAAGTTTAACGGTGTCGGCTCGTCGTTACGCGACTATAACTAACGTTTTAGACTCGTACAATATTAAACTATCATTACCTCGGGTCGGTGCTCGGTTTCCTTCTTGATTTCGGCTAGAGATAAGGAAGAACTAGAGAGAAATCTTAAGTGTGTGTTTTGGGTGGTGTATGGAATATGTGTGAATGAGGATTAAATGGATATTAAGGGTTTATATATTTATGGATCATGGGCTTAAGCCCATAGTCTTTCCTTCTTTCTTTCCTAACCCAAGTCCATAACCCATATTCATTTATCCAACACTAGCCCAACTCGTATTCTATTTATCTAATCCGATAACGACCCACAATGAAATAACGAAATTTATTTTTATTATAATAACCGAAAGTAGGATGTTACACGGTGTTTGCTGAGGTGACCTAGTGTAGAGGCTCGAGTTTATAAATGTGTTTTTTTAACTTTGTTATTCCTAAGCCACGTTGGGCCGAGGTAGTCTCGAGGGGTAACAAAGTAAAAGAAAATATTTTAGCGTCAGCGTGTTCACCAGCATTCGTTGCTGACGTATTTTATTTACATTTTGCAGGTGAACAAGATTAGCACTTGGAGTATCGAAGTGCTATATTTAAATCCGATGGCTCGGATCTTTTGGTTGAAACTTTAAATATGTAAATGGTGGTTTTGTAACTATAAAACAAGTAATCTTTTGAACTTAAAACGGGAATCTTTTATAATCCCGTCTTTTATAATATTACAACTTTGATCCACAAGTTTTACAAGTCTTCCGCTAATTTAACGTAACTCTAATTTATTTACACTTGTGGTACCAACTGTTTGGTCGCACTCCTAGGCCTAAGATAGGGGTGTGACACTCTTGAATATCAAAACCAAAGGAACAAGTGTCATTAAGATTGCTTCTCAAACGCTCATATTTCTTGACCTTCAAGCCACTCTCCAAAAGCTGCATTGCCTTATCTCCCCTGACAGTCACATAACATGCAATTTTTCCATTAAACCTGGTGCCAGAAGGTGTAAACCAGGCCGGCTCCGAGAACGCAAAAAAAATTATGGGCCGAAGACGAAAATTTTTTTGGGCCTCAAGTAAAATGAGTATCTTGTTAGCTTTAAACAATTAAATTTTTAAATGACCATACTTGATTATGATTTGAGTTATGCAAAAATGTTTTATATAAAAATAAGCTTAAACATGTTTCAAATGGGACTAGAACCCACAACCTTTTGGTTGAGAGTAATACCTCTTTGCCATTAAGCCAAACTAGTTGTTATGTAATTAGGTTTAAATATTAAATATACATCTTGTTATTCATAAAAATACATATAATTTAAAAAAAATATTCAAGCCTAACGGGGTGTCAGGCCGGGGGCCGTCGACCACTTGGCCCTCCCTAAAGGCCGGCCATGGTGTAAACGTGTACCTTACTGTGCAAGTCAACACCAGAATTATGAATACCTCAATCTAACAATTTATATAAACAATTCAAAATGAAAATCAACAATAAGAATTTTTTGAATCAAAAGTCACTTTAGTTGTAATTGAAACACAACTTACACCATAAAGAACAACCAATCAAGATAAACAAATTGTAATAAAAAACTGAGATAATTGTGTTTCAATTGTCATAAGGAAAAGACAATTTAAAATGATTTGAGATAAGTTTGTTAAGCAAATAGGATATATAGATTATTGTTTCTGAGCTTATAGATCTAAGAATACTTGGAAGAAACCTGGAATCCAACATAACTTACCAAACGTGAACTTAGAATTTAGTTGAGGGTTTAATAACTTTATAACTAACTACCTTGTTGGTTACAACAGCATGCTCAGCTGCCAGCTGGATATTGACTCTGGGGACACAGTAAGAAAAAATTCAGCAAGAATTGCAAATCTATGTTTAACATAATACCATCAGGGTTGGCTCAACGTCCTCGGGGGCCTAAAATTAACTAAATTGTTGAGGCCTTTTTATTTTCTTTTCTTTAGGCGTATAGTGCTAGAGAGTATACAACAATTATAGAATATGAAATGATATGCCGTGATAACGGATATGAAGCAATCATCTTTAGATTGTGGCTCATCATTGAGTTACTAATTCTAAAAGAACCCTACTTCAAAATCTCATAATACATAACTCTTATTTAAGCTGGAGGCCCTATAAATCTTGAGGTCTAAAGCCATTGCCTTATTTAACTTACCCAAGAGACGGCCCTGAATACCATACTTCACATTTGTTATTCATTTTACTCAACAATTTCCCAATGTTATTTTCTGACAGTTTCCGTGATCCTATATGATACTAAAAAATCTTAACAAACGAGAAGAACAGTAACATAAAGCAACGGAAAATAACTTAATCATCCTTGCACAAAACTCATAGTTACCTTATAACCGAAAACTAAATCCGTGATCTTCATCCGGATTGGTAAAATTGTAAAGTTCAATTGGGAACTAGGAACAAATTAAGAATCTGCTTACAATTTAATTGAGACTGAACAAGGCAAACATACCTGGATTGTGTTTGGAGGAGTCTGAACTCGCACACCACCTGCTTAGGATCGATACTCACAAAATTACAGTGTGCCAATCATTAATGGATCAAATTAGACTTGAACTGAACAGAACATGTGAGCACAATTAACGATTTCATACTAATCACTAACCTGGAACTTAGCAGAGAATAGTAGATGCGCCGAATTTCTTGCCCTAATCGACTAAGACCTGGGATAACTAAATCGATCCATCATTATAACGGATGGTTCCTTAACTCTTGTAAAGTAATCCTTGAATGATTGTTGATTAATTTGGCAGGGATAGTATCGTTTAGTTGCCAGAGAGTTTTTTTTGAACAGCCAAATACATTATTATTTATAAAACACCTTTAGTGAGGATTGAACCCATAACCATCACTTTGAAACTAAACCTCCTTTGCCACCACACCAAATGGTGTAGTTGCCAGAGAGTTAAAGGGGCATTTAGTATATTGAATGAAGGAAAACAGATAAAGCTCTATATCTTATCATAAAGGACCGAGGAGTAATTTCAAGAAATATGAAGCTTTATCAAGTTGTATGGAATGCTTGAAGTACGAATTGATATAATGTCAAATTACTTTTTCTGTCCAATTGTGAAATGTCGTTTCTGTCCTCGTCATCTAATTGTGAAATTACCATCATTGTTCCTCACTCTTTGTTAATAATGTAAGTAATAGATATAGATAAGAATAATAATGTCAAATTGGTTAAACAAAATTAGAATATCAATTAGGCCATGATTATGTAGAAGTCCAACGGTCCAAACATGTAAGAAGTGTACTCACACCCTCTATACCACAGTAGATACTTGTTAGTAAGAAAAAGGACCAAATGTTACAAAGAATAAATGCTTTAGAGCATTTAGTATTAAACGTCTTACATGTTGAGCTACTCCTCATCTTGATAGCTAGTATGACTTGGTTTGTTAATGGTCTCTTCATACCCAGATAAATGGATCGGATTGCTACTCGATTTAATTATTTGTGGGATAAAGGGGTGGATTTTTCATCGGTTTTGTGTGTTGTGGTGTTATAAGGAACATGACTACATACCATGTGATGAGATATATGGTGCTCTACTGTTGAAGAACTTGTGGAGGGAGATTTATAGACGGATGGAGTTGGGGTTACAGAGATTTATAGACGGACGGAGTAAAGTTGAAGTGTAAAAAGTGAAAAATATTGTGATGTCGATTTGGTGGATGTTATGGCGGTTTAAGAATGATCTCATGTTTTCCAAGTCAAAAAACTTAAGGAGACTATTTTCGATCCTAATGTTTAATTATTCATTTTTTGTGATTTGTTAAAGGCAAGTGAAAGGTTAATATTAGCTAGCTGGATTGGCTACGAAAGCCCCTCTTGTTACACCGACCACCACAGGATATATAATGAGATAATTATATGCCAAAAATGACCAATTAAGTTCTTAAATGTATATGATAACTTTATGTTGATTACTGTATAACATATAAACGGGCCAAGTTGAAAACGAGAAGTCAAACTTAATTATGTAATTATGTATACATGTCTAAAATTTCAAGTTTTATTACATCTTATACGTGCCAAGATTGCATATATCAGATTCAAGATGATCCGACAGCCTCCGGACCATGCACAAACAAATACTTGCTTCCGATTCCTTTTGGCATTTCGTTGACGTCAATGTTAATTTTCATAAAAGTAAGTCATGGGTACGGTTCCGTCAATGATCCTGTCTAATTTGGTGTTTTTCATATGGAATCTAGCATATAAAATCCATCTATAAAAATTTATATAATCATCGTAAAAGACTCATGTCAAATTGCAAATAATATTTAAAAAAAAATCCACAGACAAGGTGACAACATAATAAATGCAAGTGGGGTTAAGAAAATTAAAAATTTTGACATGGCTACTCGATATTTATGTATTTTTGGAAAAAAAAAAGGTTTGGTTAGGTTTGAATTTTACATTATATGAGTATATAACCAAAAAATATACTTTTAATTTTTAAACATAATAATTTCTTTTTTAATTCAATAGCATCTGTTAAAATCGTTAATGTGATATATATTACTTGCTTACAATATTCATCAAACCTTTTGAAATTAAAGAAAAAATATGATAAATTTTTTTCCTATCATCTAAATTATACACTCTCTAAACATACTACTAAATCAACATATTTGTCTATCATAAACAAAACACCCAACCACTCAACCACCATTCACATCATAACTATGAACAAAAATTACATAGTTACGCATAAATCAAGTACACTATTTATATAACTAATTATGCACACAAATTACATCCAAACATATATAAATGTTAGATAACATATTATACAACTTATACAAATAGTTACACAAAGTATATAATAATATTACACAAAGTATATGATAATGACTAGTATATGAATTGTTACGCGGCCCACATGCATGTAATTACACGTATACATAATCACGCATATTACTCGTTAGCAATGTTTTTTTAAGTTGTTTTTTATGAACAAAAAAACATATCAGATGTTTATTTAGGAAAAGAGAAAATTACCAAAACAGCCCTTTTAATGAGAGAGAAAACACCAAATAGCACGTGAGATATGAATTTCCCAAAATAGCCCTTCAAATCTCACGTCCACGTTAGTTTGTGATATTCCCCGTGAGTTTTCGTGGACGAATCAAATTATGTCATGTGTGTTCCATTCCCACCTACCACGCTATTTTTCATCCAAATCTGTCGAAAACGTAACTTTTGACATCAAATATAACCTGAAGAAAACCAACTGTAACGTGATGTTTCAAGCTGTTTTTATCGGCAACGTGAGTTTTCAAATAAGATGGATTTTGAGTTATTTTGAAATGCATCTCCTTAAATGAATTTCATATGAATCTCGTTTTTTTTGAAAAAGACAATCATCTTCATCATCTTCTTCATATTCATCTTCATCATCTTCATCATATTCTTCTTCATATTCATCTTCATCACATTTATTAATAATAATCCCACCACCTCCTCCAACCATATAACACCACCTTCTACACCCTCCACCCACCAACACCAACACCAACATCCTTATTATCATCATCATCCATCCAAGACCCCACCTAGACCCAAACCATACCAAGACCCCACCTTCACCCACCAAAACCATACTACTAAAACTCGTGGATCCGATCATCATATTGGAGTAACCAAGAACCCCCAAGAAACTTACCCGAGCTTCCCGTCGTGCACCCACCACCGTCCTCACTACCGACACCACCAACTTCCGCCAGATGGTTCAAGAGTTCACCGGCATCCCCACCGCTCCCTTCACCCGCCGCCTCGACCTCTTCCGACCCATAATTCGTTCTCACCAGATGATGATGATAATAAGGATGTTGGTGTTGGTGGGTGGAGGGTGTAGAAGGTCGTATTATATGGTTGGAGGAGGTGGTGGGATTATTATTAAATAATGTGATGAAGATGAATATGAAGAAGAATATGAAGAAGATGATGAAGATAATTGTCTTTTTCAAAAAAAAAAAAAATGAAATTCATATGAAATTCATTTAAGGAGATGCATTTCAAAATAACTCAAAATCCATCTTATTTGAAAACTCACGTTGCCGATAAAAACAACTTGAAACATCACGTTACAGTTGGTTTTCTTCAGGTTATATTTGATGTCAAAAGTTACGTTTCCGACAGATTTGGGATGAAAAATAGCGTGGTAGGTGGGAATGGAACACACATGGCATAATTTGATTCGTCCACGAAAACTCACGGGGAATATCACAAACTAACGTGGACGTGAGATTTGAAGGGCTATTTTAGGAAATTCAAATCTCACGTGCTATTTGGTGTTTTCTCTCTCATTAAAAGGGCTGTTTTGGTAATTTTCTCTTAGGAAAATTAGTCCACTTGACCGGACCAGGCGCGAGCTGGCTTATTGGGTGGTTGGGTACCGACGGTTGGGGGTACGGAAAAATATGCGCCACAAAAGACTTTTGTGGCCGAAATTTCCATGCAAACTAATATAGATATGGACCACATGCAAGATTTTTATGAAATTAGAATAATACTTTAACCACAAACTTCTTTTCACTAAACAAAAATAATTAGTTATTGGAATGGATCAAAAGTTAACGGAATAATTTCTATCTATACTATTAAAACAATAAAGTTTAACTTAACATGAGATCTTTCTATTGGTGTATTCTTAATCTTTTCATGTATATCTAGCACTTCTATAATTTTTATATGAATAAAATATTTTAAAATAATATACAATCAATTCTATTAAATGATTATTAATTTCTATTAATTAATTTATATTATTCTGCATTCATTATAACGTAAGTATTCTAGTTTAATTGACATTGGTAAACATTATTTTAATATATAGGCTTAATTACCTGAATTGTCTATTAAATCAGATATTCGGAGATTCAAAATATGGCACAACATAATAAAATATATTGTATACCTTAAACTAAAAATCTTGAATTTCTGTTTGTCTATTATTATCTTATATTATACAGGAATGTTATATTATTCTGTTTTTAGTAAACATCATTTTAATAAACAAATATAGTTTTCTATATTGTAAATCTTATTAAAGTAATTTAGTTGTTTTACCTGAATTGTTTAAAATTTCTTACCAAAAAAATAATTCAAATAATAAAATGATTATCAACTTTTGTAACCGATATTTTCAATTGTAACTTTAATTCTTATCAATTTCTTTACATCTAAATTTATTTATGCATTTGTGAAATCATATTGATATAACTAAATTATCAATAATGAGCTTTTCTATATCGAAATCACAAATATATTCTATGGCAATTCGATTTTGAAACATAACAATTTTTTTTCTATTGTCTTCATTAGTGTTATTTTTATCATTCAAAAGTGTGTGTGTATATATATATATATACATAGGAGAGGGATATTTTGAGAACCTTGATGAGTTATAAAAACTTTAAGAACTCAATATGGGCCACACATTTAATTAAATGAGTATGAAATATGTGGCTGTAAATAAATTTGATTAAAAAATGAATCAAGAGAGAATAAATATTTTTGATGATTACACAAGTTTAAATGTTAGTTACACATGTGTAATAAGTCGATTCGGTGTGTAAAAAGCACTATAATATTTTGTACGTTACTTACACTTACATATTACATACGTATAAAAAAATTCAAAAAAAAATTGTTACGTTGAGTTCTTTCGAGTTCTTAAAAGAAATCAATCCTATATGGGATTAGGTTCATTCGGAAGTGTTTCTTATTGCGAGAAGTGCGAGAAATGAATTCAACAAATCATATTTTTTCTTTTATTTTGTCATTTATTTAATGAAAAGGGTGTTATAGTAAAAGGTGCATCTTTTCATAATTGGTAAGTCATAATGTATGGAGAAGTTATAATTATGGGAAAATTCTCAAAATGATCCAAAACAATAGAGAGAAAAATAAAAAGATCCTAATTATGTCAACATTCCCAAAACAACCCAATAAATATGTACTGAGGCGACGAGTTGTGAAAATAAACGACGAGATTTTTTAACCTATCAAAAGGTGACATGTGTAAAGGTTCTGACACAAGACACGAGATTTTTAAAATTCTCGTCTGGTCCGGCCATATTTTTAACTTAATTAACTTTTTAAAAAACCGTCTCTCCAGGCGGTTTTTTTATGTTTCTCGTCTGGTCCGTTCATATTAATTTTTTCTTGAGATTTGAGCTTTTTTAATTCTGTATTGGTAGACGCATTTTGATTGAATTTCGTCTTTCAAGTTCATATTCCAAAGTTTCTTATTTGGTGGTTATAAAAGTTTAAATATCGTTTGGACCGATAGGATTTTTCGTATTCCGTCTTGACCGACACTGTCTTTTATTATTCCGTCTAATCCGACGGTATTTTTAATTATGTTTTAGGTAGACCCCACTTTCCTAAATTAATCAATCAACTTCTTCAAGTATTGATTCATCTTCATCTTCATGTTCTTCCTTTTTATCTTCAAGTTCTTCAAGTATTTATCTAGTTAGCTTTCAATTAGGTTTTATGGAATTTGATAATATTGTAGGGTACGGTATTGAACAATGTATTCATCTCCAAATGTTGAGATTATGTTACCGCCGCAGTACGATCCCAAAAACCCAGGACCAAAATCCGCAACCTCGACTCGATCTCCTCTCTTATACTTCATTTCGCTAAAGTGTAGTTATGAGATTGATGAATCGGAGTTATAGATATAAGAAGATATAGATAGGAGATTAAAAGAGGATTTGAACTTACATGTAAGTCCCAAATCTGGATCACTACAATTATGATATCAATATGACAAGTATAGGTGCGGAATACTTATACTTGGTGATTCAAGAACACAATATGACAATAAATAGTAACACGGAATTGCTTCAAAACACACGTATATTATTGAATACGTCGGGTGCTTAAGCACTTACAAATACTTGATCAAAAGACTAGGAATGAACAACCTTCTAGTTCTGTTCATTCTCTGCTCTCGTCCACCAGAAACCTAAACCCTATACACATATTCTCTATATATAGGGAACCAAACCACCTAAGCCCAAATGAACCAGAAGCCCACCGAGATACAATAGTCCCGTGACCCAAGCCCACATACATGCTAAACCCAAATACATATAACTAAGTACAAACCACCAAATATGGACCCAACAATCTCCCCCTTGGTTTGTAGCTTCGTTCTTGTTTATTTTACTTCAGACTAGCCTAACCGAAATCCATAGGGATTTCGGTATTACACAAATGCAATTCTTCAACTCATCTTTGTTTATGTCACTTTAGTCTTGATCATGTCATGGCCTTTTGATATGCGTCAGTCTAACCAAATTATGGCCCAACAATCTTGCCCTTTGACTGATGCTCTCAAGATCTTCAGAATCTTTATTAGAACGTAATCAGCAACTTCAGTGATCAGCAACTTTAGCATCTGCATCCAATAATCTATCATCTCCCCCTTTTTGACAGCATCATCCAATTTGAATCTCAGATACTTCATATGCTTCCGTTGCAAGAAATCAATCTTGAAAGAACAATCAACTTTGATAGAAAGATCAACCACAATATTTTGAAAACAATCAAATAAAACAAAATAAGACAGACATATTTTTGAATTTTTATCTTTCTATTTTTTTATGATTTTCTTGAAAAGACTTGAAATGAGATCATACCAGCTAAACCAACTATAAAACAATAACCGAAATCATATTTCATTAGCTGAAGACAAATTTTAAAAAGATTTCTTACACACTTGTTTCGACAAGAGTAATCAAGAAGTAAAAATAAAATAAAACCAAACACAATAAATAAAACAAATTTAATCACCCGGTCTTCTTGTAATTTAGCAAAAAATTGGGATCAAATTTCAGTTGTAGTAACAACGCTGCCCTTTTATGAAAAGATCCGAACATGGAATCATATCGTTTAAGAGGCTGTCACAAGGATTCATGTTCAGCGTTATTATGACATAAAGAGACAGGTTGATAGCAGGTATAACATAATTAGCATGATTTTCATTGCATAAGTGATATGATTAAGGTTCAGTTCGGCATAAAGCTTAGATGAACATCACTCATAGACCTGCGATGCCTCCTATCTCTTCTCAAAGCGTATTTGGCTTT
This sequence comes from Bidens hawaiensis, assembly GCF_021521415.1. NCBI lineage: Eukaryota > Viridiplantae > Streptophyta > Magnoliopsida > Asterales > Asteraceae > Bidens > Bidens hawaiensis. The sequence continues at coordinate 166,456 of NW_027492793.1, forward strand.
CCCCAGATCACCCCAATTTGACTCAAACCCCCTAGTGCTTGATCAAAAGATTTTATACAAAAGCAAATTTAGGCTTTAAGGTTGAACGTTGGACTTAGTGCCAGTAAACTGACAAGCCTTTCATTCGAGACATGACAGGACTTACTTGTGTGCCCCCATCTCTGTAGTTCTAGTTTGACCCTTTAAGCTTTTGAAATACGAATTTTTTATTTTTGCTTCGCAATAACTTTTTTTTTATTATATATTTTTCTTTCTCTCTTTTTTTTTCATCTTTTTCTTTCCTTTTTTTTAGAATAAATAAACATAATAGCACAATATTTTTGGTGATTAAGACACTAACGGGCTCGTGTATGACTGGGTAATTGCTTTTCTGTCTATCATTCGGAGAGATGTATATGGAGACATGCACATTTCTTCAAAATGACTTTCCACGTTAAGTTTAACATATTTAGTTTATATCACTTCAACTTTTACGCATCATGGAAAGCTACCATACAAATCAATGAGTGTTCTAGAGCCTTTTAAGCTTAATAACTTCACCCGTTAGGTACACAAAAACAATTTATCTATCACATTCCAAAGGTTGGATCAATTTTCTGAAAAGCTGTTAACGGAATAAATATATCACTTCCCCGAAAAATACAGAAGACACATATGTTAAGAACTCAGTCACCCCGGTCACTCTTCAGTTTTCAGGTAAATGGTTATCCCGTATGACCACTAGTGGTTAACAGGACCAAACACATATGAGAATACGCGTCCATCCAACTTGGAATTTCCGACATAATTTTGAGTGAAAGAATTCAAAACACAAAAACACATCACAATCAGCCCAAATGCTTTTAGTCTTTAGATGAATGGCTATTCTATGAATCTACTAGTAGATCACCGGACCAAACATTTACAAGTATATGTTCTTCAAACTTGAGCAGCCGACATAATTTTAAGCGAGAGTGAAGTTTGAAAGACATATAAATTATTATTATTATTATTATTATTATTTTAAATGCACACACACTCTTTTTGAATTTTTTAATTTTCTCCCCCTAAATTTGTGCAAAAACTTTTATGTACAAATTTAACCTAAAAAAGACTCAATGGTCAAAACGAAGCTTTTAATAATAAAATAAGATGAAGTGTGATAGTCAGCCAACTGTTGTACTATCATTTCTCATGTACGTTCAAGTCATTTTCTCATTTTTAAATAAAACAAAAATTAAAATTAAAATTTTAGAAATTTTATACGTGAACATATTTTAGAAATTTTATTTTAAAAAAATTAAAATTTTAAAATCTTTTTGATTGATCAATTATTCATACCAAAGTGATACGGTTACATTTTATCTTCAAGACATCATTTTTCATTTGTAAGAATCTCCCCCTAGGAATAAGCTTGTTTTGAGATTCTGCATCCTTGTGAGTTGAATGTTTGGAACAAGCCTTTTCAATATGCAATGTATTCCCTGATTTGTTCCTACACACTTAGAGAGCAGATTAAAAACGTTCTATCACCCGAAATTCCCATCCAGGCAACAAATAATCTATTTTATGGTTTAAAGATTTAAAAACAATGGATATTTGCCTTGTCATGTGCCTGGAACAACCCATTATAATAAACAAAGAGTTTGTGGTTGTTCCTACACGCATAGCGGGATCAGTTTGACATAGAAACCCAAGTCATAAATGTCTTGGGGTTCCCTTGAGCATCAACATATGTGACATCTTGACAACTCATATCTTTCCCATCTTTAACAGAATCATTTGTTAAGACAGATTCTGGTTGCTGAGTTTTAAGTTTCCAAGTCTGTCTAGGTTTAGTGAAACTTGATGGAACAGACTTTGGAGTGGAGCAATTCGAATTCGAATTCTTAGAACTCTCAACACTCTTTGATTTCTGAAAATTTATTTTTCTTTTAACAGTTTCTAAATCATTTGAGTGCAAACCTGTCATATTAGCTTTGAATCCTTGAGTGTCTGTGACCCGTTGTACAGATACTCGTGGTTTTCTAAAATAAGCATTTTGTTTAACCACTGGACAGTTGAAACTTGTTACCTTTCACATGAGGGGCTTGTCTATTAACAACACTGTAGTGACAATCTTTTGCCAAATGCCCGTCGTTCCCGCAGACGAAACACGCTTTCATCCTTCTTCTAATGTCAACGTAAGCACTAGCCTCATGTTGAAATTCCGTCTTAGGAAAGGTTTTTCCATTCTTCTTGCCCCTTGGCACAACCTTCTGATTTTGCTTGTAGAAAGAAACATATAGACGATGAACATAATTTCTGGCTATATTTCCTGGCGTGCCACAGTGGTAACATGTTTGTCTCTTGATATAAAAAACACCCATTGATTTATCAACACATGGATATCCGGAGGATCTATGAGGACGAGACTGTGCTTGTTGTGCTGATTTCTTACGTGCCTTCCCTTTGTTGCCATAACTCTGTGTATTAGTATTAGTATAATTTTGAGTTGTGGTGTCATACTCAGATGACACGTTAGAATGAGATTCATTTTCACTAGCCTGAACCCCTTTACTAACAGAAGCAACATCATTTACTATATCTGCACATGAAGTAGAAGCATCAAAATTGTTCACACATTTAAAAGCACGCTTGATTTACTCTAGGGATCCTGATCCAATAGTTTCAGATTGAATCTGTTTACCATACTTCATGTCTTTTATCTTTTCCTCATGTTCTTTGGTGACAGGGGTAGGGACATAATTGTGGTTGTAAGGTGGAGGAACTTGACTGTATCCTATTCCCTCACCTTCATTTTCCTTCCACCACAATTGGTTTTCAATCATTGAGTTAACAACTTTACTGGAGCCCTCGAATTTTTTAAAATCAAGTTCAGCCTTTTCAAACTTGCTAGTTAGATTTAAAATTTCTAACTTGGAGGCTTCCAGTTTAGCAGTTAACTCAGCGATTTCTTGTTTAGCATCAAGATGGTGACAGCTTTTTATGCTAAAATCATACTTAAGTTTTTTAATATCCTTGTTCTGAGCTTCTATTTTGTCTAGAAAACCCTTTTCATTCTTCTTAAGTTTAAAATTCTCTGATTTTATTCTTTCCATATCTGTACTTAGACTGTCATTATGAAGCTTATACATTTATATTTTCTCACCACAATTTAAAGAGCATGGTTGAAACCTTATCTCAGATGAACTCATTTTCCCGCCAAATTTTTCGAAAGAAAAAAATGATCGCCAAAATTCTCAAGAAGAATGTCCCAGTCAAGAGAAGTGTCTAGGAAAAATTTTGTTCAATACAAATATTTTGAATTTCCCGCCAAAATTCGTCAAAAATCACCTGAAAAAAAATGTTTTCGCCAAAATTTTCAAGGATGGGTTTTTACTAATAAGGAGTATTCTGGAAAAATTTTGTTCAAGATTTTTTTTTTTACTCAATACTCCTTAACCGAGAACTCCTTTGACCGAGAACTAAGTTTGGCCGAAAACTCATGATATTGACAGAGAACTAGTTGCGTTGACCGAGATCTCACGGTTTGGTCAATCATTGACCGAGAACCTAAGAGTTGACCAATAATTGACCGAGAACCACTCTTGGGCGAGAACTAGCTGTAGCCGAGAACAAAATACCATCGAAAACTAGAATAAGCCGAGAACTCTGTTGGACGAAAACTCTGTTGACCGAGAACCTGCTGGCCGAAAACTCAAAGCTTTGACCAAAAACTCGAGATTTTGACCGAGAACTCGAGATTTTGACCGAGAACGATGATTACTTGTACAACAAACTAAGATTTTTTGGCCGAAATCTCCCAATTTCCACCGAAAACAAGCAAAATTGCCCGACAACAAGGTTTGACCAGATGAGTTTGGTAATAACTGATTCCCTAAATCAGTGGGATTCAAATAATTTCCGAAAATAATATAATCTTTGACCAAAACAGTTTCTTTCTTCTTCTCCAATGAACTACTTGGAAAAATCACCAACACCACCAAACCTTAATATCTTGAATCCGTTGATATCACAATAACGAGCCTGAATAGGTCTAAGGCTCTGATACCAATTGTAAGTCCCGAATCTGGTTCACTACAATTATGATATCAATATGACAAGTATAGGTGCGGAATACTTATACTTGGTGATTCAAGAACACAATATGACAATAAAAAGTAACACGGAATTGCTTCAAAACACACTTATATTATTGAATACGTAGGGTGCTTAAGCACTTACAAATACTTGATCAAAAGACTAGGAATGAACAACCTTCTAGTTATGCTCACTCTCTGCTCTCGTACACCAACAACCTAAACCCTATACACATATTCTCTATATATAGGGAACCAAACCACCTAAGCCCAAATGAACCAGAAGCCCACCGAGATCTCATATAAGATCTCGGCTTATACAATAGTCCCGTGACCCATGCCCACATACATGCTAAACCCAAATACATATAACTAAGTACAAACCACCAAATATGGACCCAACATTACAAGATAAGAAACTTTGCAATATGAATTTGGAAGACGAAATTCAATCAAAATGCATCTACCAAGACGAAATTAAAAAAGCTCAGATCTCAAGAAAAAATTAATATGAACGGACCAGACGAGAAACATAAAAAAACCGTCTGGAGAGACGGTTTTTTAAAAAGCTAATTAAGTTAAAAATATGGTCGGACCAGACGAGATTTTTAAAAATCTCGTCTGTTGTGTCATAACCTTTACACATGTCACCTTTTGATTGGTTAAAAAAACCTACACAAGATAAAAAAAAATATACATGCACCATTGGAAATAACACCTACACGGTAATATATGAACTTACACAGTTCATAAATGAACCAACACACGATAAAAATCACACGTACACAATTCGAAATACTAGATACACAATACATATATGAACCTACATAATATATTATTTTTTTATTTTTTCATAATATACTACATATAATAAATAACAAATCATGTTAATAGCCTACAATTGTAAAATTTTCACATACACATTCGTGATTCCACCTACACAATACATTAATATGCAAATTTGTGTATGCAATATATAATATTTAACGTATTTAAAGAAATATGATTGATTATTATAGTATTTAATTGAAATTAAATTTGTTTAATATTAGTTTGATTAATAACATCAATCAAAAAATAACAATTAATAAAATTTAAAGGTAACTTTCAATTAGTTAGTAATAATAACAAATAAATGTTATTAATGACTTAAGTTTCACTTTGAAAAGTCTAAAAACAAATACTAAAATACCTTTCTTTATTAAAATATCGGTAGATTAATATCTTCATAATTATAAGTTTCCATAACTTTTCTAATCCATTTATTACACATAATCAATGGTCTAGATTGATTTCTCGTACTTCTCGTTGTAACTCAACTTCTAGCATGATCCATCCCCTATATATATATATATAATGATATGTGTTTTTTTATCATAATTACAATTAGTCATGTTTATTTTGTGTCATCATTTTATAACCATAGTCCTCACATTATTATGTCATTTTAATCATGTTATAAACTTTAAAACTTTAAAATGTAAGTCAAAGGTAAATTTTGTAAATCAGTAGTCAAACATTTCATAATGTGTAACATTACTACGACTGAAACTTATTATTTTTAAAACGATTTTCAGTTTTAAATATTAAGCTTTTAAATTTAATTGGTCAAACATTTCCTAATGTCTAAATGTACCATGATTAAAAATTCATTATTTCTAAAAAGATTTTCAATTTTAAATTTATAATAACTTAAATATTTATAAAATCTGGTCAAACATTCAATAATTAACCTATTAATGTAATTATGATATTAATTATTTTAATTATTATTAGAATTCAAAAACATACTAAATCATCTCATTTACATTATATAATCTTAAGATTGAAAACCCTAACCATTTTAATCTCTCTCTCTATTTCTCTATCTCTCTCTGTTTCGGATTACTATTTACACAATCGCCAATTACGGGTAAGAGGGATTAATTATTTCCTGGTAAGGTTTTATTTGATACTCCAATGGCCGATTATCATATTATTCGTTATTTCATTAACAATTCTTTTTCTTTTCCCTTATTTGTTTGTGTTGATTTTAATTATTATACAATTTTCTAATAATCTCTTTAGGTTCTACATCAAAATCAAAGATTCAAATGAGATGTTGAACTACTACGGTTTTTCGGTAAGGTATTATGGAAAATACTATAATGTCTGATTCTCATATTATTCATAATTTCATTGCCCATCATTTTCTTAGCCCTTTCAATTATTGGTATAATATGTTTATTACATCCATTTGAAATTAAATTATTTCTGTTATTGTTAATTATTCAGGTTATAGTCATTGGAAAATCAATTTTTCCAGCTATTGGTAATTATTCCGGCTATACATTATAACATCAATTTTACATTTGTTCACATAACTCAAATATTCCATAATTGGTAATTCAATTATTATGTGACATTAATTGTTATTGTATTTAATTATGATTTTTCGGGTTAATAACCAAAGTTCTGTTTAGTTTAAATAATATACTGCATAACATTTTTTTTTAATTTTATCATTTCAGCTTATGGTCCAAACTAAAATAGCTAATGTCATGGATGGAGTAGTTGCTGTAAAAATGTCTTACTTTTTGTACAAGAATGGATATATATTTTTATTATTCACCTATTTATGTATTTTTCATAATTCATGTAATTTAATTGATTTTTATATAATCAATCTTATATTGTTGTTGGTCAAAATCTATTATTTCCATGATTTTGAATCATTTTCAAAAGCTTTTTAATATATTTCTCTAGTTATCATTATTGGTCAAATTCTATTTAATATGTTTCCATATTTTTAATTTAAATTTAATATCATAGGCAGTTAAATCACCAATGTCAATGAAATTTAAAAAACAATTACACTTTCCAATATTATCGGACTTTATATTTTTTAATAATACACATTTATGTTTATGTTTTTATTTAATACACATTATTTTTTCTTTATATTGATAATATGTTTAATAGTCATTTTAAAAAACCGATTTTTACTATTGTTTTTGGAAAGTTTTAATGTTTTGATATTATTCATATCATTAACGCCTCCAATTTTAATGACTATTTTCTAATTAATCTAAAATTATTTGATAGAGAGTGGGTTGATAGTGTTTGTTTTGATCATTACGAATGTATTTTAGTTATTAAGTTTCTATCATTTTTTTTTATTTTATGTAGCTTACACAATTCATGTAAATTAATTTATTTTTATATGAATAACAATCTTTATTTTTTCTGTGTTAAAATTTTTAAATATTATCTTGAAAGTCTTAACAATTAGTTATTGAACTTTCAAAAAAAAATGGAACGTTTTTTTATAGTAATATTTACAATTATTTATTTATGATTTTAAAATTCAACATTTACCACTATTGCAACAATCTTTTATAGTTTTTAGTAATATTCAATCTCAACAAACTTTCCATATTTTATATTTAAACAAATTTTAATTAACATAATTGACAAATTAAATTTATACTGGAAATTTTAAATAATTTAATTTTGATTATACTCGAAAGTTAATAAGTGTTGTATAAAAACACATCAATTTATTTGACCAAATTAATATGTGGTGTATTACTTATTTCAAATTTATATTTAAAAAATATTAGATATTTACTATAATTTCTTATTTATTTTAAAATACTCATCATCTTTAATTTTAATGATACATTCCAATCATTTATACGTTAATTTAATTCTGTTTTTAAGAACCAAATTTGACCACTCTTTTTTAGTTTTAATATTCTCCAATCTCAATAAACTTTACATCTTTTATATTTGACAAATGTCAAAGTATTATATCTTCTTTCATTCATTAATTGAGTCCAAGACATTTAGTGAGTTATAAAAGACATTCAAGTAATCAGAATTCATGAATTCAAGCTTTACGATTAGCCTCTTGACTAGCTATTAAATTAACTCACTTTGACTTTGTTATTAACGATTTCGAGCCTATATAAAGCTCACTCATTCTCTACAATTCTTTGCACAACCAATTTACACTCAAAATCATCCAAGTTTGTCAATTTCTCTCAAGTTTCAAGTTTGACTATCAAAGGACAACTGCTCAAGAATTATTATTTTATTTTTATTTTGTGATTCAATCCTTGGGTAATGTTTATTTCTTGTCATTACGCATAATGATTATTTCCATGATGACAACCCAAACGACATTCATTGAGACACATCATTCTTCGTAATCAGCTCGCTTATGTTCAGTTTATGAATTTTATGTTAAAAAGTAAATTTTTATTTTTACAAACTAATACTTAGAATAAACAATTTTTATCATACTACTTCATCTTTTCAAATAATGTTAGGCACAAACCTGACTCAAAAACCGGGTTCGTGTCCAACCAAAAAAACAAACCACTCATTAAACTAGTTTTCATAATTAATTGTTCGGTTGGAACAAAATGGACTCACTTAAATTAACTAATAATTAGTATAACCCATTTATTTTTCTAAGACTAAAATTAATTAACTTAACAAATCAAATAACCAAAAACATTTTTTAATAAACCCAAAATACTTTTTTTTATAAATTTTTTTGTCATAAACCGAACGTCCTCACCAAATTATTTTCTTTACACAACTTCTTTTTAAGCCTAGCTATTTATTTATTTATTTTTATAGGGTCGTTAGTTGAACCGAACTTTGTTAGTTACTTAAAGGCATTTTTCGCTCTCGATTCGCTTACTTAACAAGTGAGTTTTTCATAACCCCTTTTAACGCTTTCAATAATTTGGGGCGTAGCACGTCACGAATTTATCTCGTGAGTTATGCGCTTATTTACAAACCGATTCACATTTATCGTTCGTTTTAATATTATTACCGCATATGGTTTATGATTATACGTGAATTATGTGCAGCGTGTTTACTATATTTTGGTGGAAGTTATGCAAACACATACACATAGTGGGAGGGTCTGACAGGACGTTCATGTGCCGTCTAACGTTACGACTTCGGTTGTTTACGTAAGGTGTGGTTCTCATTTCCCCGTCTTCTATGACTTTGGCTAAATGAACGGGATGACGAAACTATTTGATATCATTTATATTATATTTGAATATTTATTGCATGACGAATGTTGAATCGCGCATTTTATATATATTTATACACGCAAAAACTTATGAAAACTCATTAATATGTGTTGCTGACCAAATATATATTATTTTACACATGCTGCAGGTTGATACTATGAAGTGTTATGACAAGTAAACTAGTTATACCTTAGGATTATTTCATTGAATAATATTTGTTTCATTTAGATGTAATGTTGTTGGTCTCATTGTCAAACTATTTGTGTACTTATAAATTATGAAATAAAATAAATAAATTTTCAATATTAATAGTGTTACGAGCTTATGAGAGATTTGTACGTTGCACTCGGGCGTATTCCGCTTAAAACCGGGGTGTTACAAGAATTATGTCACAAACATAAAGACTAAAAGGACGAGCATAGAAGTGAAGATGAGTAACATCGAGAAGAAAGATGAAATGACACGCATATTAAAGATAAATTTGCGACGCATATGAAAGATAAATTTTCGACGTACTCTGTTAACTCGCTCAAATCAAATTACATTAATGCTATTTGAAACACGTCTACAAATCACTGATCGTGAACCCCAACATGATATGAGCGACTGTTCTTTTGGCTTCTACTTTAATACCCAAATCCCACTCAAAACATTAGTTACAATAAACAATTTTGGGCCTTTATATGTTTTGGTCGTGCAAAGGCTTTTCCTTTGACTACAGTGGAGCCTTCTACGGTCTATGGGCATCATCTCTTCATTCTCAAATTTTTCATAGTTTCCCGCTTTTTATTATTTTTTCATTGGCTAAATATATTAAGAAAAAATCAGGAAAAACTTACAAGAAGCAAGCAACCGAGCGTACAATAAGAGGGTGTTTGGATGAGCTTCTAAAACTTACTTATTTGCTATTTGTTTGTTGAAAAACAAAAGGTGTTTGGTAAAGCTATTCCAAAAGCTTCATAGTGAAGTTTTCAAAAGTGACTTTTGCTTGTTAAAAAGCAAATAAGCAAAAAACAAATCCAAAAGCTTACCCAAACACCCCTTAAAGAAAAGACAATAACAATATTACAAGTAAAAAGGATCCTTATAAGAGAAATTGATAAAGTTAAAACCACTTCTCTCAATCTAATGTTCATCGTTTGCTCATGCGCTTTACCCACAAAAAGGATATCGTTTTGATGTGGTTTATGACTTTAGCAATCGTGAAAGGCATGTTATTAAAGATCGTCTCATCCCTAGCTTTCCAAACTGAACTACCTATGCATAAAAGAGCTTGCTAAACGGAACTAGCTAAGCCACATGTAACGCACATGTGTTTTTCTGTTTATGCTATTAAACCATGCACGGGACAATGATCCTTTTAAAACATTTGTCCACTATAAAACTAAAATCCTCAAGTCACTAAGAATGTAACATCCCGAATTTTCTAAGAATAATATTTTTAAATATATAATTTATTTATGGCATTATAGTTACTCGTATTAATAGAGAAATAATAAAATAAAAGAAAGCCCATGAAATTATAAACGAGTGTTAATAGTTAGTTTATACTAAATATAGAAAGAATTATGGACTTAAGTAATTAGAATGGATCAAGATGGTGGAATGGCCCTTAGGTCCATGAGCTTTGAGGAGTATAAATATCTCCTTAAACAATTCTAAAACCCTAACTCCTCATTCCATCCTTTCCATAATCTCTACACACACTCAAGAACACACACATATTACTATAAACGGCCGCAAGAGAGAAAGAAAGAATCCGAGACCAAAAATCAAGCCAAACATAGATAGATCTTCAATATATAGATAGATACAAGATTCAAGATTTATAATCAAGCTAACCGAGACCAAACGAACTCTTAAAGGTATGTTCTTGAACTTAAAGTTTATGTTTTTATAGACGATTAATCTTGAAACTTAAACCAGGAATAGATCGGGTATAAACGAACCTTAAAGTAGCGAACTTGATGTTAAAAATGAAAGAAACGAACCCAAAGATGAAAACGCTTCGTTAAAAGAAACCCTAGATCTAGTTTGAGCGTTTAAAGCCTAAAGATCCAAACTTTATGTTTTCCCGAGTCAAGTCTTACCCGGATATGGTCACGAGAGCGCTTGCGGGATAGGATACTGTTATATTAAAGATTTGTTAATAATAATAATAATAATAATAATAATACTAGTATACGAGCAGTGGGTAAGACCCAACAGTGGTTCAAACCAATTAAACTCACCACTCCCAAACCAAGTTCAATAGGGAACCGTCAGGTCATCGTTATGCCACCATCAATCAAATTCGGACTCAAGCCTAATAACAATCGCATACAATAGAAAGAATTGCATACAAGGACTTAGAGGAATACACGGCTCGCTTACAACACACATACATATACTCGCATACAATCCCAAAACCCGATTATAATTTAGCTGCGTAAAGTCGCATACAACTATGACTCGATTACATCAAACTCGTATACACTAGATCAACCCGATTACAGTTCGCTTACAGAAACTCGTTTACATATATACACATATGACTCGCATACAATACACACATACACAGTTCGCATACAATGGAAGTCGCATACACTGCAAATCGCTTACACAGGACTCGAACACAACAATAACCGCTTACAAAAGGAAATTCGATTACACAAAGGAACCCGATTACAAGACAATTCAATTACCTTCCAAACTCGAACACAACCTTGGATTCGATTACAATCTGACATCGATTACTTTACATATCGCTTGCAATAAGGATTCGCTGCAACTGTGCTTGATTACTTTGAGAAGTCGCATACAAAGGACACTCAATCGCAATCTGAGTTCGATTACAATATAGAACTCGTTTACTTCCATATAACCCGATTACCCTTAGAGCTGCTATTAGGGATTCACATACAAGGGAGGTTCGATTACAATGAACCTGCCCGTATATTCAGTGATTCATCATCATCGATCTCATTGTAATCGATTTTGAGGAGCTGCTGTAGGGGAACCAGACAAGAAAAAAAAGAAGAAGAGAGAGACGATGAAGGATGATGAGCAGATGGATGAGATGAGAAGGATGGGCCCTATGTTTCTTATTTATTTTATCAAAACCCGGCCCAAAACTTAGCCAAGCCCAAATGCCACACGAGCCCAATTACACTCCCTACACCCGATCACTTATAGTTCGGTTACTATGAACAACTACCCGATTACATTACGAAGTGAATTGGTTACTTATAATCGATCTCGTTGAGCGCCCAAGAATAAGTACTCGTTTAAGTGTACACCTAAAATTACACTTGGAAGTCCACAAGTAAGGGGTAACCCGAGTGTCCTATATATACACACATACGTTTAAATGTTAACATACTTACAAACACATGACAGTCTACGAGGAGGGACGTGGGCTCGATAAAGAAAAGAATATTAAAATAATATTAAAAGCATCCGAAAAAGCGATGTAAGGAAAGAGAAATTAATAATAAAATAATTAATTACCTTACATTAGGGTTTGTAAGAAATATAATAAGTAAATGAAATCTAAACAAGGCCAGCCGATCATACAAGACTTAGTCATTTCCAACTGGAATGCAAATAGGATGAATATTAATACGCGTACCCTATATACAGTGAGCAGGGTGTAGTTAAAGAAGTGAATTACGATAAACGGAGAAAGAAACAGGATCCAAGTGAGTTTCTAGCCCCTTTCCTTGTTATGTTTTCGGGGCTGTGTGCATACTCGATGTGATAGTTAATGCACTTACCTTAAATGGTAAGTGTATGCCATGCATGTTATATGTGATAGATACGAATGATTGTTTGTCGGTACGTGAATGATCTTCGGATATTGCACGTACTGTCAGGTTATAAATAAAAATATGAATATTGTATGTAATGTAAGGATGATGTATGAACATTACGAAAGAAAGCTTGTCGGTACGTGAACGATCTTCGGATTGCACGTATTGCCAAGGGAAGTGATTAGATACTTACATGGATATTAAATAATAACTTATATACAGTGTTCCTTCTATGGATAATGTATAATGTTCCTTCTATAGATAGTGTAGTGTTCCTTCTATGGATAGTATAATGTTCCTTCTATGGATAGCATAGGGTTCCTTCTATGGATAGTATAATGTTCCTTCTATGGATAATATATAGAGTGTTCCTTCTATGGAATGCACATAGAGTGTTCCTTCTATGGAAAGTATATATATATATATATATATATATATATATATATATATATATATATATATATATAGTACGAGTAATAGTAATAGTTCTTTTAATAGATATAACGTGACGATCCTCTTATGGATATTTATACAAGATTAAGTTAATAATACGTGTCTTCGGATACGGGAAGAAATGTATGGTATGTTGCTTGATTAACTAGAACTCACTCAGCGTAGCTGACTTTTAGTATGCACGCAGGTGAGTATGATTGATGAGCTAGCACGAGGAGGGCACATGGCATGGATTGAATGGCCGACACAAGATGATAGTAGAGAAATAGTGTTTTAATTATGATGTCGTATATTATGTTTTAAAGAAAAGATTGAATTTTTGTATTGAATGATTAAATTAACGTTTCCGCGAAAGTTTAAATAAACTCTGATTTGTAGAACTGCGTTTATGAGTAAATCCAACGTCAAAAGTAAGGCACCGGTAACGGGGCCTTACAAAGAAGAAACACATTTTCACACACATTAATATCATTAGACTACGATCCCTTGTTTTTTTTTTCTTTTTTTGATAGTTTACGTGTTAGACACTTGGCATTCTCATTTTTCCCCTCACAAATTTGTTGTTTCCCTTCCCCTATATTTTAAATTATAAGTAACTTTCAAGCACCAATTCTTTTCCAATCTGATCTACCTAAACAAACATATTGTTTTATGCATTCGTGTTTCTTTTATGTCTTCTCATTTTCTTTCACATTTACATAGTATGTTATTCTCATTTTGTATGTCCGTCACAACTGAACACGTCATGCACACATATCATTTGAGCATATATATCACATTATTTGCAGAAGATTCTGATAAAATAAAACTGTCTACTTAAAATGTGTGTGCGTACGGAATTCAATCTAAGCCCTTATCGAAGTCAAATCAATATTTAAGATAGAGGAGATGGTATGTTCACAATTAACTATTAAGGGGAAAAAAGATATAGTTGCTAACTTTTTATCATCTTTTAAAACCAAATAAATTTTATACACCTTAATATTTTCTTAAAATTTATTTCACAAAAGTGAACATTAATTCTCTTTAAATGAGTGTATTTCTATATAAAGAAACTGTAACATTCCAAAATTTCAATGAATAATATTTTATATATTATCTATTTTGATGGACAAGTTTACTTAAGATGGTAATAAAATAATACTAAAGGATGGTAAGATAAGTAAGCTAATTAGATGGATTAATCATGGACTAAAAAGGAAAGATGGGCCTTAGGTCCATGGGCTTAATGGAGTATAAATACACCTTAAACTCTAAATCTTTCCATTTACATCTATCTTATCCATCTTATTCTCCCTACACCTCCATAACACACCTACAAACCATTCCATTTCGGCCGCCACCTAGATCAAGGAACCAAGATCAAAACCAAACCTTTTATTAATAGATCTTTGGGATACAAGCAAGATACACGATTCAATATCATAAACAAGCTAACTCGAAGCCTAAATACGATTAAAGGTATGTGCTTTAACCTTAAAGTTCATGCTTTTGTAATAGGTTTGCCATGAAACTTGACCCTAGAATAGATCGGGTCTAGATGTTTCATAAAGTTGCAAACTTGATGACTAAAATGGACATTTGCAAGCTTAAGGTTATGAACGGTTCATCAAGTGAACCCTAGATCTAGCCTAGAACGTTTTAAACTTATAAAGGTCCAAACTTTATGCCTAAAACGAATTAGATCTAGATATTGGCATAGTGGCTGGTGCAAAATAGTTAAAGGGTAGTTGAAATTCTGGTTATAAACCATAAAACAGTTAACAGTGATGAGTAAAAAAAGAATTGTGGATAAGAAAATATGAACTGGGATCATCAGACCTGGGATTTCGGCCAAATGGGAGAATTCTTGATCAAGCGTATGGTTCTTGGTCAAACATGCAGTCACCAAGAGTTCTCGGTGACCAAGTTCTCGGCCAAGGAGAGTTCTCGGCCAACGAGTTCTCGGCCATGAGGGTTCTCGGCCAAACATTTGTTTTCGGTCAAGCATGGTTCTCGGTCATGAGTTCTCTGCCAAAGGGTTCTCGGACATGTTTTCGGCCACCCCATTCTGTTGGGTTTTGGGCCTAAATCTAGTTGGGCCCATATACTTAATGGGCAGCTGGTTATTATCTAATTAAGCCCACGGATAGTTGAGTCATATTCTAATTAAACAAGCCCGATATCTTAAGATAAATAACAAGCCCAACTTAACCCCAGCCAGGGGCTCTGCCCCTTGGACCCCGCTAGGGGCTGCCGCCCCTAGAACCCTGTTGCCAGGGGCGCTGCCCCCGACCTCCGTTCGTTGTGGGTTATATAAAGATAGAAATACGATATGAGTAGCGATAGTTAATTGATACATGTAAATATTATACAGTTAGCCGTGCACATCTCAAGAAAGGGATAACCATAAACGGTGAACGTAACCACATTCAGGTGAGTCTCTAGCCCCATTTCCTTGTTATGTTTTTGGGGCTGTGTGCATACTCGATGTGATAGTTAATACACTTACCTTAAATGGTAAGTGTATGCCATGTATGATTTATGTGATAGATATTATGTTATGTATGTGAAGGAAATCTTGTCGGTACGTGAACGATCTTCGGATATTTCACGTATTGACAAGGGAGGTATGAATATGAAAGATGAATGTGTATATTGTACAACATATTAGTATGCAATAATTAAAGAAAGTATATGTATGTTACGGGTATGAAAAGACAGTATGTACGAAGGAGAAGAAGTAAGGGATCAGACTCTAATAATATCTGAGATAGAGAAGAAAGGGATCAGACCCTAATAATATCTGAGATAGAGAAGTAAAAAGGGATCAGACCCTATTGATATCTGAGATAGACAAGAAAGGGATCATACCCTAATAATATCTGAGATAGACAAAGAAAAGAGGGATCAGACCCTAATAATATCTGAGATAGAAAAGGAAGGGATCAGACCTTAATAACATCTGAGATAGAATGGATAGTAAATATAAAGTATGAAAGTAATAAAGTATGTACGTATGTATGGAAGTATGAAATAAAAGTAAATTAGTAAAGTAATGGGGAGTAGTATCTCTGTATTTTAGGTATATGCGGTAAGGTTTTCTTCATCTCGTACTTTTCTGACCCTATCTCGTATTAGTGAGTTTTTTTTTCTGGATACAACTATTTGTTTATATATATATATATATAGTTATAGAAAAGGGTTCAAAAAAGAATAAGGAGTTTCCTAGGAATGACAATAACCAACAAAATTTTGACATTTGGCATTACAAACTATGATGAAAGAACAATTCTATGAAACTATGTCGGTTATAATGATGAAAGAGTAATTCTAGGAAGCTATTTCGGTTATTGGTAATTTTAAATCTTAACCATTGATTAACATGATCCAATGGTTAGGATTTATTCCTAGTCTTCCTAATAAACAGTGCCGGCTCTAGGGTCAAGAAACCCAAGCGGTAGCTTTTGGCCTACACAAATTAAGGGCCTCCAATTTTTGAGTTACATCATTGGTAAATTATGTATTAGGCTTATGTTTTAATTGGGTTTGGGTACTCCATTTCCCATTCCTTGTTTGAGGCTTTGAGTGGCGGTCAGTTTGGTAAGACGAAGCGTCGAAATCGAGTTCCAAAAAATCGAAGTCTTAAACAAAGAAGTGATAGTAATGGCGCCGGCGGTGTTCTCGGTCTCAGTTATTTATTCATGTTAATCGATTAATGGCGTCGATGGTGTTCTCGGTCTCAGTTACTTATTCGTGTTAATCGGTTCCAATTCGAATCATCGTGTCGAAATTGTTTTGCGATTACCGTCTATTCTCTTGACCGGGTGTATCGAATCTGTTCAATTAGGCTTTTGTACAGCTAAAATTATTTGTATGCTTGTTGTATGTGTTGATAGTATTATTTGTGATTTGTATGATTTTATATTTGACATGTTTGACTTTTAATCTATTCACGAGTGTTATTAGATAGCTAAAATTATTGGAGATGCTTAGCCATCTAAATATGTGGGTGTCCAATGATTTGGTTGTCTTAGTCCAGCATATCTATGAACTAAGAATCAAGCGTAGATACTGAACTAAGAATCAAGATTTATGGTTGATTGTATTCAAGTGTAGGCTAACATGTTTCATTGACCTTTATGGATTTGTTTGTTGATTGCAAAAGCTAGATGATGTTACAATCTGAATTTTTGGTGATCTTTCTTTGTGTTTTTATGCAAAATCCTAAACTAGAAAGTCATGATTAGTGATTAGCGTCTAACAAGTTCCATGCTCTATCACCAGTTCATTCGTTATTTTTGTACAGTTCACGATCGTTGTTTGTGATTTGGATTTTTATGTTTTTGTTTTGTTTTTTTTTGTATTTCGGTAAAGGTCCCGAAAGATATGTATATATATATACATATCTTAGGATAACCCTCCCCTAGAGTTATATATATATATATAGGATTACGTTCAAATGAGAAGAGATACTTATAGCGAGAAGTGCGAGAAGAGATTTTAACCAATCATAAATTTTCATTTAATTTTTTATTTATTTAGTTATGAGGGCATATAAGTAAATTATGCAGTTTGTCTTAGTTGATAACTAATAAATATAACAGGAGTTACAAATGACCGTTTGTTAATTTAGTTTGCTTTTTATTTATCGTTAATTGATTTTAGTACATCATCTACCTAAATCTTTTTTTTTTCTAATATCCAGAGCATAGTTGTGTTCATCCTATCAATAAATTTAAATAAAATGAAATTAAAAGGCCAATTTCAATTATTTTATTCTGATTAAAGGGTAACAACAAATAAACCTATAAATTTATTTTGTGTCGAATAATCTTTTCGATCATGTTAAATAATAAATTCTACACAACGGCAATATACGTAACAAATAATGCATGCACACATAACAAACATGACATCCTACACAACTTAACATGAAATTTACACAAAATAATGAGATGTCTACATTCCTACAAAATAATCAAGTCTCCTACACAAAATAATCATACTATACATAATAAACAAGTTCGTTACACAACATAATCATACCATACACAATAATCAAGTTTCCTACACAACGTAAACATACCATACACATTTAAAAAACATATAATGTTTTCTTACACAATACATAAACATACCAAACACAATAATAAAGTTCGCTACACAACACAAACATACCATACACAATTATCAAGTTTGTTACACAACGTAAACATACCATACACAATAAAAAATCATACAATGTTTCCTATACAGTACTTAAACAAATTATAGCATATATACACAATAAAAGAATCATACATATCTCATAAGTTTCATACGCAACATAAGCAGATTAACCTACACCGCTTATATATGTCCTACACAACATAATAGTTACACATAAATAAGATATCAACTGTTTTTAACCTACAATAATAGTTTTATGTAGTGTAAACATTGTATATGTTGTGTAGGGAATATAAATTATAAGAGTATATAGGTGTAGACGAAACTTATCATGGAATAGACATAAAATGAATGGAAAGTGTTGTAGTGTAGACATGGGATTTCAGTGTAGGGTAATTCAAAATACATATATTTTACAAGATATATATGAAAAGCTGAAAACAAAATTAGCCATAAAGTATAATTTGGCATTGGAAAAACAATTTAATAAAACGTGAGAGTAAATAAAGTTATATTCACTATATATAAAATCAATGTTATTACAATGAAAAGCTTGAAAAGAGGAAACTGATCGTGGCTTAAGAACATTAAATTCATTTAATTGGATTATACACACACATAAATGTCAACTCTACCCTTTTCATTTAAAAACCTCTTATAATAATGGTATAGTAATTACATAATTGCCATATTTATTATATACCATTGATCGTACATAATCAATGGTTCAGATCAATTTCTCGCACTTCTCGCTGTAACTTGACTTCTCGCATGAACCATCCCCTATATATATATATAGGGGAGGGATATGATGAGAACTTGATGAGTTGTAAGAACTTTAAGAACTCAATTTTGGATCACACATTTAATTAAATGAGTTTGAATATGTGGCTGTGATTAAATTTGATTAAAAAATGAATCAGGTGAGAGAATAAGTATTTTTGATAATTACACAAGTTTAAATGTTAGTTACACATGTGTAATAAGTCGATTCGGTGTGTAAAAAATTACGGTAATTTTTTGTACATTACTTACACTTACGTATTACACATGTGTAAAAAAAATTCAAAAAAAAATTTGTTACGTTGAGTTCTTTCGAGTTCTTAAAGCTCAAAGTGGTTCTCAAAAGAAATCAATTATATATATATATATATATATATATATATATATATATATATATATAACTCATGAAGGATCAAATTAAGAGGTTTATTTGCATGATGAAGCGTATGAACGATCTCATACCAACATGTATCCTTTATCATTTTATATGTAAGGGTATTTGCTTCATTCACAATGTAATTCACAGAATTGTGGTAAGTAACATGTGCTTGTTTTGGACATTTCCTTTTTAGCACTCAGTTACATAATCGAAGGAACCAAAGATGCATAACACGTATGAATGAATTTTTTTTTTATTCACATGTAATATTTGAAAATTATATGGAAGTACACTCGTGTTTTTAAGGATTATATATGTTCTTGTAGCAGTGTGTATTTTTCAGGTTTATTTATGTTCTTGCAGTTGTTTGAAGATAATCATATAATCACTTACGCATGAAAGCTCAATGGAGTAGGGAATTAGACCAGTTGTACGTATCATTGTAATGGGTTCAAGCCTTCAAGACAATGTTATTTACGCGAGCCTAGAAGTTATTATATACCCATCATCTAAAATAAACATGTTGCATCCGGTGCCTCCCGAAACTTCATACGAACAACCTTTTTTGTACCGGAATCGACTCATATTTATGTATATATGCATATGCGCATATACACACACAATATATATAGTGTTGGGTAACTGTGGTTCGAGAAACGGTTTAACGACTAAACCCGTTTTAATATTTTCGTTAAATAAATATTAATCACATTAATAAGTTAACGAGTAAAAACGCAGCGGATAGAAATGAACCAACAAGAACACGAAACCCAAACTTGGATCCGATTACAACATATACGAGTACGATAAAACAAACGACAACCATAGATAATAGTTTAAGCTTCATACCTCGGTTATACACAAAAAGGGAAGAACACCGAGATATAACGAAATGCGCTAGTAATCGACACAACAAAGATCCCAACTGATTTCCGGCAGTGGCAGCAACTCCGGACAGCGGCGGCGGCGGTGCGGTGTCGGAAAGTGGCAAAGACGGAACAACAGTGGTGGCGGCGCTCGATGGTGAAGCAACAACAGCGAACAGCAGCAAACAGTGAGTTCCGGCAGCAGTGGTCCGGTGGCCGGAAAAACTGGTCACCAGAAAAACGATGGTGGCGGTTCCGATGCTACAGTGGACAGCTGAATAGGTCGGAAAACTTGGTCGCCGGAAAGACGGCTCGCCGGAAAACGACGCAAGAAATGGTGGTGTTTAGGGTTTTGATGGTGATGCTTGGTTATACATAATATTATAAGATGATACAATATAAAGAAAGTAATTTAGGGTTTAAACAATTTTAAACACAATGGGCTTTAAGCCCAATTACTAAACTAAAGCCTAATTCACCATCCAATCTTTCTAATTTACTGTGTCGGCCCAGTTAACGATTAAGTGAGCTTAAGGTTCGTTATTCTCGGTGTAACTCATACCGGGTCACAATCGGGTCGTCCCGCATTGACTTGACCCGAACCGACCATAAAATCCAACAGTCTCCCACTTGGACGGTTTAGGATCAAGTAGCACAACGTTGACAGCTAGAGGCTTTCTAGCTACACATAGCTGTCCCCAACTGATTATGACATTTTTAAATCCATAACCAAAGTATCTTAGAATACCTTATTGCAAGATAATGAATTTATAGTAATCGTTGTTATCTATCCTTTCTGTATAAGACATCTATTGAACAATGAGACATGGATCAAATCAATCTCATATAGTGTTCAATTATTATAGTTCTCTATATAGAGTCAAAGTGGTCCAATCAAACACACAGTAAGTTTGGGTGACGCCTCACACTATACCAGTTTGAATCAACGAGGGCGCCAAGATTTCCAACTGTTGCATTTCATGTAAGAGTACAAAATCCCATCTTGACTACATACAACTCCCACTGAACTCCAGAATATTCCCAATCAATGCCTTTATGGATGGTAGTTACGCAACAGCGGTTAACATGATCAAAGAATATAACTCTGTAAACGAAAATTCCAATATGTATCTCAGGTCTAAGGATACTAAATGGGTATACTATTATCAAAACATCTTATGATCAAGATCCATGAAGATGATTTTATGCGGGTTACATCCAACGTCATTCATAATGAGGTCTGTGAGTTTGGAAGTCAAGTGATTGAGTCCAAAGTCAGAATAGTCTTAATTCAGAATCGTTCCTACGAATCTGATCGACTACGCATAATTTAGAATACAATATTCACAGATTAAACGTATTAAAAAGAACACAGTTGTATCATTCAACGCTTGCATTAAACCATTAAATCAAAAGTGAACTGAAAAGTACAACTGTTTAAATGTTCATATATCCAAATACTAAATTAAAATAAATCACTAGCAAATCTAAGCCCGATAGCATCTCTACGCTGATCATACTTGACCAGAGTCATCGGCTTAGTGAACGGGTTTGCTAGGTTTTGATCTGTGTCTAATTTGCTTTTTATGATGTTTTTATGTTCCAGTAATTCTCGTACATAGCGAAACTAAGAATGTGCTTGGCCATGTGATGAAAATTGGGCTCTTTGGCTTAAGCAATAGCACCTGTGTTATCACATATTACGTCGATCATTTTCCTAAACTTGGAACCAGATCGAGGTTTGCTATGAATTTCTTCATCCAAGCAGATTATGAGCGAGAAACATCTCGGTCATTCTGGAAGTTAGCGTCAGTGAAACACCTTACAGTGAGCTCCTATTCCACTCCTCGAAACACGCATACGAGACGTCAGGTCTAGTGCATAATATAGCGTTCATGACAGAGCCAATCGCTGAAGCATATGGAATTGCTTGCATGTGCTTTGTCTGAATGTCCGTTGTCGGAGATTGCGATTTGCTAAAATGGTTCCTTTAGCAATGGAATAGCTCCTATCTTGGAGTTGTCCATTGAGAAGCGTGTCATGACTTTGCTTATGTATGTACTTTGACTTAGCCCTAGAAGCCACTTTGATCTATCTCGGTAGATCCTGATTCCCAGCATATAAGCAGCTTCACTAAGATCTTTCACTGCAAAACAATATCCCAACTAGTGCTTAACTTCCTTAAGCATAGGAATGTTGTTTCCAACGATCACTATATCATCCACATACAGGATGATGAACGATATAGTGCTCCCACTAGCCTTTCTTTAAACACAAGGCTCATCTTCATTTTTGATAAAACCAAACTCTATTTTCTCATCCAAATGTAGATTCCAGCTGCGAGATGCTTGTTTGAAAATCCACTTGCTCCGCTCCCTATTGCCCGACCTTCGGGGGGTAGCTCAACTAATTTCAAAACTTGATTGTCATGAATATATTGCATCTCGGCATTTAAGGCTTTTCGCCATTTCTTGGATTCCGGATCCAAGATAGCAGATTTGTAGTTAGTAGGCTCGTTGCCAGACTCGGCTACTAATAAGACGCCAGGACCATCTATATGCCATAAGTATCTAGAATTTGGTACGGGAGTCCTACAACTTCTGCGAACGCTCGTGTTCACGTCTGATGTATCAGAAACAACAACTTGTTGATCAGACGCTCCAGCTTCCTCAGCGGTCGTTTGTGGTTCTTGAATTTCTTCAAGATCGACAATGTTATCTCTAGTTCCTCGAGCGAGAAATTCTTTCTCGAGGAAGTGGCCTTTCCTCTTGATAGAAATCGAAATTTTATCAGGATAGAAAGAGTAATAACCGCTTTGGTTATAGTATCCGATGAAAACAACTTTTACGCCGCGGGGATCGAGCTTATCATCAGATTCACTTTTGATATAAGAATCGCATCCCCATACTCTAAGTAAAGACAAATTGGGCTTTCGCCCATGCCATATCTCATATTGGGTTTTGTCTACCTTTTTAGTTGGAGCCACATTGACAATGCGGGCAGCGGTCATAAGGCGAAACCCCAAAAGGAGTGAGGCAAGTTGGTTCTACATATCATCGATCGAACCATGTTTAGCAAAGTTCGATTTCTCCTTTTGCTCACGCCATTATGTTGGGGTGTGCCAGGTGGAGTGAGCTGTGAAACAATTCTACGCTCTTTTAGATGAGTGATGAACTCTGAGCTGAGATACTCTCCACCTCGATCTGATCGAAGTATCTTAATTGTTTTACCAAGTTGGTTTTCCACTTCGTTTTGAAACTCTTTGAACTTTTCAAAAGTTTCATGCTTGTGTTTCATAAGATACACATAAGCATATCGACTATAATCGTCGATAAAATAAACGAAGTATCTTTCATGGTTTCTTGACATGGTTAACAAAAGGTCCACATAAATCAGTATGTATGAGTCCTAACATATCTCTTGCTCGTTCACTTTTATGAGTGAAGGAGTCCTTGGCGAGTTTGCCAGCTAAGTAAGATTCACAATCGTCAAAGGAGTCCAGTCCTGTGGATTCAAGAATCCCTTCGGATTGGAGTCTTTTAACTCTTGTCTTGCTTATGTGACCAAGTCGGCAATGCCATAGAAATGTATCATTGATGCCAGATCTGATACGTTTTGAAAGATTATTTACGTTATTATTAGTTTGAACATCAATCTCATAAATACCATTTCGAGGTTTAGCCTCAAAATAAAAGATATCATTTAAGTAAGCAGAAATAGCCATGCTATTAAAAACGTACTTAAAACCTTGTTCTAACAACAACGAAACTGAAATGATGTTTCTGGTCAAACCAGGAGCATACAAAAAATTATTCAAAGGAAAAACTAGGCTAGATGGACAAGTAAAATGAAAAACTCCAGTTTCCAGAACTAGTACTCTCTTCCCATCTCCAACGATGAGTTCCATGCTGCCTTTATTCAGTTTCCTCCACTTCTCAGGCTTCTGCAAGACATTAACTATGTGGAACCACATCTGGTATCAAATATCCATGTGTTGATAGAGACAGTGAAAAGTTCAACAACGTATATGGAAATACCTCGAGAAGAGCCTTCACCATTGGCTCTCTTCATCTTGATCTCAGCAAGGTATTCGGGACAAATTCGCATCCAGTGTCCCGTTTGGTTGCATCGGTAGCACTGGCGCTCCTAAGGGGGTGGCGGTGGTATCTTTGTAACCCTTTTGTTAGAATTGGTAGCACGAGGGGCAGCAATGGTAACATTCTTCTTGCCTTTGCCCTTATAACCCTGGTTCTTGGGTTTAGGATTCTTCACACCAGCAGATCGGATCATCAGAACTTGATTGTTCCTAGAAGGAATGTTCATCTAAGCCGTTTTGAGCATGTTGTGAAGCTCCGACACTGTCTTCACCCAGGCATTCATGTTGAAATTCATTATGAACTGGTCATAATAGCTGGGGAGAGAGTTAAGGATGAAATCCGCTGCCATCTCATCAGGCAGGGGATAATCAAGCTTCTTGAGCTGATCGATGTGCCCCTTCATCTTTAGGACATGCTCACTGACGGGAGACCTTTCTGCCATCTTGCAGCTAATGAGCTGTTTCATGGTATCGAATCGTTCTTGATGGGCTTGTTTTTGTAACATGCCCTTGAGTTGCTCAAGCATCTCATAGGCACCAAAGTCTTCCAAGCCTTTAGCAAGTTCAAAAGTCATGGTGGCTAGCATAATGCAGGAGACATCAGCCGAGTCATTCTTATGCTTCTCAAGAATTTTTCGAGCAACGGCTGTATTGTTTTCAGGCTCGGTTGGAACAGGTCCATTGAGAACATACAGGCGCTTTGCCATGGTGAGAACAAGTCTCAAGTTGCGGTGCCATTCGATGAAATTGGTGCCGTTTAGTTTATCTTTCTCAAGGATAGACTTAAGGGCGTAGGGTGAGTTTTCGTTTGACAACATCTGATTAATTAAGCAAAAGTAAATTTAATTAGTATTTTCGACGTTTTAATCCCATTATTAATGACCCAATAACATTAATAAAATAGAAACTTGAGAATCTGGCTTCCATTTATTAAAGGCAGCGGTAGCACATAACATTAATAAGTGGTTAGGCAAACTGACAACGATTGCTAATTGCGAATAGGGCGCAACTCTCGGTTATGAGGCCTATTGAGACAACGATTGTTTGAATAGATACGTTTATACTCATCTTTGCCCACTTTAAGTCTCCAGACAGCTGTAGCACGTAACAGGAGAGTAAAGTAATAGTCGTCCTAGTACAGTGACATGTGAAAGGGCCGGATGTGTCAACGAAACGCTTTCACCTTGATGGGATAGGCTAGAAAATAAGTGTGGTGCTGTAGATCCAAACACTTGAAATTTCGCAGTATGTTTCAAGTGTGACTTGTAGTAGGATTGGAAAAAAACTATTGGTTTTAAATTGGGATTAATTTTAGAATTACCAAATAGAGTAAAAGTCAAATTTTACTGTATTTATTAGCGGGACAAATTGATAAACCTTTTCATCTCTCAGGACACTTAGTTTTAAATAACCTATTAAAAACTAACTTTGTCGTGATACGGCTAACCAATTTTAAGTTAATAGAAAATCTATTAAGTTATTAGTTTTGCAAATCAAAACGTTTTTAATTTGCAAAACATAATTGGTCAATTAAAAATTGTTTATTTTAAATTTATTTGGTATTAGGTTGGTGATATTATAATCCTATTATAGACATCCAAGCAACCACAATAGCAAATAATAACATGTAAATCCTTATGGCCAAAAATGTGATCGGTCTCGCTAGAGCCAATTAGTAAGACCCATCGGGTCAAAGGGTTCACAACACAAAACAACCACAAGGATGGACTTCATGGTGCATTCCGTCATCTTGTCCGAACTCCCACTAACTCCAAGATATCCTTGAGCTTGTCCTCGGTTATCTTCGTGTCTTATTTATTACAAAATTTATAATACTAACAATAATTTCCTATTACAAATTTGAACCATCCATATGGCCAAAAGAAAACCGAAAATTAAAATAATAACCGTTTACAACTTTGAACCATCCATATGGCCAAATAACAAGATCAACAACCAAACACAACCAATCACACATAGGTCGGGGCCGGATTTACATATTCAAAATAAATAATATTCGGGTTGTTTTGACTTGGTCAAATAAAATAAACAAAACTTTGACCAAATCAATAATTACCCGAAAACAAATCTAGATCAAGAAACTTTAAATGATTTAAAGTTGGTGATGTAGATCCGGTTAAACTAACCGGTATAGACTCGTACGTTGTAACCAATCAAGAAACTTTCAACGGTGCTTCAAGAAACGGTTTAACGATTAAACCCGTTTTAATATTTTCGTTAAATAAATATTAATCACATTAATAAGTTAACGAGTAAGAACGCAGCGGATAAAAACGAACCAACAAGAACCCGAAGCCCGAACTTGGATCCGATTACAACATATACAAGTACGATAAAACAAACGACAACCATAGATAATAGTTTAAGCTTCATACCTCGGTTATACATAAACCGGGAAGAACACCGAGATATAACGAAACACGCTAGTAATCGACACAACAAAGATCCCAACTGATTTCTTGCGGTGGCAGCAACTCCGGACAGCGGCGCCGGCGATAGTGTGGTGTCAGAAAGTGGCAAAGACGGAACAGCGGTGGTGGCGGCGCTTGGTGGTAAAGCAACAACAACGAACAATAGCAAACAGTGAGTTCCGGCAGTAGAGGTCCGGTGGCCGGAAAAACGGGTCACCGGAAAAACGATGGTGGCGGCTGGTGGCAGTAGACGACAGCAACAAAGCAGTAGCTCCGGTGCAACAGTGGACAGCAGATATTAGCAGCTGAATTGGCCGGAAAACTTGGTCGCCGGAAAGACGGCTCGCCAGAAACGGTGGTGTTTAGGGTTTCGAAGGTGATGCTTGGTTAAACATAATATTATAAGATGATACCATATAAAGAAAGTAATTTAGGGTTTAAACAATTTAAACCCAATGGGCTTTAAGCCCAATTAGCAAATTAAAGCCTAATCCACCATCCAATCTTTCTAATTTATTATGTCGGCCCAGTTAACGATTAAGTGAACTTAAGTTCGTTATTCTCGGTGCAACTCATACCGGGTCACAATCGGGTCAGCCCGCATTGACTTGACCCGAACCGACCATAAAATTCAACATATAGCTCTCTACGCTTCAAGCGGTTTCTCTCTAACAACATGTTTGAAAAATGGTTTATCACTTTAACTCAATACATCAAGGTTGATGATTAACAATCATTCATGATTCACTCATGTTCTTGGGGACTATAAATGGTAAACAGAGTACCTTGATAAATTATTCAAGATAAAACATAGATCCTTATTTTGTACTTAGAAATGATGAGATATAAGCTATGATCTATTTCTCTAGTTTTAATAATTCTGAAATAACATTGTTAAACACGATTTCTTAGGTTATCAAGCTAGTTAAAGAGGTCATATGTTAATGAAATTTGTAATTATAACCTAATTAAATCAACCAACGGGAGGTTGTGTCACACCCGCACTTAGGGCCTAGGCGTGTGACCAATAGCTGGTACCTGTTTTGTAAATATATCAGAGTTTTAGCGGAAGTCTTTAGTTTATAATAAAATATTAATATATATTGTGAAACATTAGTTTATTTGTAAAATCTTTATTTATAATATTTGATTTATTAGAAAGCTTTTCGAATAATAAATATTCGAGAGTTTGATTTGTAAACCTCGTTTGATTTATAAAACTTGTTTAAATATTATTTGCAATAATTTAATAACTTTAAAATTGAGCCATCTCTACCTTGCGAGCGTCTATCTTCTTGAATGGCTCTAATTCCTTGCTACCTGTACTCACTTTTATTTCCTGTAATCATGGTGGAAAAATACGTCAGCGATATGCTGGTGAATCGTTGACTCTAAAAACATTTTATAAATCTTTCTTTGACTGACAAGATAGTTTTCATGAAACAATCTCAGCAGAAACGTCTACTATTTCTAGGATTGTGCCACTGCCATACACACACAATTACGGTTCTCCGGGAGTTGATACCCTTTGGAGAACTTTTATTATGACCTCTAGTCTGCGACCACGTAGCCTTGACTGATAGACTAGATTGATTATGTTTGGATCCAGACACATGTGTACTCGGTCTGAGTTGTTTTTATTTTCTATCTTGTATTTTAATAGGGATCACGTAATCCCATAAATCTTTATTTGACTGTCTTCGTTTAAGATAAACAACCCGTTTATCTTGACTAATTGAAAAAGGTTTAACGTATTCACCTGTGACTGTTTGTTCTGAATGATGTGGTGATCTCGTTTGAAAACCTTTGTGAATGAATGAATGATTGATTGAATGATTGAATTATTGACCTATAATAAAATAGGTTTATGTAAATACCTGGATCGTCTCTTATTCCGGCTACAGACCTTTAGTCTGGATAAAATATTTTGATAGCTTAAACCTTGATTGATCTTTTGTTTGAATAAAATATTTTGATATGAAATCTTTCTCTATATTTGCTAACTACGTGATATGTTTCTTCTTCAAGAAGAAACATCAATTATCTCTATCCTTTGCTAATTATATTATATTTCTTAAAAATGAAGAAGAAATAATGTATTAACTATACCTTTAAAATTTCTATCTTTCTTAAAGAAACATTATTTTAATTTATTCATTATATTTATAATTCTTTGATCAAGCTCTAGGCTATACCCTGACTAGGGTCTAAGCCTTTATTATTTTATTAATATTTTATTTGGACAGAACACTTACCTTGCTTAGCTTATTATTTTCTAGATTCTCGGGCAGCACTTCGACGCTTGCACGTACTTTGAGAATCTTGATCAACAACTCCTCGACACGCAAATCGAGGAAACGTTCGGGGGTTGCCAGGTCGTGCACGTACTTCGAGGCGGAATGGCGGGTCGTCTAGGGTCAGCACGGTTTACGAGGTCGGCACGCAAAACGAGGTGCGCCGATTGTCGGTACGAACTTCGAGGTGTCGTCGGTATATGGCACGGATTACGAGGTTATGATTTATCGGGTCGCGACACGAAAATCGAGGTAGAGAGAGAAAGTTTCTAGAGAGAGTGGGATTTGGGTATGAAAATGAAGGTGCCTTGACCTTCTATTTATAGCTGAAAAGTGGTCCCATCGCGATACGCGATGGAACCTTTCCTTTTGGTCATTGCGTATCGCGATGACACGCGTTACTTAGAGAGTGCCACGTGTCGCCACGTGGCGGACAAGTGTCACCGTCTTAACCACCATCTGCCACGTGTTGACACGTGGCCTGCCACGTGTCGCGTCGTATGCCACGTGTCACCTCCGGGTGACACGTGTTGATGTGTCATCAAGGACCATCGCGTATCGCGATGGCCTCTTTGGCTATGCCCATCGCGTACCGCGATGGGTCAATAAATCAGGATTTTTATTTTTATTTTTAAACCCCTTTAGTTTTACTAACTTGGCATTTTCGGATTGAAATTTTGGGGATGTTACATCCTCCCCACCTTGGAATGAATCTCGTCCTCCAGATTCGTGGTGAGTGATTTCTTGCTTATCGATTTATAATCAGACTTTTTCTAATCTGCTGCTTGAGCTTAACTTGAATCGTTTGCATGGTTTGCAATTTATGATTTGTTAACTTATATCTTTGGGTGACATATTCAGTCAATAGTTGAGAATATCATAAGTAACTGTAAATTGCGAAGCACAATGGCCAGTTGTGTTTAACTATTTACCTTACCTTTTGTATTCTAAACATTTACTGATGTTAACAAGATTGCTTCTTGGATTCAGTCTATCGAATCCTTTTAACTTACTCATCTTGATACCTTTCAAGATATTCGTACTTGAGTAATGATATTCCTTTACTTCTTGATCTTGACTGATTCCTTCCATTTATTTCTATCAATTATACTCTTGAACTTTCAATTTTCGGATAATTGATTTTTTTGATTTTTTTTTCTTGAGTAGACATATTCTTATGTCTTAATTTAATTCATTCGTTTCATCCTTAGTTCATCTTTCTATAGATGATGAAGTATAAACTATATGTTTTCATAGGTATTAGCATTCTTATGTAAAGACACGATCTGTATGCTAATATTTTTCTTTATATACATTAGAGATTTAAATACCCTTATATGATTACAAAATTTCTCGTTTAAAACGAGATTACAAACACTTTACAAGAGCTAACTAAACTATTAGTTATTTCTAATGCCTTTAGATCTTGACTTTCGTTGGCATACTCTTGTCTACTTCTATTCTTGGTTGGATACATCTTGTATGTTTAACATATTAGCCTTTCCTTTCTTAGCACCTCTTCCAATAACGTTGTTTGTCTTATTCGGACATTCTGAGCTGAAGTGTCCGTTTTCTCCACAGCTAAAACATATAACTATTTTCTTTTTGCAATCGTCTTCCGAATGACCGAGTTTCTTGAAAAAGTTGCATGTGATCAATGGAATATTTTTGGGGAAGTTTGTTGGTCATAAACATTTCCCGTGATGTCTCTTGCCACAGCTTTGGCAGATTGGTCTTGTATATTTAAAAGACCCTTCCTCCTTTTCTTTGCCTTTCTTTGTTTTCTTTTCCTTGATTTCTCTCTCTTTCCTTTATCATTCTTATCCTCTTCTTGATTTATGATAAGACCATTCATAAGATAACTGGCTAATTCCATGGCTAAATCAGCGGTTTGAGGGAAATGAGATCTTACCAAATCTCTAATTTCCCGAGGTAAACCCCAAATGTAGCGGGTTACTTTGTTGGATTCGGGTATTACCAAATGTGGTACCAATCTACAATACTCATGAAACTTAGTATTGTATTCTCTGAGATTAGTGTCTTCCACCTTGAGGTTCAAAAACTTAGTTTGAATAAGATCGATTTCATGCATGGGAGAGAACTTTCGTAACACTAGTTCTTTGAATTCTTCCCACTTCAATTGGTACATAGTTTCTCTACCCTTTGACATGATCAGGGTATTCCACCATTCAAAAGCTTCACCTTTAAAGTATTGAGAGGAGTATTGAATCTTTTGAATATCAGTACAATTGCTGATGATAACAATGGACTCGATTTCTTCAAGCCATCGTACAGCTAATATGGCACCTTTATCGCCATAGAATTCTTTTGGTCCAAATTCCTTGAAGTTCTTAAAACTACTACCTTGAATTACTAATTGTTTCTTGAATTTACGATTGAATTTGCTCTCAGCGTTGGAGCTATGAACACTTTCTTCATGATGAGAAGGTTTTCGATATGGATGACTTTTAGAAGATTTATTTGAATGCTCTATTTTATGTTTGTGTGACCCTTCGTTCATTGCATCGATGAAGGGAGTCATTGCATTATGGATCATGTCTTGGATTTTGACCAGATACTGCTCAGGAATCTCCTGTGCAGGTTTTGTCATATCTTCGTTGCTTCTATGAGTTGAAGCTTCATCATTATTCCCTTGATTGTTTGGGTTCGACATTCTGTAAACAGAATAGATTTTAGTATGAACGAAATTCTTTATTTATATACTAATGATTGAATGTTTACAACGGATGTGTGACATTTGATGTTAGTGCAAAAGATTGATTCGTTTACGAAATGTTTAATTAAGCTTATCGCATTTCGAGAGGATTCTTTCTAATCTTTCTTGAGATTGTTCGTCTTGTAATGACGCAATCTAACTGTTTATTCTTTATTTGAGAATTTGATATTTGGGATAATCGTATGAAACGATAATTATTTTATATTATTTTCCAAGTATTTTGACGATGATAGTCGATGGGTTCTTGAGAGGAATCAATACTTTCTTGTTATGTATGGTTAGTACATACCTTGTGTACAAATAGACCCCAAGAATTTCTATAATTCTTATTTCTAGGTCATGTTTCATTTTTATCCTTGCTAGTTATCTCGTGAAGTGTTGACTTTGAGATTAATCATCTTTTTAAACTTTGTCCACCTTGACCTTTCTGTTATTTTCTAGCTATTACTCTCTTACTTCCAGAGGTACTTGGAAGAATTATCTTGAGAGTTTGTGCAATCTTTTCTTGACATGATTCTATAAAATATACATTACTAATTTCGAGGAAATTTAAATATATCTCTTATTTATGTTGTTACGAGAATGCACGACATTTATTACAATTGCATTGTTTACAATTACTAAGATTCTTATTTCTTCCATCGAATAATCAGCTTCTTGATCTTGTTGTCTTGGTTGGTGTTTTCTCCTTTCTCTTTTTCTTTTTGCCTTTTCTCAGCATCCATTTCTTCCTTTAGTTTTGCTTCAGCTATTTTAGTGACATTGATTTCATAATGAGTTGAATCATCTTCAATGTCATACATTTCCATGTTTTGACATTCTCCTTCAGTGTGGGTAAAGTATAGATCTTGCATTGTTGAATAATATTCCTGTCCCTGAGGATTTTCTTTTGAATAAGTCATTATTTCCTTTCCTTTCGACACCATTGATTTCTTGAATTTACTTGTTGCGTCTCCATATGTGTTTTGATTTGGAATAATCTTGGCTAGCGGAATGTTAGAATCCAACGAATCTGAATCTTCCTCCATTGCTGTTTGGTATGAACTTTCATCACTAGATATAGGAATTGGGAGAAAAGATGTTCCCATATAGTCCTTCCCTTTACCGGATCGAAGCTTAACGGATTCTTCGCTAGGTTGACGATCTCACATCTCTACGAGGTTATATTAAGGATAGGAGTATGTTTTCGTATCTTATCCGGACTTGTTTTATATCTTGTTTGTATTAATTTTATTATTCAATGATTATTTCCTTGATAACTTTATTTGAATACTAATGATTATTATAATCTTATTTCTGATCGAAGCCTAGGTATGATTTAAATACCTAATTCGCTAAGATCGATGGCTCTGATACCAACCTGTCACACCCGAACTTAGGTCCTAGGCGTGTGACCAATAGTTGGTACATGTTTTGTAAATATATCAGAGTTTTAGCAGAAGTCTTTAGTTTATAATAAAATATTAATTTATATTTTGAAACATTAGTTTATTTGTAAAATCTTTATTTATAATATTTGATTTATTAGAAAGCTTTTCGAATAATAAATATTCAAGAGTTTGATTTGTAAACCTCGTTTGATTTATAAAACTTTTTTAAATATTATTCGCAATAATTTAATAATTTTAAAATTGAGCCATCTCTACCTTGCGAGCGTCTTTCTTCTTGAATGGCTCTAATTCCTTGCTACCTGTACTAACTTTTATTTCATGTAATCATGGGGGTAAAATATGTCAGCGATATGCTGGTGAATCGTTGACTCTAAAAACAATTTATAAATCTTTCTTTGACTGACAAGATAGTTTTCATGAAACAATCTCAGCAGAAACGTCTATTATTTCTGGGATTGTGCCACTGCCATACACACACAATTACGGTTCTCCGGGAGTTGATACCCTTTGGAGAACTTTTATTATGACCTCTAGTCTGCGGCCACGTAGCCTTGACTGATAGACTAGATTGATTATGTTTGGATCCAGAAACATGTGTATTCGGTCTGAGTTGTTTTTATTTTTTATCTTGTATTTTAATAGGGATCATGTAATCCCATAAATCTTTATTTGACTGTCTTTGTTTAAGATAAACAACCCGTTTATCTTGACTGATTGAAAACGGTTTAACATATTCACCTGTGACTGTCTGTTCTGAATGATGTGGTGATCTCGTTTGAAAACCTTTGTGAATAATTGAATTATTGATCTATAATAAAATATGTTTATGTAAATACATGGATCGTCTCTTAATCCGGCAACAAACTTTTAGTCTAGTTTTGATAGCTTAAACCTTGATTGATCTTTTGTTTGAATGAAATATTTTTATATGAAATCTTTCTCTATATTTGCTAACTACGTGATATGTTTCTTCTTCAAGAAGAAACGTCAATTATCTCTATCCTTTGTTAATATCTTATATTTCTTAAAAATGAAGAAATAATGTATTAACTATATCGTTTAAAAATTCTATCTTTCTTAAAGAAACATTATTTTAATTTATTCATTATATTTATAATTCTTTGATCAAGGTCTAGGCTATACCCCTGACTAGGGTCTAAGCCTTTATTATTTTATTAACATTTTATTTGGACAGAACTCTTACCTTGCTTAGCTTATTATTTTCTAGATTCTCGGGCAGCACTTCGACGCTTGCACGTACTTTGAGAATCTTGATCAACAACTCCTTGGCACGCAAATCGAGGAAACGTTCGGGGGTTGCCGGGTTATGCACGTACTTCGAGGCAGAATGGCGGGTCGTCACGTATTAAGAGGTCGGCACGCAAAACGAGGTGCGCCGATTGTCGGGATTGTCTGTACGAACTTCGAGGTGTCGTCGGTATATGGTACAGATTACGAGGTTATGATTTATCGGGTCGCGGCACGGAAATCGAGGTAGAGAGAGAAAGTTTCTAGAGAGAGAGTGTGGGATTTGAGTGTGAAAATGAAGGTGCCTTGACCTCCTATTTATAGCTGAAAAGTGGTCCCATCGCGATACGCGATGGAACCTTTCCTTTTGGTCATCGCGTATCGCGATGACACGCGTTACTCAGAGAGTGCCACGTGTTGCCACGTGGCGGACACGTGTCACCGTCTTAACCACCCTTTGCCACGTGTTGACACGTGGCCTGCCACGTGTCGCGTCGTATGCTACGTGTTACCTTCGGGTGACATGTGTTGATGTGTCATCAAGGACCATCGCGTATCGCAATGGCCTCTTTGGCTATGCCCATCGCGTATCGCGATGGGTTAATAAATCAGGATTTTTATTTTTATTTTTAAACCCCTTTAGTTTTACTAACTTCGCATTTTCGGATTGAAATTTTGGGGATGTTACAGGTTGTGTGACTAAACTATAATCGCCCGAAGTTGTTAGAATTGATATTTGAGAAATCGAAGTCAATCCTAAGCTTTCTCCTTTACCAAACTACTTGCCTACTTAAATTGACATTCTCGTGGTAGTATGAGATTAAGCAAGGGTTGACTTGAAAATACGCATGCTACTTTCTTTTATGTCATAGAATATGTTCACTTAGAAATGAGGGGCTATTCTATCATATATTATTAGGGCAGGTTTATCACATGTTACTTAATAATCATTTAGGAAGAATGGAGTGGATTCTTGATCTTAGATGGTAACCTTCATATAATTGATTTACTTATTTAGAATTTCTCTTCTTGTCATCTATATATTATATATAAGTATTCTTATAAAAGTTTAAAAATCAACCCCAAAATGATTAAAACTGTCCGATTGAACTAAAACGAAGATTCGATATTAGAAACATTTGTGTCCACGGATCGATACTTGGTTCTTACCAATACTATTCTACATATACGATAGGTACACTTGCCTATTATTACCAGTATTATATATAATTATTCTTATTAGTAAAGTTTAAAAATCAATCCCAATATGATTAAACTATTCGACTGAACTAAAACGAAGATTCATTATTAGAAATATTTGTGTCCACGGATCGATACTTGGTTCTTACCAATACTATTCTATATATACAGTAGTACACTTGCATATTCTGTGTATGTTTAGTCTTTAATAAATCACTTTTATAAATTCAAAACACCATCTTGTGTAAAAGCTAAATCTCCTCTTTTATATGTTACCACACTCAACGCATCACATCAAATATCATTCAAAACTTGTCATTGGCATAAAAATTGAGATGGAACATAGAAATAGTGGTTAAGAATTATTAATAATATCATAAAATGAAATCATGAGACATTAAACGATTGAATTTGATCTTGAATCAGATTAATAGAACATTTTGATTAACACGATTAAAATTTGTTACATGAAACGAAACTTACGATCGGTTAAAGTATAAAATTGCATAAGTAAAATAAAGATACAAAATACATGAAAATGAAACTTGGTATTAATTTAACATTGCAATAACATTATTAATAGAAAAAATAACAAATTTTGTCATTTTAAATTACATATATTATGGAATGGGTCCTTTATCAAAAATAGTTTCACTCTTTGTCCTTTATTGCATGTTTCATTTTAAATTACTTACGACCATCCAATGACCCAGTTAAATCTTTGCATGTGCCAAGCATGTGAGGGTAAAAGGGTAATTAACAACCTTTATTATTGTTATTATTATATAAAAATCAGTATTATATTTTAGAGATTATGGTCCCCAATTCTCATCTTCTTCAACTCACCATCTTCACCCATAATTTCCGGCCGCCACTTCAAAACCTACTTTGGGGCCTTCGATTAGTAACAACAAACCCGTCATCATCAAGCTCCAATTGAACAACCAGTAATATAGTAGCAGATTCATGCCTAATTTCAAAGAAAATATGTGTCGTTGTATGGGGCAGCGATCCGATTGTTCGTCGTCCTACACCGGAATAACGTCATCGACTGGTGAATTGTATCTGCAACAGATCTAATTAGGTATTAGATCCGGTTTTTTCAGATCTATATTGAGGTAAAGATCGATTCTCTTTAAACAAGTATTATGATTTGGTTCGATAATCTTGAATTTAACATCCTTAGATCCATCAACGATTTTGTTGATTATGGATTCAGATTTGGATGTAGCCGCAACCCAGCCCCGGCCTCCATTGTTTCACTCCTGCTGACATTGACGCCAAAATCCAGTGGGTAATGGTGTCGCCATTCTAACGTACACCGCATATCTGCACCACCGGAAACCCCTCATGGTAGAGCGCGAGAGGATTAGAAGGACGAATATCACAGTTGCACGTGGCCGACGTCATTTCGCATGAGTCACCGAAGGTTGTAGCTATGGTCTAGCTCGGACATAATTTGGGGATTAGGGTTTCTAAATTATAAAGGAAGGGTGTTAAATTACTTTAAGTGTGTTGAAGTTTAACAGGTGAGGAGTGTGAAAGAGAATGGGCAAGGTAAAAGACGATTTTGCCCATCAAGTTTTATGCACACGGGGCTGTTTAACGGGAAAAGTTAACGGGTGTTAACTTAAAGGACAAAAACCATGGCAAACATCCAAATAAAGGACAAAGAGTGAAACTATTTTTGATAAAGGACATATTCCATAATTCATGTAATTCAAAAGGACAAAATTTATAATTTTTTCTTATTAATAAATAAATCAATTAAAAATAAAAGAAGATTCGAAAAATTTTAAATCGGGTCGGGTTTTTGGTTTGAAATTTAAAGAATGTTACACCACCGCCAACCACCATTACTGATCGCCTCCCACTCTCACCACTACCATCATCACTAACCACCACCACTACTGACTACATCTATCATTGCTTACCGCCAATTTTATTTTATACCTTCTTTTCTTTTTGCCTGCCTAACAACATTAGTTACTTAGGTTGTGTTTGTTTTTGCTTATAAGGTCTGCAAGGAGCCTATGTCTGCGGGCACGCTGATGGGGTCTAATATATATATATATATATATATATATATATATATATAAATATTTCTTACATTTTTAAGTACTTTTAAGCCAGATTTTTATTAAATATTATTCTTAGTTGGTTCAAGTTCGAATTTTAAAGGTTACAAATGAAAACGAGCTCAAGCGGTTTATAATTGATATTTAATGTTACTATAATTGATTTTAAATGCTAACTAGAATACATGATCTCATGTGTGAATTAAAGAAAATGGATTTAAAAGAAATGACGACAAGTAGTCAGATTCATGTTCATACACTAATTAAGGTTTTGTACCATCAATTTATTTGTAGGAACTAATGGATAAAAATGCATTCAAAGAAGTTATAGTAAGAGTTGTGTTAACGATCTTATCTGACCTTTGAGACGTATCAATTATTTGGGCTAAAGAAGAAAATAAATTAAGCTAGGCTTAATACTAATTTAATGTTAGTGGACTAAAAATAAGTCTTGCATTTGGGCTGGGTTTTATGAATTGGTGCGCAAGATATGGAGGCGGCATATTATTGTTTTAAAAGGAAGCAGGTCACGAGAGGGGAAAAGAATTAATTGGTATTGGGGGTACACAGTTTACAACAATTATTATTGTTATTTGAAGTTGGACATCAAGTATTATTATTATTAGATTTCAAAACCCCATAGCCACAAGTTAGACATCGAACCATAAAAGGAACATCTGTAGCCGCATCAAGAAGAAAGCTTTTGGTTCGAGTGGAGAGCGTTCGGGTTCGGCGTCTACTCAACCAAGCGTCATCAATATTCGGTTTGAATTTATTATTTTAGTCATGAGCTTGGTTGTTAAACTTAATTTTTTTGGTTTCTTTGATTTTAAGATGTTAGGCTAAATTTATTAGACTGCCTAGGCTTGTGATGAACCTTTGTTGAAGTTTGATTTTATTTGGAGTTTGCTTTTCGTTATGGGTTTATGAATTAGTAAAAAGTTTAATATTTTTTTATTCGATGCATATGGGTGCTTGGTTTTATTTGATGAGTTTTATTGTTTCACGGTTTACTTGGTGATTGTCTGTCATATAATAGGATTCTGTTAGGTCATTTACTGTGTGTTCTTGACTAGTTTGTGATTGATTTATAATAAGATCATAGAAACAATATTATTAATTAAATAAATAAAAGTGCGCTACTAATCTAAAAAGCTGTAAGTGATAGATTATTTTATAGGTCGTTGTTGATTAAGATTGCTAGACTTAGTTATTCGTAAGGAGTCCGTCTAGGTTTGAGTTTTCAACTTTGTCTATTGAGTCGAATGAATTTATTAAACTACCTTTGATTTCCGCGCTGTAAGGTAAGTTGTCGTTTAAGGGTACTCGTTCATAATTAATTAGATAACTGTAAGGAAGTCTAATATTAAAATTGGTGTTTTTAAGAAATTAATAGAAATCCATAGGTGTCTTCTTGAAGGGTCAGGGGTCCTGTTCAGGTTTTCTTTTAAGTGATTATTTTATGATCCCAATTCCATAACAAGCATTTTCCTAATAATTGATAACTGAAACTTTGGGGATTCTAGCCTAGGTGGTTTTTCATCGTCATCTCATATAAATCAATTAAAATTGTCTTTTGTTTATTTTACTTATTTTTCGTAATTAATTTAAATTTAGTTTTTAAGTAAAACCCCCTTTAATAATAATAATTAAATAGTCGTATCAGTTAGTCGAGTCTAATTAGTTAATTTACATAATTTAAAGAGTCTTGTGGGTTCGATATCCGGACTTACTTAGCTTTACTAGAGTCGATCGGTTCACTTGCTGGTTAGTAGTTTAGTCGAGTTTTAGAGAGTCTAGAGTATTACTTAGTATCTAGATTAGCGTAATATAGTTAATAATTATTAGACTACTTCAAGCACATCAAGTTTTTGGCGCCGTTTCCGGGGACTTTTGGCGATTGCGTTGCTAGCTTTGATTGGACTTACTTGCTATATACGTGCTATTTTGTTTCTGCTTTTGAGTTTTTAGGGTTTTAGTTAATTAGATAATTACGTGTTTATTTATTTATTTATTATTTTTTTTCTTTGAGTCGTAGGTGTCTAATTGTCCGTGTCTTTTGCTTGTTTAGATTCTTGTAATTATGTGTGAAATTTGTAATGAACCTCACTTTACCATTAAATGTCCATATAAAAGTAACATTAATTGT
Organism: Bidens hawaiensis; assembly: GCF_021521415.1. Taxonomy (NCBI): domain Eukaryota; kingdom Viridiplantae; phylum Streptophyta; class Magnoliopsida; order Asterales; family Asteraceae; genus Bidens; species Bidens hawaiensis. The sequence continues at coordinate 206,601 of NW_027492793.1, forward strand.
GATACATGTGGTAATCCTCAGTTACACTATGATTGTCCATACAAGGGTTCTCGCTTTATTTGTTATAGATGCGCTGGTTGTCATATGACTCGTGCATGTCCATATAATCGTACTAACCCTTCTGTGCAGCCGGTGCAAAATTTTTCACAGGGACCTTTTCCGTATTATTTTGATAATTCGTATCAGCAACCTCAGCAAAACCAGGAGCAGTGTTATGATCAATTTTCTAAAAGCCTTTCTGATGAGGATGTAGCTGCTATGGGTAGGATAGAAAAGATGTTGGTCCAATACATGGCTACAGATACCCAAAAGATGCTCGTTGAGCATGATACCATCTTCAAAAATCACCAGGATATTATTACAGATCTCCAACGTCAAGTAGAAGAAATTTCTAGGAGACTGGATGAAGAAGATGAAATGGAGAGGTTAAGATCCTTGGAATATGTTGAGCACTCAGATGAGGAGATCATTCAAGTAACTGAGACAAAAATGGATGTTGAAGTTCCACCTCCGGTTTCACATGCTATTATTGATTTTTGGAGTGACTCTGATGATGAGATAAACGAAGAGGAGAGTTTGCAGCTGGAGGAGCAACCGACACCTGGTTATAAGTATGATGCGGAAGGCAACTATTTGGGATACATGAATCGGTTAGGCGAGTTGTTCCCGACGTTTCCAGAAGAAGGGAAAGAGCCAATCATGGAATATGTAGATGAAGAAGAGGAGCTCATCCCGGATACGGAGACACGAGTGGCTGATGAAATCCCACCTCATGTTTCACAGGTATATGTTGCTAATTTTACTGAGTTTTGTAGTGACTCCGATGATGATTGTGATGATGAGGAGTGGGCTGCATATCTGAGATTAGTTATGGTGAAACCTGTGTTTGAGGAATAGATAGAATTGAGAGAGTCATTCGAGCTAATGTTTGGTGTTGAGGATATGGTTAAGGTTGATAATGAGCTTAATGAGGAAGATGAATTCTAAAATATGGAGTTGGATGGATTGTCAGATTATGATGAGGGAGACACATTGGACAATAATGAGGATGCTGCGTATTTCGAGGCCCTACTTGTAGAGGACAATGTAGATGAGGATGTGGTGTTAGAGGAAGAACACCATTGCCGGCCCGTGGAGTGTGTTTTGAATGATGATCAGGAATCAAAACCACGAGAGAAGGTCGAGGATGAGAAATTACCTGAAAACCGAAGTTGTGTATATTTTAGGAGATGTTCTATGGGAGTGAAAAAACCATTAAATGTCAAACACGACCAGTCTTCTCGATACTTACAACGCATTCGGCTCTTGCCAGGTAAGTTTAAATATAGGTGGTCTGACCCGTTACTGATTTTTAATTCTAATTTAATATTTTGCGGTTCCATCATTGATATTACCGTTTGATAAATTCCGGGTGGAACTAAACGGGTTAGATAGGGTCCAGATTAAGGAGAAACCTCCTGATTAAGTTCAAGTGTGGGGAGGTTTCGCGGAGTTTGTATATTTAATCGAGTCACTAACGTAGTTTTTGTAGTTCTTTTTTGTTTTTTGTATTTTTGAGTTTTGCTAGGTAAAAGAGAGACTGAATGAGCTAGAGAGGCAATCCCCCAAGGAAGACTTTAATGAAAAAGACAAGTGTGGGGATGGAGTAGCAGTGGAGCCATATACTTCATGCTTATTTATTTGCTCCTGTTTATTTTATTTTATACATTTATTAGTGAAATAATTTAATTGCTTAATATCTATCGTTATGATAAGACACATATTTTAGACATGTTTGTTTTGTTTTGCGACTTGCGTTTGTGAAAGAAGGAGTTACCATTTGCTGAGCACGTTCGTAGTTGGAGGGCATTCATGGAAGAAGACTCTAGCATCATGTTTCATGCGCATATTACCAGCTAAGTCTTTTCCATTATCTAGCTTGTTAACTTTTTATTTTGATTTAGTTTTTATTTTTTTTAAGTCTTTAGTTTTTTTGTAGTCCGTCTTTATTTATATTTTATTTTTTATTTTAAGTCGTCCTTATCCTTGCATTGAGTACAATGCAAAATTTAAGTGTGGGGATAGGATATTTGAGTCGTAGTTTAAATCGAGTTTATGTAAAAAAAAATTGAAAATTGTTTTAAAATGTCTCTTGAATTTAGCTTTTTGCGTTAAAGTAGGAGATGATGATATTTATCGGGAAATTGGTTTTTCAAACTACTAATAATATGAGTTAAATAAAAGAAAGCGCACTTAACTTGGGATGTGTCGGTAGGCTCGACCTTGAAAATGAAAGGGCAAATTTGATAAAATGGTTAAAACGGAAATCTTTTGTGGGTAAAGCGTTTTGTCCGTGAAAAATAAGTAATGAAAGGTCGGGCCATACTCAAGCCTCAATTATTGGTATGAAAAAGTGGAAATATTATGAGTTTTAAAACCCGAATACGTTATCATATGATGCTTGGGTAGGTTTAACGTTAGAGTATGCCGTGTAGCATGTGATATAAATTTTAAAACTGCTAGTTTAGTGTTTTACACCTCATCGACGTATGGTTTTATAACCTCAAATCCTGTATTGATGGGATGCTTCGGGTCCGGAGACCATGGGTCTGTATGCCGACTATTCATCTGGGTATTCACAATTCCAAATGGGGTTGTGAATATTTAAAATTAAGCCAAAAAGAGCAAACCCTTATAAGTCTATAAACATGATCACAAAAGTACAAATTCACTACGGACTTGATCATCCACGCTGTTAGCCATGTCGGGTCCCCTTGCTCGCGTCTCATTACCATTAAGAAACGGACCACAAGGGACACGCTACATGTAAGCCCTACAGATGAAATTTTGCATACTCACCTATGGTGATGGATTTGGGGTGTTGCTTGATAACGGGGGTATGTCATATTGTGGGGATCACTAGCTATAAAATAATTGAACCTTAATTGTATCAAATGGCTGCTTGGTAGACTTTGATGCGTGGATAAACAATACCCTTGATCGTATTAGCTATTCATGAAAAAAAGAGAGCAACAAAAGTTTTAATTCTGCTAATTTTGAGGTTTAAGTCAAGTTGGGGTGGTCTAGTCCGGTAAACGCTGAAAATAAGCGGGTCTTAATTGTGTAAACCACTGAGTAAAAAAAATTGTCGGATCATCTTTGTCCTGGTAAAGATTAAGGCATGGGTTTAAGTGGACAACAATATCGGTGATCGCGGTTTTTGCGTTTTTCTGAGCCTTAAAAATTAATCTATATGTTTGTTAGACTTTAATTTTCCGATTCTGATCCAGCTGCATCAAACTTTTTCAGGGACGAAAAAAGATTAAGTGTGAGGATATTTGATGTGTTCTAATATATATATATATATACATATATATTTATATAAATATTTCTTACATTTTCAAGTACTTTTGAGCCAGATTTATATTAAATATTATTCTTAGTTGGTTCAGGTTCGAATTTTAAAGGTTACAAATGAAAACGAACTCAAGCGGTTTATAATTGATATTTAATGTTATTATAATTGATTTTAAATGCTAACTAGAATACATGAACTCATGTGTGAATTAAAGAAAATGGATTTAAAAGAAATGACGTCAAGTAGTCAGATTCATGTTCATACACTAATTAAGGTTTTGTACCATCAATTTATTTGTAGGAACTAATGGATAAAAATGCATTCAAAGAAGTTATAGTAAGAGTTGTGTTAACGATCTGATCTGACCTTTGAGACGTATCAATTATTTGGGCTAAAGAAGAAAATAAATTAAGTTGGGCTTAATATTAATTTAATGTTGGTGGACTAAAAATAAGTCTTGCATTTGGGCTGGGTTTTATGAATTGGTGCGCAAGATATGGAGGCGGCATATTATTGTTTTAAAAGGAAGCAGGTCACGAGAGGGGGAAAGAATTAATTGGTATTGGGGGTACACAGCTTACAAATATTATTATTGTTATTTGAAGTTGGACATCAAGTATTATTATTATTAGATTTCAAAACCCCATAGCCACAAGTTAGACATCGAACCAAAAAAAGAACATCTGTAGCCGCATCAAGAAGAAAGCTTTTGGTTCGAGTGGAGAGCGTTCGGGTTCGGCGTCTACTCAACCAAGCGTCATCAATATTCGGTTTGAATTTATTATTTTAGTCATGAGCTTGGCTGTTGAACTTAATTATTTTGGTTTCTTTGATTTTAAGATGTTAGGCTAAATTTATTAGACTGCCTAGGCTTGTGATGAACCTTTGTTGAAGTTTGATTTTATTTGGAGTTTTCTTTTCGTTATGAGTTTATGAATTAGTAAAAAGTTTAATATTTTTTATTCGATGCATATGGGTGCTTGGTTTTATTTGATGAGTTTTATTGTTTCACAGTTTCCTTGGTGATTGTCTGTCATATAATAGGATTCTGTTAGGTCATTTACTGTGTGTTCTTGACTAGTTTGTGATTGATTTATAATAAGATTATAGAAACAATATTATTAATTAAATAAATAAAAGTGCGCTGCTAATCTAAAAAGCTGTAAGGTGATAGATTATTTGATAGGTCGTTGTTGATTAAGATTGCTAGACTTAGTTCTTCGTAAGGAGTCCATCTAGGTTTGAGTTTTCAACTTTGTCTATTGAGTCGAATGAATTTATTAAACTACCTTTGATTTCCGCGCTGTAAGGTAAGTTTTCGTTTAAAGGTACTCGCTCATAATTAATTAGATAACTGTAAGGAAGTCTAATATTAAAATTGGTGTTTTTAAGAAATTAATAGAAATCCATAGGTGTCTTCTTGAAGGGTCAGGGGTCCTGTTCGGGTTTTCTTTTAAGTGATTATTTTATGATCCCAATTCCATAACACGCATTTTCCTAATAATTGATAACTGAAACTTTGGGGATTCTAGCTCAGATGGTTTTTCATCGTCATCTTATATAAATCAATTAAAATTGTCTTTTGTTTATTTTACTTTTTTTTCGTAATTAATTTAAATTTAGTTTTTAAGTAAAACCCCCTTTAATAATAATAATTAAATAGTCGTGTCAGTTAGTCGAGTCTAATTAGTTAATTTACGTAATTTAAAAAGTCTCGTGGGTTCGATATCCGGACTTACTTAGCTTTACTAGAGTCGATCGGTTCACTTGCCGGTTAGTAGTTTAGTCGTGTTTTAGAGAGTCTAGAGTATTACTTAGTGTCTAGATTAGCGTAATTTAGTTAATAATTATTAGACTTCTTCAAGTACATCACACGCAGATAAACGCTCTTGAAGACTGTTTGTTTAAAAAAAAAGATCTGAAAATTACTTTTATGATTTTAAAAAATAAGTTTTTTTCATCATCTTCACACTTTTAACATCATACCAAGTACCAACACCCAATGTCCAACACCACCACCACCACCCACCATCCGCCACCACCACCACCACCCACCATCCGCCGCCGCCATCACCACCCACCACCACCGTCCGTCGCCACCACCACCCACCGTCTGCAGCCACCACCCCCACCACCCACCATCCGCCACCACCACCACCACCCACCATCCGCCGCCGCCATCACCACCCACCACCACTGTCCGTCGCCACCACCACCCACCGTCTGCAGCCACCACCACCACCGTCAACCACCACCACCACCAACCACCGTCCGCCGCTACACCACCCACCGCCACCACCACCCACCGTCAACCACCCACCACCACGACCGTCCATCACCACTACCACCCCCCGTCAGCCACAACCACCGTCCACTACCACCACCATCCCACCATCTGTCGCCACCACCACCCACCACCACCATCCACCACCACCCGCCACCGCCACCATTCACCACCACCAAACCCGCCACCACCACCACCACCCGCCACAACCATCCACCCACCACCACCCATTGTCGGCCACCATCACGGTCCACCACCCATCACCACCACCCACCGTTCACTGCCTACCACAATCGTCTACCACCACTCACTTCCATAGTTCATACACCACTACCAATTATGTTAGCAGTCTACAAACGTTAAATGACTTTTATATACTTTAATATATATGATAGGTAACTAATTTTCAGCTTATGCAAACGATATTCTGTTTATAAAACAAACAGTATTATATTTTCATATTGCAGACCTTCAAACCACATCTTCAGTTGCAGACATTAAATCAGATGAAATCAGATTGCAGACAATTTTTGTCTTAAAAAACAAACAGCACCTTATTCACTTCATTCATAGTTTTCCATTGATAACCAATAAGACAGTGGAATGGTAATAATTCATTTTATTCCCTTGTCTATTACATTACCTTGTACCAAACAAATTAATATTAATGTGTATGTTTTTAAAGATGATCTCAATTTGATCAATATGAGCATATACAACAAAACAATGAGGGTTTCTTATGCTATATAGAAATGTGGATTCAATGACACCTTGATTTCCTTTTCTTATGATTGGTGGGTGTCACACTTTATTTGGAAAGACTCCGGTCATTCATACCAGTGGTGGTGGCCAACTATATATTGAATTATGATTGCTTTAATAAAAAAAACACTTATGATATTACTTGAAATATTCCCAACAACTTTTTAATAAAATACGTAGAATAATTAGACTAACAATACTAAACTTCCAACTGGATACTATGAGGCAAGTATAGGGACATTTTACCTACATAAAAAACAAACCATACATAAATAATATTCCTTCATATCCTACATTTCTCTAATGCTTTCCTGCTGTCACACTAAAACCTTTGTCCATAAAAGTATAAAATCCCTCCACAAAAACATATTATTCACCACCATGTCCACCACCTTCTACCTCCTCTTCCTCCTCTCCATCACCGTCGCCACCGTGGCGGGAATCACCACCGTCTCATCGGATATTGCCGCGCTTAAAGCGATCAAATCCGCGGTTAATCCCGCCACTATCCCATCATACACTTGCCTATACTCTTGGGACTTCACTTCTGACCCATGCTCTCCACCTCATGTCACTCACTTCCTGTGTGGATTATCATGCTCGGGCAAACCGAGTCACCCAACTCACCCTTGATCCCGCGGGTTACTCGGGTACCCTCTCTCCACTCATCTCCCAACTCGTCCAGCTCACCACCATTGATCTCTCGGACAACAAATTATCTGGACCCATACCGAATTCGCTCTTCACTCTCCCTAACCTCCAAACACTCATCCTCGGGTCAAACTCATTCTCCGGAGCCATCCCACCATCGATCACAAATTTAAAAAAGTTACAAACTCTAGACATGTCCCACAACTATTTATCCGGGTCGTTACCCAACTCGCTAACCCTACTCACTGAGTTGACTCGGCTAGACTTAAGCTTCAACAAACTCACCGGACCAATCCCAAACCTCCCAAAAAACCTCATCCAACTCGCTCTCAAATCCAACTCCTATCCGGGTACATCCAGCAACAACCCTTTAAACGAGTTGACTCAGTTGGAAGTCATCGAACTCAGCCAAAACTCACTCACCGGAACTATACCCGCTGGTTCTTCCTAACACCATCTCTTCAGCAAGTCAACCTAGCCAACAACAACTTCACCGGAGTCGAGGTATTGAAGCCGGTCAACGAGAACAGCCTCGTGGCCGTTGACCTTGGGTATAATAAAATCTCCGGCTACTCACCGGCGAACTTTTCTACTTACCCAATGCTGGCCTCTCTGACACTGGGTTACAACAAGCTACGTGGCAGAGTCCCATTGGAGTATAAGAAGTTTAGCAGACTGTTTCTTGACGGAAATTATTTAACTGAACTGTCGCCGGAGTTTTTCTCCCGGAAAGTATCAATCTCCGGCAGCGTAGGAGACAACTGTTTAAGGAAGTGTCCGGTAACCTCGGAGCTTTGCTTGAAAAAACAGAAACCGTTGTGGATTTGCCGGCAAGTGTATCATGGGAAACTCAAACTCAAGTCATAAAGTTAGTTTGTGTTTTCTTGTTTCATATAATGAGAATCATATCCATAATATTTTGTATATTAATTTTTAGTGGAATTAAATAATGGTTTATAATTTTTTTTTATTAAATATTATGTTGTACGAATCAATTAATGGAATCATTTGTTTTTTAATTTGTGTTATCTCTGACTCGGATTTTAGAAGGCTACTATAAAAGAAATGTTGTTTGTTTGTTTGTTTGTTTGTTTATATATTTTGCGGTTGAAATCAAATGATGATCGTAGTGCCCCTAGCCCCACATACGTAGTCATGAGATTGCAGTAATATATATTTTGTTTACAGTGTGGGCCTAAATTATTATGCTGGTAAAAATGGAACTACATTATTTACTTTTGGCATATTGTGATTTAATATTCTCAGTTAAATGTTATTTACCGATAATAATTTCAACTAAATTTTTCTCCATTAGCAATTCTAAATTTTATGAAATCTATTCTCATTTGTCCCTTGTTAATTTTTTTTCGAATTTCAAACTGATATTTTAAGATTGAAAGAATGATACAAGTTGATTGATGTAAGCTTAGCTCGAAACGATGCTCAAAACGGCTTGATCAGTTATTCACTTTGGGTGTTTGAACTTTCACTTAACAAAAATCAAGCTTCTTGGAGCAACCTTTCGAGCTAACTTTTACATCAACCGACTTGCATTTTGCTTTCCGATCAAAAGTCTTAAAAATCTAAAGTTCGAAAATTAACGACATTAAGTTTTTTTTAAATGGGGATCAATGAGAGTAGATTTTTTAAAAAATTTGGGACCAAAGTGAGGATAAACTTAGTTGGGATTAATGAGAGTAGATTTTTTTAAAATTTGGGACCACAATAAGGATATGCTCAGTTCAATTAATATCGGCAAATAGCATTTAGTTAAAATTACTAAAATCCAATAAGCCTTTAATTTTTACATAATAATAACTAATCGTGTGTTGTATATAAACAAAAGATAAATAAAGAAAAAATATTTTCTATTTTCTATTTTTTTAGTTTTAATCGTTTATATACACTGTACACGTATGTATGTTATGTGTAAGTGTATGGGTTATGGCAATGCGTAAGTGTATGTTACTATGTGTTATGGCCACATGAAAAGTGGTCTAGATAAGTTGTTAGTATCTATAGTAAAATGTTTATAGGTGTTGTTTTTAAGTACTTTTAGGACTCATTTTCACCATGGAGTCATTTTTAGGACTCATTTTCAAACGCTTTCTTTGGCAAAATCTAGAAACAAAACGAGATGAGGTGAGGTCTTTTGCAGGCGGGGTGGGGTGGGTGGGGGGTAGTGAATAAGTAACAAGATAATTAGAAAATAAATATAAAAGACGGTGATAATCTGACAATGTTTTTGAATTTTTTTTTGGGTTTTCATGATTTTTTTCCCTTAGACGGTTCGCTATGGGCGGGGTTGGAGCACCTTTGGGCTTGAACACCACCGAGGGGCGCTAACAAAGGGGCGTCCGGGGGGGGGGGGGGGGGCTCATGAAGGATCGACGCTTAAGGAGAAAATGGTAGTGGGTCCATGTATTTTTCTCTATATCTCTCGCTCTCATACACACACATACATATATATATATACATATAGATACACACACACACACACACACACAAACATATATATATAAGGTGTTAAAGGGGCTTTAACCACAGTGTGACGTTATAGAGAGAGACTTCATGTAACATTCGTCAATTTTCGGACCCGAAAACCCGGCTCGTTTAAATTTCTTTTTTTTATGGGTTATTTTTTTTCAAGACTATCGTTATTTAATAAACTCAACAACTTATTAATTCATTCGATCATTAATAAGTTATTCCACTTCCCACCACTCGGTTTTAGTTTCATTTATTTAAAATTAGGACATAACATCGAGACTTCTCGCGGAACTAACTAACGTGCTCGCTTTAATCACCTTCCTGTTACCACCGTTACGTCACCGCCTATCATATGCAATGTGAGTTTACATACCCCTTTTTCATTTTTTTATATTTTGGGGGTGACATGTATACCCTATTTAAATTACTCATTTTTATTTCCACATCTATTCGAAACACAATTCAATATATGTTTATGTGTGATTATTGCATGCTCTATGATAATACTCTATGTGCTTAATTGTTTATTTTATGTTTGGTGGTTGGTATCTCATTCTCATCTAGTATGATCATACATTTACCCAAGTACTTTGATTTCATATCAATAAGAACGGGTCCACATCTATTTAGTTATTTACATTTTCATAAGAATTGTAATACTCATCATTTACATATGAGTTGTGATTTATCTATATATATATATATATATAAACTAAAACTTATGTATTTTCACCAACATTCGTGTTGACAAACTCTATTTTCATACATGTTACAGGTACAAGTAGTTGATATTATTCAAGATTGAAGACAATAGTTTGACCTTGGGATATTATATAAAATACAAAAGCATGATGTAATTGTTACGATTATTGAATTTGTGTACTTGTTTAATGTTAATGAAATTAAATAATTATTGTCGCTTTAATTAGTTTCTTTTGAGCTACTGTCCAATCAATACGTTACGCTCCGGTACGTTCCGCCTTTGGTCGGGGTGTGACAGAGTTGTATCAGAGCCGAAAGCTATAAGATAGGTGGTTAGATATAACGACCTAGTAGCATGCTTAGGGTCCCTATACGTGATATGCTTTTACATGTTTGCACCCTGAATTATATTATTGATTACAATAGCCTAAATATTATTTGACGATTTAATATTATTCTTGTACATAAAAGCACATACTTATTCCCAGGCTATGCCTCACTATCAAAATTATTTTTAAAACTCTAGGACGATTTTTTTTTAATTGGGAAATTCCTTAAGAAATCCCACCTTTTACTCCCCCCCTCATTGAGGATGATTCGGGTGACGGATATGTAGTAAACTGTAAGAGGGACACACTTGTTCACCTAACCCTTGACACCAAGGCAATGCACATAAATCTCAATCAACCGCGAGACCCGGTTGCCTTCCTGGAGTGTTCGGTGATGGTGTGAAACTTATTAAGCCAAAGCATGTCACACCAAACGTACTCGAATCTACTACCCTCGTTGTATCAAACGTGGTCATGTGACGATCACACTCTTAAATCAACGATGTGATTTTTGTTTTTTTTTTATTTTGTTAAGAATGAATATTTTCTCAAATTATCAATTTCATCAATACTCTAAGTTAGGTTATTAAATTTTATTTTGTATTCTCACGAATTTTCACAAACTCGAAATTTCACATAGCTATACAATTTTTTTTTCCAAAACATAATAAATTTTTCACGTGTCATCATTGTAGCATGCCTCTTCCCACCTTATCAACCGTAACCGTCACCCTGGAAACTCGGGCCATAGCATGTCATCCCACATCGCTAAGGGAATCGTGGAAGCCCTCTCCAACAATCATCTCTCAACTCCAAACTGTGAATGCTCCTACATCATCCACAACTCCAAACCCAATTGCTTGCTCCATCAAACAATTCAAGAGTGCTGTTAGTGCACGGTTTTGTGACTGGTGATTTGCAGTTAAAGTATTCAAGATTAAAGTATTCGATAGCTACGGAAAAGGGGGTGTCTGTTAGTGCACCGAAATTGTTGTCCGTAGCATTCGAATAATTTATACATAGTCTAGATTGAATATTTATTGTAAATGGAGCATGTGGCCTATAAATAGGTGGTTTCATGCTCATAATTAAAAGAGATCACACACATAGAATAAGTGAGATCCATAAGTTATTATGTATTTACTCTCCATAATGTATTCATCACATATTATCAATAATCTAAATATTTAAAGTATTAATCGTTCTTATGTAATCGATTCATCGACGCGGCTAGATCTTGGAAGGTTCATCAAATGACAACCCGCCCGAATACTTCGGTATCGACTGTGCTACTAATTCTCCTCCAATGGTTCGAAGAAATGGAGAGCGTGCTCCTCTACTTTGAATGTCCTGAGGACAAGAAAACCAATTACGCCTCTAGCGTACTTAGGAAAAAATGCCCCTCAATTGGCGGAACGGTGAGAAGCGCACGCTTGGAGCCGAGGTTTCCATGGCCTTGCCATGGGATGACCTCAAGAAACTCATGCTCAAGAAGTTTTGCCCGAAACATGAGCTTCAAAAGTTGGAAGAGGAGTTTGTAATTTGAAACAAGAAAGTGGTAATGACACCATATACAACGATCGTTTCCATGAATTGAGCCTTTTCATCCCCCACATGGTCACATCCCTTTGAACGTTCAATCGACAAATACATCTCGGGTTTGCCTATGCAAATCCAAGATTACCTTAGCCGGCACCCTCACCGAGAACCACGTCAAGGCCGGGACCTTGACGCGGACGAGTTCCAAGAAGCTACAATCCGAGCCCACCAAAGAATCCTAGCCTGAATCTTCCAAACCCGAGTCTTCTAAGCCCGAATCCTTAAAGCACAACAACAACTCTCCCCACTACCGCAACAATAAAAGAAAGTCCAATTCCCAAAACTATATCTTGGCCCAATCGCAAGCCCAACACCACCAAGAAGCCCTACACAGGACCCCACCCATTATGTGATACGTGTAACTTTCACCATCCGCCTAACCTCAAGTGTCGACAATGCACCCATTACGATCGATTTTGGTCACCTCTTTACCACATGCCGTGAACACAACCAACTCATGATGCAACCATTTACCTCACCTCTTACCCAACCCCAAACTTTACCCTATGCTCAATCATTTACTCAATCACCCTCAACTATTAGAGCTTGCTACAATTGTGGAGACCCTAAACATTATCGCAATGCATGCCCAAGACTCGCACACATAAACCAAATTCAATCCTACCCAACCCAAACCGCTCAATATCAAGCTTACCAAGCCCAACTAAATCAACTTTTCAACCAATCCAAGCTCAACCCATCCAAGCAATTCAAGCCCAACCCATTCAACCAATTCAAGTCAAACAAATTCCAATCAACCAATTAACCTCAAGTGACCAAGCTACTCAAGGACAAGTGTGTTACATCAACGGTTCCCAAGTCTAAGCCTAACCATTTATAACGACATGCGACGCAAAAGACGTTTATTTTATTTAGTTCTTTTCATTTAAATCTAATGTATTAACTTCATTAAATCTCTAGTTTTGTTATGAATGAGAATTATGGTTATTCAAAATGGTATCCAATCTCTCATATATTCCTATTATGTCGTTTACTGCACTATTTATTGTTACACAATTTAATATCATGATTTAAGTGGTCTATGACTGGTTAATTACCGGGACTATGTGCATGGTGATGTGCATAGTTATCTAATAGTACCATATTCATATCATGAACTACCTATGACCGATTTCCTACAAACGTTTTGTAAATTGGGGTTATGAACATGTGTTGTATATAGTTAACTAATAGGAGTCACATGTACAAATTTTATTTTGATATTTTAATACATGGTTACCCAAACCCTCCAAACTCACCACATTCTCACGGTACTCTTACCTCATCTCATTGGTTTTATAATCTTGGTTTCAGCCCTCACCTATTATTATATTCATGAGTCATGTGATTCGTTTGTTGTGTGAACCTTATTATTATTGCGTGAATTTTGTCGTCATCTCAATTATTTTCTCTACATCGTATGTGTAAGTTGCTTATATAATTTCAAAATTTTCCCCTATATATTTATTTCATTTTGTGGTTATTACTTTCGATGATTAACTTCAACTAATTCGTTATTATTTATTTATTTTATCTTCTTTCAAAGATTATTTACTAGTTACTTATGGTCATTAAATTTCTCATATTTATATATTTTCATTACTCTTTTTCAAACAATCCCATTAAAAAAAGGCTTTCTTTTACCTTATTTTTGAACCCGCACAACGGGATGAGTTATGTGCATCATGCGACGATCTAAATAATTATGAGTGCCCACATAATTATCAAAGTCCTCGCATGGAACCCATAGTGAATACGGTTGTGTGTCATAACTCGGAACCTAGGGTGATTTTGGGTAACGGTACAAATATAGATGTGATAAGGGCATGGTGGATATGTCGCTGGTACATCCTATATATAAGTGACCTTATAATACCTTTCATTTGTAGCGTTAAACGGGTCATTCGAAGTTTTGTGTTATTATTTATATATGAATAATAAAAAAAATCTCTTGATTTTGTTTTCCTTCTTTATGTTAAGGTATTTTTTTCCTTCTTCCATAATTTCGGGACGAAATTTCCAAAAAGTTGTGAATACTGTAATATTCGTCAACTTTCGAACCCGAAAACCCGACTCGTTTAAATTTCTTTTTTTATGGGTTATTTTATTTTCCGGACTATCGTTATTTAATAAACTCAACAATTTATTAATTCATTCGATCATTGATAAGTTATTTCACTTCCCACCACTCGGTTTTAGTTTCATTTATTTAATAATATATTATTAAACTAGTACTTTCAGCCCCCTAACTAACATTTATCCACTTGTGCACCCAATCCCAAAGTTTAGGGACTAAATTGCAAACATATCAAAACCGCTTTCCCTCCTTTCTCCCTTTCCCGTTGACATGAGACACACCCCTCTTTTTCTTGCTCCCTAATTAACGGATTACACGTGTTATTGAATGTATCAAATCAATTTTTGACAAAAATCGAATAGACCGACACTCTATTTGTGGAATATGATTCCCATTGGACAGCTAATTGACTCGTTTCCAACATTAACAATACGCGGCTTTCTTAATCTTAAAACACTATATAAACACGACTATAATGTAATTAAACGAAACCACACTATCCCCTCAACATTCCGAGTTAAAACCCTAAATCAATTTCAACGCACAAGCTGTCTAAGATCGAGTTTGATTTTGTGTTTCAAGCCGAAAGCCCTAGGTTGTCGTTCAACCCCAATACATCATCATACCAGGTAATTATTAGATGGGTTTTTATCGGATTGGAATGCTTCTTAAAACCCCTCTGTCAATTTCAACGGAGAGAGGGTATAAGATCATCATTTTGGGTGTTGTCTAATTAGGGTTTATATTGATTTAGGAACTTATCGGCGCATGTACTTGTATTAAATCTAAAGCAAACTTATATCAATATTACGGTTAGTCCAGTTGGTTGTGTTGGTGTGTGTTCAACCCAGGCCCTCGCAGACCCGGGTCCGATCCTCTGCAGCACCAGTTTTTCTTTTTTTTTTCTTTGTTTTAGTTAAATTTTATTACTTTAAGAAATAAATATAATAAAAACTAATAGTTTTACACATGTTTTAACGAACCATACCCATTTAAACTTTTAAAGGCATTTTTTTTGTAATTATATATGCATTAATAAATTTATACCGTATCGATTTAAGAAAAATACCTAGTATATATATTTTTGAAAAGAGATAATTAAACTAAAAATAGTTTTATTCGTCTAAACGACTTGATTATAAACTGTCAAAACTCCATTAATAAATATAATCTAATCTTATTATTGAAAGATTTTGGACTAATCATTTACGCGTTTAATTTAACTCTCATAAAATGTATATAAAATATAGTTATCAATCCCCAAATCTGTTATAAACCCTTGTTATCGAGTCTTGTTCGTTTTATCGTTAGATCATTTATTTAGTTGTACCTTTAAAAATTAGGACATAACATCGAGACTTCTCGTGGAACTAACTAACGTGTTCGCTTTAATCGCCTTCCTGTTACCACCGTTACGTCACCGCCATCATATGCAATGTGAGTTTACATACCCCTTTTTCATTTTTTTATATTTTGGGGGTGGAGTGTATACCCTATTTAAATTACTCATTTTTATTTCCACGTCTATTCGAAACACAATTCAATATATGTTTATGTGTGATTATTGCATGCTCTATGATAATGCTCTATGTGCTTAATTGTTTATTTTATGTTTGGTGGTTGGTATCTCATCCTCATCTAGTGTTATCATACATTTACCCAAGTACTTTGATTTCTTATCAATAAGAACGGGTTCACATCTATTTAGATGTTTACATTTTCATAAGAATTGTAATACTCATCATTTCCATAAGAATTGTAATACTCATCATTTTCATAATTATTGTCTCTTTAATTAGTTTCTTTTGAGCTATTGTCCAATCAATACGTTACGCCCCGGCTGGTTCCGCCTTTGGTCGGGGTGTGACACTTCAATATCTCTTTTCTTACGTAACGATGAATTGGAGTGTCACACCCCGACCAAAGGCGGCGGAACATGCCGGGATACAACGGATTGCTCAAGAACACACGACACTATTAAAGTGACAATATTTAAACAACTCATTTAAATTATAACTTGTTCATACAACAACCGAATTCAATCATAGCAAATAATATATTGTTCGTTTTGCTAATATCCTAATAGTCTTGATAACATTTTCCTTCAAGCCCTCGAATAAACCTAAAATCAAACCTGTGACCTTGCATAAAATAGAATTTGTCAACACAAAGGTTGGTGAACAATTTCATAGTTTTGAACAATAGGTATATAATAGGAAATTCCACAACTTGTATACAAAACAATAAATAATAGCAACAATTTAGATAATGAAATTGTTAATAAGAATACATTAATGATACCTTGCTATAAGGGGAGGCCAAATAGACTCGGATTTATATGAAATCGTTAATAAGAATACATTAACGACACCTTTCTATAAGGGGATGCCAAACATACTCGGATTTATGAATCAACCAACAAAAAGCGGTAAACACATTAGCAATTAAGCATGTAAGCATATAACACTAAATCTAGCATTTATTTAAGTAAGGTATTCAATAAAGTTTGTGGTTTAAAACTCAAGTATAAAACATTTAGTTAGAATAGGTATGCAATATCACCCCCCAAACGAAAAATGGAAAACGGGTAATGAAAAGTACTCACGTTCAAGTAATAAACTTGATTGGTAATATGACGAGTAACCAGAAGGATGAGTTTTAACGAGCAAAACCTAAATGAAAGGAAGTCTTGTATTAGAAAGGTTGTCTAGGAAGTCTTTAAATAAATTAAATGATAAGAAATGCAACAATTTAAAGTTTAAGTTTTAAAAATGTAAATGTTTGAGAAATTATAATAATAGTCTTTTAAAAATATAAGTTTGCTCGAAATCGGGTTAAAGTATCTAGCCCTTAATATTTACTCAACTTATGTTAAATAATAAGGTGTGTAAAAATGCAAGAATGCAAGTCCCTTTATAATAGATACTAAAACGACTTTTAACGAGTGTTCGGGTTGTTGGTTCTGGTCTTGGTAATTTGGTCAAACTAAAAGTCAACTTTCTAAAATAATGAATGTTATGAGATAACTTAATAAAATTTAAGAAGAATTAACCAAGTATATAGTTCTATTGTTTTAGAACTAACAACGTCCGTTAAGCGGGTGTTCTGTTTTGTCGGTCCAAACTTTGTTATGAGATCAAGTTGGATTCAACATTACAACTACTTTAAAAAAATAATTAAAATCAGTTTATAAAATATTTTTAAAGAAATATAAAAGTTTTGATAGCTAGAAACACACTTGGGTGTCTTAAGTGAGTGAAATTGGTTTAGTTCGGTTTTTATCTTGAAATACGGTCAAGAATGGTTACCATATGCTAAACATTAAAGAACTTGTATAATAATTTATAAATGATGATACTTAAGTTTTACAACCAAAAAGTCAACAATAAAGTCTTTAAACGAAAGTTCAGTTTTCGGTTCGGATCTTGTTTCGAGTCAAGACCGAGGTTAGATTCTACAAACCCATAACCATGGAACTCATAGAAATGATTTTAGAAACTTAAATCTAACATAAAACATGTTTATACAATTATTTAACAAAACTAGTAAACAAAGTTCGGTTTACGGTTTGAAACTATTTACGGTTGATGTGGTAAAAGTAGTCAAATAATTATTAACTAAAAATAAGCTAATCTAGACACTAAGTAATAATTCTAGACTCTTAAACTTAACTTAAACTAGTATCCGGAAAGTGTACCAGTCGACTCTAGTACAACTAGCAAATTAGACACAACTACAAGACATGACTATTTAATAATAATGTTTGAAGGGGGTTTTTAATCTAATTATTAATTAACTAAACCTAACCCTAATTGATTAAAATATAATAAAACATAATCATTACTTAAAACCTAATTAATTAAATATTTTAAACTTAACCCTAATTAAATAAAATATAATAAACTATTAATACACTTAGATTAACTCAGATGATGAAAATACTACCTAGGCTAGAATCCCCAATGTTACGGCAATCAATCAAATGGGAAACTTAAGTTATGGAACTGGCATCGTAAAATAGACCCTTGACAGAAAACCCGAACATGACCCTAGACCTTCAAGAAGACACCTATGAATTTCTAACAAGTTTTAAGACTCACCAGTTTTATGAATTAAACTTCCTTACGGTTATTTAATAATTTATGCCTAAGTATCTTTATGACGAAATCCTACATTACAGCGCAGAAATCAAAGATAGCAAAGCAGACTCAATTGACTTAATAGACTAAGCTGACAATCAAACCTAGACGGACTCCTTACGGAGAACTAAATCTAACAATCCTGACCAACAAAGATCTATCAATAACCTATCACCTTACAGCTTTCTAGGCTAGCAGCTCACTTTTATCTATTTAATTAGTTTTATTGTTTCTATGATCATAATGCATATCAATAATAAACTAGTCAAGAACACACAGTAAATGACCTAACAAAACCCTATCCTATGAAACAATCACCAAGGGTAATGTGAAACAATAAATCCAAGTAAATAAAACCAATCAATCATACGCATCAATTAATTCAAACTTAACAGTTTACTTAAAACATAAAATCCATAACGAAAAGAAATCCCAATCAAAATCAAACCAAACAAAGGTTCATCGCGACCTAGGTAGTTTATGAGGTTTAGCCTAGCATCATATAATCTAAATCAAACAAAACAAGTAAAACTGAAAACATGGTGAAATAATGAGAAACGAAAGATTAAAGGCGATAAAACCCGTAGTTTTCGATCTTGAACGTAAAGCTCTTCACCGGCTGTTCTCGTGCCTTCAAAATCACCACAAGACTCGAAAATATGCTCCCTAAAACTCCAAATTCGTTTTGGTGGCAGCAGGGTATGTTTAGGTTTAAGTTAAACATGTTTAAATACCCAAAACAAGGCCCAACTCGAAGCAAAAAACGAATTAAAAATCCACCCAACATCCTCTAGGCGCCGCGCGACGGGCTTTGGCCTTCCCGGTCGCACGACGCGGCGTGCTCCACCAAGGGGGCCGGTCAGACCGGTTATCTATTCTGACCCTTCCTGACGCGTTCCTGATCTCCGTTTCGGCTCTTTTTAGCTCGTTTTTCATCCTTTCTTATCAATATCAAGTCCCGGAACCTACGAAACATAAAAGTGTTAGTAGTATACAAATCTTGACTAAAAACAAACAAAACAATTAAAATATTAATTAAAATATACACGGGAAACATAAACATTTAGCATTATATCAAATATTCCCACATTTATTCTTTTTTCGTCCCTGAAAAAGTTTGATGCAGTTGGATCAGAATTGGAAAATTAAAGTCTAACAAACATATAGGTTAAATTTTAAAGCTCAGAAAAACGCAAAAACCGCGATCACCGATATTGTTGTCCACTTAAACCCATGCCTTAATCTTTATCAGGACAAATATGATCCGACAATAATAGTACTTAGTTGTTTACACAATTAAAACCTGCTTATTTTCAGCTTTTACCGGACCAAGCCACCCCAAATTGACTTAAACCTCAAAATTTGCAGAATTAAAACTTTTGTTGCTCTATTTTATCATGAATAGTTAAGACGATCAAGGGTATTGTTTATCCACCTAAGCTTAAGCATCAAAGTCTACCAAGAAGCCATTAGATATGATTAAGGTTTAGTTAATTAATAGCTAGTGTTCCCCACAACATGACATACCCCCGTTATCAAGCAATACCCCGAACCCATCACCATAGGTGAGCATGCAAAATTTCATCTGTAGGGCTTACAAGTGGCGTGTCCCTCGTGGTCCATTTCTTAATGGTAATGAAACGCGAGCAAGGGGACCCCACATGGCTAACATCGTGGATGATCAAGTCTATAGTGAATTTGTACTTTTGTACTCTTGTGATCATGTTTATAGACTTATAAGGGTTTGCTCTTTTTGGCTTAATTTTAAATATTCACAACCCCACTTAGAAATTGTGAATACCCAGATGAATAAATTGCATACAGACCCATGGTCTCTGGACCCGAAGCATCCCATCAATACAAGATTTAAGGTTATAAAACCATACGCCAATGAGGTGTAAAACAATAAACTAGCAGTTTAAGATTTATATCACAGGCTACACGGCATACTCTAACGTTAAACCTACCCAAGTAGCATATGATAACGTATTCAGATTTTTAAAAAATTTATGACATTTCCACTTTTTCATACCACTCATTGAGGCTTGAGTACGGCCCGACCTTTCATTACTTATTTTCCACGGACAAAACGCTTTACCCACAAAAGATTTCCGTTTTAACCATTTTATCAAATTGCCCTTTCATTCTCAAGGCTGAGCCTACCGACACATCCCAAGTTAAGTGCGTTTTCTTTTATATTATCTCATATTATTAGTAGTTTGAAAAACCAATTTCCGATAAATATCATCATCTCCCACTTTTACGCAAAAAGCTAGATTTAAGGAACATTTTTAAAACATTTTTCTATTTTTTTAATAATAAGTTAAATTTAAACTACGACTCAAATATCCTATCCCCACACTTAAATTTTGCATTGTCCTCAATGCAAGGATAAGGACGACTTAAAATAAAATAAAATTAAAATTAAGTAGGACTACAAAAACTAAAAATCTAAAAATAAAACAAAAGCAAGATAATGGAAAAGACTTAGCTGGTAATATGCGCATGAAATGATGTCAAAGTCTTCTTCCATGAATGCCCTCCAACTACGAACGTGTTCAGCATAACGTACCTCCTTCTCTCATACACGAGCGTACGTGGTAAAAAATTCAACAAACAATATCTAGAAATATATCTTATCAAACTGATAGATGTTAAGCATTCAAAGTATGTTCACCAACTCACAAAAGTATATAAAATTATAATGAATAATTAGCAGCAAATAATAAATATAAAGTATACGGCTCAGCTGCTCCATCCCCACAATTCTCTTTTTCAATATACTCAACCTTGGGGATTCCTATCTCTAGCTCACTCAATCTCTCTTCAAAACTAGCAAAACTCAAAAACACCAAAACAAAGAAGAACTACAAAAAACTACGTCAGTGACTAGATTAAATATACAAACTCCGCGAAACCTCCCCACAATTGAACTTAATCAGGAGGTTTCTCCTTGATATGGACCCTGTCCAACCCGTTCAGTTCCACCCAGAATTTATCAAACAATAATATATCAATGATGGAACCACAAAATATTAAATTAGAATTAAAAATCAGTAACGGGTCAGACCACCTATATTTAAACTTACCTGGAAAGAGCCGAATGCGTTGTAAGTATTGAGAAGGCTGGCCTTGTTTGACATGCAAAGGCTTTTTCATTCCCATAGACCATCTCCTAAAATGTACGCAAGTTCGGTTTTCAGGTAATTTCTCATCCTCGACCTTCTCCCGTGGTTTTAATTCCCGATAAGCATTCAAAACACAATCCACGGGCCGACAATAGTGTTCTTCCTCTAACACCACATCCTCATCTACAATGTCCTCTACAAGTAGGGCCTCAAAAAACGCAACATTTCATTAACGTCCAATGTATCTCCCCCGTCATAATCCGACAATCCATCCAACTCTAGATTCAGGAATTCATCTTCCTCATTAAGCTTATTATTAACCTTAACCATATCCTCAACACCAAACATCAACTCAAGTGAATCTACCAAATGCACTTCATCCTCTATCTCTTCTTTCTTCATTAACGACATGTGATAAGAAACCCACTCTTCTTCGTTTATCTCATCATCAGAGTCACTCCAAAAATCAATAATAGCATGTGAAACCGGAGGTGGGACTTCAACATCCATTTTTGTCTCCATTACTTGAGTGATCCCCTCATCTGACTGCTCAACATATTCCAAGGATCTCAACCTCTCCATTTCATCTTCTTCATCCAGTCTCCTAGAAATTTCTTCTACTTGACGTTGGAGATCTGTAATAATATCCTGGTGATTTTTGAAGATGGTATCATGCTCGACGAACATATTTTGGGTATCTATAGCCATGTATTGGACCAACATCTTTTCTATCCTACCCATAGCAGCTACATGCTCATCAGAAAGGCTTTTAGAAAATTGATCATAACACTGCTCCTGGTTTTGCTGAGGTTGCTGATACGAATTATCAAAATAATACGGAAAAGGTCCATGTGAAAAATTTTGCACCGGCTGAACAGAAGGGTTAGCATAATGATGTGCCAAATACCCCACATATTGTGGACATAAAAGCGTAAAATGGGGTCCGCCACAAATCTCACACATATTTACGACTCAAAAGAAATAAAAGACACGGACAAATAAACTTCTACGACTCAAAACAAAAACAAACACAAATAGCACGTATATAGCAAGTAAGTCTAATCAAAGCTAATAACGCAATCGCCAAGAGTCCCCGGCAACGGCGCCAAAAACATGATGTGCTAAAAGTAGTCAAATAATAATTAACTAAAAATAAGCTAATCCAGACACTAAGTGTCACACCCTCAATTTTCGACTAACGGGGTTTTACCGTGAGGCGCGTGACAACCCAGGATCTAGCCATGTGTCATAACGAACAACCAATTTATAATGGAAAATATTTAAATATTATTGCTCATCATAAATGAGGTAAGTACATTTACAATAAAGTTTTTACATTTGCAGAAGCGTATAATCTATGAGAACACTTAAAAACCCAGAGTGTGTGTCAAGACGCCCGGACATAACATTTCATTAAAGACTCCCAGCATAATTCGATGCTTAGTGGGATCCATGCATCCTAGACTCGTTTCAACTTCGCACGTGCACCTTAAAAACCAGAGAAAGGCATGCTAAAACGGGTCAACACAACGGTTGGTGAGTTCACAGGTTTGAGTTTAAGAACAAGTTTGTTAAACAAACAATTTAGTAAGTAAACGCTTTAAGCAATAAAGCAAGGATAATGTCTGCATTAGTAATACCGCTAGTTAATTACGCTAGCAATCATGTTACATTAGTGTGAGTTCCATTGTGACCAAGGCTGACTTGTTAGTTTGTTTGCCACCCACGGAGTCTAATATAAGACTAGTGCATATTGCGTTCCTAGTAAATGAAACGCCCGGCGACTCCCTCAACCGAGAGCCCCGAGGGGGTTCGTCAAACCCAGTAGTACTACCTTTCATTACCGAGCCAATGTACAATTGTTAACGGTCCAATGTGCATAGGGGACTTCAGTTTAAGTGCACTATGTACCCATGAGGTATTAAAAAGTCTACAATTATCCAAAAAGTTTGTATGTTGCATGCTTTCCACCCAAAAGGAGTAAGTAAAAAGTGGGGTAGTGAAACTCACCTCGGATGCGGTTCAAATTGAGAGTCAACTGATTAATTCAAAGTTGTTCTAGTGCGTAAATCATACAAGCACTATAAGTATCTGCAAAGCGATTCCTAGAACCCTTAGTATCCAAACAATTCCCTTGTTTATTTACAGTTTGACCAAAGTTTGACTTTTTGTTGACTTTGACCAAAGTTTTACTTTTCGTTGACTTTGACCAAAGTTTGACTTATTGTTTAACTTTTGACCAAAAGGTCCAAGTTGTTGACCATTGACTAAAAAGTCCAAGTGTCGATGACCGAAGACTAAAAATTGAGTTTTGTTGACCGTTGACCAAAATGTTGACCATTGACCAAAATATTGACCGACGACCCGTTGATGACTTTTGACCAATAATCTAGACTTAGAATGATTACTTGATGTTCCTAGTCATAATTTAATAACAATCAAGTAATGTGCATTTAGCCACTTTTCATACAATTCTATGACTAAGTCTAACTTCTACCACTTTTATCACTTCACAAGTAAGACTAACCACTTAGTCAAATAGTTTTAAGTTGACCCATAAAGTCAAAATTCAAATTAGCATAATTAATATATTACAAATTACAACTATTTTAACTAATCAATATAGTGATCATCCTTAACAAGTTTTTAATCATCCATAACCGATTTTTCTAACCAACCAAATCATGAAATTAAATTTCGAAATAATTCACACATATTCTCACAAGTATTAGGTACAACATATATTTTTCTCATAATTTTACACTTCACCAAAACATACAGAATATTCACACTCTACATCAACCTAATTTTAGTCTCTATTTTAACACAGCAGTACATAAATATTTGTCAAAAATTATATATTTGTCCAATTGATGCAAGACCAATTGAATTAGATTCCTACTTTAATTTAAAACATTCCAGAATTGGAATCATACCCGTATCTATTTTTATTATCAAGTTATGCAATTTATAACACAACTCAGAAAATTTATCTTTCAATCAGGATTGCAACCTGATTTTGTAAATTAATAAAAAGCATTCAAACAAAGTCCAAAAATTAAGATTCTCGACTTTTTGAAAACTAGATTCAAAGTTCTTGTTCATAGAATCAAAATTCAACCAGAAACACAAACGTATCATCAAGTTATTCAACATACAATCTAAGACACATAATCTGTAAACAAGCAGATTCAAACCACAAATCACAAAAATCATGATTTTTACATCCTTATGATCTTAAATCATCAAGGAACATTTTTATACAATCAAATTTCATGTCTCTCATTATTTTACTGATTTATGAAATAATATTTAGTTACAAAAAAAGTTTCCATCCTTTCTTTTATAATAAGACACAAAATTTCTTTTAACAATCAACCTTGATCATCCTTGATTCATTTTTCCCAAATCCGATTATTTGGATACTAGGTTTCATGAATCAAAAATAAAAATATACAAAAGAATGTATACTAAACTATACTTACCTATTGCTTGATTCAAAAATCCAATATTCTTTCTTCCAAATTCACCAAATTGTTTATGATTTGTGAGAGAGATTTTGAGAAAATAAAATGTGTGTATGTGTGTGTGAATTGGACGGCCAAGGAGAGAAAAAGAAAAGTTTAATCTTCATTGTTATTTAATCCTCATTACACATTCATTTACACCCTCATTAAGTCATCATCAATTTTATTAAACATTAGATAACTTTATTTTATTAATTTATGACATGTTACATTTTATTATAATCATTTCCTAGTCACCATATGTTGTGCACTTTTCTTTTGTTACTTACCATGTAATATATTATATGTTATGTTATTTAATTGTTCAATCTCTTACAACATATGGGTATGCAAAAACTAATCATGTAACATCTTAAGCATGTAACACAATTACATCTATCACATATAATACATGTATCATATCATGCGTGACAAATTTATTATAACATATAGCATGCGTGACAAGTTTATTATTCTAGTTATCAATAACTAGTTACTCTCACTTAGGTCACCAACTACACGACTAACTCAATGTGTGCATACATGACACTACATGTATAAGAGTTCATTAACTTAGTTAACAGAACTAACCGGGTTTACTGACACAGTCAACAAGATTTAACTGGGTTTAGTTAACGGAGTTAACCTGAAAATGCCGGGTGTCACATCATCCCCTTGTTGAAAGAATTTCGTCCCGAAAATTGATATGCTACTAAGTACACCAGTCGAATTTCGTCTATGTGTTTGGTCTTAGTAAATTCAGTAGACTTCATGTCTATATGTTTGTTCACTGTACATTCAGTACGTCAGTAGACTTTCAGTCTATATGTTTGTTCACTGTACATTCAGTAGGTCAGTAGACTTTCAGTCTATATGCTTGTGCCACTAATATGTGGGCAGCGTTACTCGTATTTAAGCAAAATTTTCCATTTGTCACATCATCCGCTTGTTGAAAGAAATTTCGTACTCGAAATTTGATTATGATATACGGAAACTATAACCATAGTTTCTTGATAGTGAAAGCGTCTGAATGCTTGACAGTATAAACAAATAGGAAGTGCTGAGACTAACGATTTTAATGTTGTTGGGACCAAACGAGATTCAATTATTCACTTGATTAGAGATATAAAAATAAACTGAGAGGTTTGTCATAAGAATATCCGATCAATGTTTGTAAAAGTTGATGCATTCAACTACGACTTTTTAAGAGTTTAGGGAATCCATTATAATATAAGCATCCATTGATGTAAAGAAATGGCAAAATTTCAAAAGTACTAAAGGAGTTGAGTCTCAATAGTTCACTCTCATTTCCAGATAAGCTTAGTAATAGGTACGACTACCATTGCGGAAGTGATACAAATGTTAAGAATTTAGAAAATAAGGCTTCTATAGCTCAAGGAGGTGGTGGTTTATAAAGATGAATTTGTATACAAGAGTTTCATTTACCGATCAAGTCAGGCTATCGAGCGAAGAATACTTATACGTCTTGTTTCCTATTTTGGTCAATATGGTAGTTTGAGTTCATGGAACTCAATAATGAGGAAGCTTTTAACAGGTTACAATATCCCAAAGATGTTCATAAGATTCGGATCACTATTAGGTTGATTGGCCAAGGTTGAGTTTCCTCTATTCCACACGAGGAACCATTAGAAAAATATACTACGTGCCCAATTGAACTATGATTTAGAAGTCCTTTGTCTTATGCTTAAACTATGGAAGCCAGAGCTCTTTTAATCAGGGAGGTATAGTTTATCGGATTGGATCGTTACTCAACATTGGTAAGGTAGTAAAGTTTCATGAAACGATTGTGTTCAACATAAATTTTGAGGTTGATGGCGTGGACACGAAGGACATGTGTCCCGAAATAAAGTGTTGATGAAACTGCTCGAGCCAGAATTCCTATCAAAGTAATTTAGTTAAAGTCAAAATTTCTCCACTTCTAAGATCACGTGATTTGGAGATACCAAAGGAGTTACTTTAAGTAATCGAAGTGGAAAAAAAAATCCAAGGTGAGTGTCAAATGCATTCGTTAATAATTGATGCTTTATCAAGGTTCAAAAACGGGACGAGCTCTTCCACTCCTAAACAGTGGAGTTAACCTTCCGGAAGGGATAAAATGTCATTTGAACCAAACAAGTCGGTGATATAATCATTTTAACTGAATGAAGTCCCAAATTAGGTATCGTTTTGAATATTCGGGAAATAGCAAAGACTTGCCATATTTGAAATTGAAAGGAATGGTCAAAGGTTCGTTTCTTTCCTCTTTATTGTTAATACCCATGATTATAGAGGATTGTGCGTCTCTAGTCAAATGAATTATGATTACCCCAAAGGGTGTTGCATCCGATAGGAGTTCAGGATAAATTAATAATGCAGATCATGGAAATTAGATCCCATCTTCAATGAGGTTTTCTGATTGTTTGAAACAAGTCAGACGTCTTCTTGTGTTTGTATTTGTCTGGCCTCAAGAGGCATGATATGGTTTTATCCTAAGAGTTTGTCGTTATCACTGAGAATGAGAGACGTGGTCCAACATTAACTACGTTTAACCAAATGCAGAATGCATATCCAATGGGTTCTTTAATTGAGACTGGCCTTAATTAGTCTAGGTATTGAAAGAAAAGACGTCATCAAATAGCTCGGTCAGCAGGTTTAGTCATTAGGTAGGATGGCATCTAATGTATCTTATGTAGGAATACTAATCATCAGTCACAATGACACGATTTCCCCTGCCCTCCGCTCTAGCGGGCATTGTGGTTCAAGTCCAACATCGAACAAGGCATATATAGAAAATATCTCTCCTAACTTGAGAGGATTGTTTCTAGGTCGTAAGGTAGCTCTTGTCTCCACCACTTTGGTGCGAATACCGATTCTAGTTAAAGCAAATATAACTATGCTCAAGGTAGGAAAGTCAGTTAATGATATCCCCAACATCAACATACCGTTAGCGTTTATATATAGGGTGTACCGCAGCTAACTCACCACATCAATAGCACATCTTCGGTGGTTTTCATTACTAATCCAAACCAAACTGTATCTTCCTGGTGTCAAGTGTAACTGGTAAATTTCTCTTCTCCTCTTTAGGCAAGAAAAGATGAGTATATGCTTTCCATCTGAGGTAGACCAATATGAATCTATATGAATACTTTGATGGATGGTTACTCATCATTCCTAGTGAGTTACGGATCTGAGCAGGGTTTTGATGATGAACGGTCTTACGCCAACTGACATGACTTATTCACTTTAACTATCTAATCCTCAGTCGGGCGGTATAAGGTACTCCGAGAATAGAAATACGCTGTTGCTTAGACTTTATTACTATGGACAAATAGAAGTCATAATGAGGACACGGTTATTCGGGTTTCATTCAAATTAAGGTTTGTCACAGACGAAGTCATTATCAGAGGTTAATCGTCTATTGGATAGTATGTCCATCACTTTGTTGTTTGTTTACTAGAAGAAAAGTTTAAACATATGTCTCATCAAGGTCATACTTCGTTGTTCTATTGAAGTTTAGGTTTGGTAGTTATCACTTCGTTATGTGCATGCAGAATGATGGCATTAGCGGGTTCGAGCTTGTTACTATAGGCACATACGATGAGTTACACCATCAGCCTTCACATACGATCAAGGCGTTACTTCATACGATTAAGAATCATTACTCTGGGGCCAATAACTTTCTAGGAAAAGTTGCATAGGGAATTTCCCAATCCTTAGGGAGGTGTCTTTAGAGCTATGGGTCGAGAGGAAGGTTCAACGCTTTATGAAAGGTTACATAACTAAATTACCGATTTCCATGAGAGTTGAGGTAGAACCATACTGGTAGCTAGTTCACGGGGTCAAGATGAGGCGAGTGAATAGAATTGTTTTTGAGAATGCTAGCCAAGGAGGGGTGTTAAAGAAGATATTTCTCAAAGAGTCTTGTTATAGGGTTACGGTTCCATCCGTGCATAAGGTATTCCAATTCTTCGCATTCTAGTGGAGGTTCGATGGTTTAAACTATGTTTTCCAATGTCCTAGAAAAAATGGGATTATCTTATGGAATGGTCTTATTATAGAGTTTGTCATGGTTGGAAAAAGAAATTTCAAGCTAAAGTGGGAGTTAACAATTGGTCAGGGTAAGTATATCAACAGGAACTTTTAACTAGGTCACACAAACATGGTGTTGGTTTACAAGAGGTTCTTAAAACTTCTTATATACACTAGGGTTAGAGGTCTTGTCACGAAACGCTAGAGAGGTTTTGAATTCAGATTATTTTCATAACAAGGTCTGGAAAAGATATCTTAAGGTTGCCAAAATAACTTGCATATTGGTAACTAAAACATCAAATTTTATGAGGATCCATCTTCAATCGGCTAGTCACTTCTACCAGTTATAAACATATTATACAATTTCTACTAGTTTTGGACGAGTAATGAGAGATTCCAGCAATGGTGGAAACTTAGGTTTGATATTCATGGACTATGACCACACTATAGGATACCATCAGGATTCACATGCACCATAAATTATTATTAAGTGTGCACCCAAAATAATAATTCGGTTTACATGATCAGCCCAATTCCTCCCACCATGCGTCAAGTTGTCCCTTAGTTTGGATTTCCGAGTACAGAATGATACTAATCATGAAAAGGTCAGCAAAAAAACTTTTTATTGATCGCACATAGATTAGTTCAAAGTTTCACCCAAAACTTTGGTTGGGAATAGATTATCCGAGTATTCACTCGAGACGAACACACTAAGAGTTCAGCTTTACAGATGGCAGAAGAATAGATGTTCGGGAAGCACACATGCAATCGAAGTATGACTTAGACATAAGCTAGAAATAAAGTGAAATAAGCATCTTTTTTTCCTCTAAGTCAGAATAGGCTTTGAGTGTACCATAAGCAAGATGTTTTCAGTTCCGAAGTCAATATGCTCTTCCAGCATCATCGACTAATGAAATGAGCGTGCGGCTCAGGAATGAAAATTATGTCATCTCAATGCCGATGAATTTCTATAAAAAATGTCTTCAAGGATCTGCCTCAAAGAAGTGTGTCTCACCCGAGACTCAAGTTTGGAGTTTGGAGTGGAGTATGGCTAGCAAGTTTAGGATACTCAAGATGGTAGATAGATAAGAGACTCACTTCCGACATACCCAACTCTTGAAAAGGTTATACTCGTTTGGCGTTGCCCGTGCAAGGGCCTGAGATGACTCAGCATTCTAGACGATATCGTTGTTATATTTAAACCGGTATTCCTCGGCTCCAATGATGTGAGAAGGGGTGAAGGTTCTGATGTGTTGAATAACACACTTATATTTCCTTACAATTTTATGATGTTTTAATGATTTAATATCAAATTTATGTAAGTTTAGGGGGTTAAGTGCAAAGTTTTACAAAGTTGAAATGTTTTGTGTAGGTTATGGAAATATGTGGAAAAAAAGGCAAGAAAAAGAGAACTTGGAGGGTTTAAGTGTCAAAGTTTCAAAGTTTAATCAAGGCCCGGTCCAAGCCCACAAGTTAGGAGCCTAATATAATATTATATTAAGTTAAAATAATGATTATTCAGCCATTATCCAGCTGCAAAACCCGAAATCAGCCAAAAACCTTAAAACCCTAAAGGGTTGCGATCGGACTCAGCCGCCGACGGAAAAAAGAAGAAAAAAAAGGAAGAAAGCAGGCGGCCAGGGTCTTGGGCGGCTGGAAAAGAAGAAGGAACCTTTGGGCAGCTGCTAGGGGCTTCAATACATCACAAATCTCAGCCATATTACTTAGTAACACATCTTTAAACTTTAATTATTGTCAAGAACCTTAACTTTGATTGATTTGGTCTTTTGTTTTACATTGTTTTGCAATTGTTTGATAGATTGACTTGTTATTGATTGAGTTTGGATCTTGAATGAATTTTATAATGTTTATGATGATGTTTGTGATGTTTTTATTAAGTGTTTGCTGCTGTCCAAAATCTATGTTAGGCTAAACTTGTTTGTTCTACCTAGGATAGATGATTGTTGAATAGTTTTGACTTGTTTAATGGATTGTTAATGTTCAACACTTAAAATTATTGATGTAAAGTTTGACTAAACCATGAATTAGATTGTGTGTGATGGCTGTGTTTTATTTGTAATTACTTATAATCCTCTTGCATTAGTTAATTGAATCGGTTTTGATTAATTGATTGCTTGTCTCTTTACTTGGTGTTTTGGGTTTATTTGCGGGATGCGCAACCGTAGGGATAAGTGGGTAATATATCATCTAAAATCAGTTAAAATACACCTTCTTTGAGACCGAGAGGTGATAAGAAGTAATATTGTCTCATTGCTTTTACTTGTTAGAATTAAGACCGCGCGAGAGCGGGTTTTTGTCTTGTCAAGTTTGAGTGTTTATGTGCAATTAATTGGTTTAATTTGGGTTAAGTTAAATTGTTCCTCTATCCTTTGTTGCGTAGTATTCGTCTCCATTAGGATAGTGTGTCGAGGAGACCGAGAGGAGAGTCGATATTTGAACACGTTAATAATTGTTTTTCCGGTTTGTTCTTTAAAAATCAACTAAAATAAGTTAAAGTTTGTTAGAGAGACTGAGAGGTAATTTGACTTTCTTAAACAAGTTTTGGTTGTGTCATCTTATATAACCGGTGTCTTGAATATTTTCAATCCATTGTCTTGTTATTTCTGTCAACATGATTCATTCCTAGGTAGACGTTTTTACATATTGAATTTAAAACAAAGTTTTCTAAAAGAGTTTTGTTAACATTTTTCGTTTAGTTAAATTAATTTAAGTAGTTAAATAAAATCTTAAAAATTAAATAAATATTATTTTGGTAAGTCTTGGTTAGAGTTTTCTTAATCATAAACGTTTTCACGTGTCTTTGAGTTCGACATCCGGACTTCCTTGATGCTATACTATTTATGATCGGTACACTTGCCGGTTTTGTGTGGTTTCTATAGGATTTTCGTTTTTATAAATTTAAAGCTTAATTGTGATTCGTTCTTTATTATTATTATACATTTTCACACATCAAGTTTTTGGCGCCGTTGCCGGGGACACGGTTTGAAGCGTTTTAAGAACGACTCGAGTTAGGACTTGCTTTGTTACTACTTGTCTTTCTTGATTGTTTTGTTTGTTAGTTTAAAATAGTTTAGTTAATTAACAGTTCTTTTATTTATTTTAATAGTTGTATGCGACGTACTCGATCTCTAGGACCACCAGAAGTTGAAGGATTTCCCGAACCAGAGAGAGAGCTTCTTGAGAGACGTCGTACAAAACCGTCTTCTCGTTCATCTACATCCGTCGGTAATACATTCTTTTCTCCTACTTTATCTGAACCCATCGTTAGGGATAGGATTATGGCCGACGCACCACCGAGGAGGACAGTCGCAGACCGGGCCCGTCCGGTCGATGCTGGCGCGAGATCCAGCATTGCTCCACCAGCTATAGGAGTTCAAACGACTTGGCAGATTCCATCGAACGTTTTGAACACCATTTCCCATTCTGCTCAGTTTCACGGGTTGCTCCATGAAAACCCGCATTCACATCTCACTCGCATCGCACGTATTTGCGACACGTTTCATCTTGCCAACGTATCCGAAGACGCCATCAAACTCCGTATCTTTCCGTTCTCACTCGTTGATCAGGCGAGTCTGTGGCTTGAGTCCCTCCCACAGGGATCCATTTCTACTTGGGCCGCCATGCAGACCCAGTTCTTGGAAAAATACAATCCTCCGGCTAAGGTCACTTGTTTGCGTAACCAGATTCATTCTTTCCAGATGGAGGACACTGAGAGTTTCTACGAGGCGTGGGAGAGATTCAAAAACCTACTTGCTTTATGTCCGAACCACGGCTTGCAGGACTGGGCGGTTGTTGAAAAGTTCTATAACGGAGTGACTTACGTGACTCAGAATATGCTTGACACTGCTGCAGGAGGCAACTTATTGACGACAAAGGATACCGATGAGTGCATTGCCTTATTTAACGGTTTAGCCATGAGTGGATACCAGCGACCACCTTCTAAGAGCACCAAAATCGTCGACACAAACACCGCCCTCGCGGCACAGGTTGAGGCGTTAGCGAACATTGTGAAGGACCTCCAGGTGAAGATTAAGTTGTGCGAGATCTGTAGAGGAGGACACGATACCGTTCAATGCCCTGTAGGTTTCCAGGAGGAGGCAGTCGACTATGTTAACAATCCTAACCGAAACCCTAATTCTTTTAATTCTTATAATTCGGGTTGGAGAGGTAACCAAAATCCTAACTGGAGGAACGGAAATCATTCCGGCTTCCAGCCGCGTCAAAGTCTATTCCAGGATTCCGGTGAAGGAGCGAGTGGTGGGGAGAAGAAGCCCACGCTGGAGGAGATGATGGCACAGAAGACTCAGATGCTGTCGCAGCTTATGACTCGAGAGGATTCCCGTCACAAAGAGACTCAAGAGAAATTTCGGGAACACGAGTCATTCATGAGAAATCAGGGGGCGTCAATTCAAAATCTTGAGAGGCAGATGGGAGAGATAGCGAATCGTTTGAATGAGAGGCCGCCAGGTACACTTCCGAGTAACACTGAGCAGAATCCGAAGGCCTTCGCGAAGGCGGGTGACGATGAGGAGCGGTGCAGGGGCACGTAGTAAGCCAGTGAATCAGGGGCCTGCGGTAGATGTGGAGGAGCATGTATACGAGGAGATTCAGATAGAGTCTCCACCGGCCAAGGTGCATCAGAGGCGAAGCCCAGGAAGTACAGCACAGGCCGAGGACCAGCCATTACCCAGCACACCACCGAGAGTCTACAAACCTAGACTCCCATTTCCCGGGAGAGTCCGCAGGGATAGAGACGAGGAGCAGAACACTAAATTTCTTGATCTCCTGAAGCAACTTCACCTTAACATTCCATTCCTTGAGGCACTAACTCAAATGCCGAAATATGCAAAGTTCCTTAAGGATATTCTTTCTAATAAGGTGAAGTTAGCTGAGGTCTCTTCCATCCCGCTGAGTGCTGTTTGCTATGCAGTTTTGCAGAGAAAGTTACCGGAAAAGATGTCCGATCCTAGGAGTTTCACGATTCCCTGCATCTTGAGTGATAATACGGTCGTCCATGCATTGGCAGATCTTGGTGCTAGTATTAATCTCATGTCGTATTCCGTGTATCGCAAGTTGGGTCTAGGCGAACCGAGGCCTACCCGTATGAGTATCCAGCTTGCTGATCGTTATGTGAAATACCCCTGAGGGCTGGTCGAGAACATGCTTGTTCGTGTCGACAAGTTCATCTTCCCGGTGGACTTTGTCATCCTGGACATGAACGATGACGATAGTGTCCCACTCATCTTGGACCGACCATTCCTTGCCACTGCACAGGCATTGATCGATGTCTGCGAGGGTAAGTTGATTCTGAGAGTTGGGGATGAGAATGTCACCTTTGACGTTCGACAGTCACTGAAACACCCCAAGTCTG
Source organism: Bidens hawaiensis (assembly GCF_021521415.1). NCBI lineage: Eukaryota > Viridiplantae > Streptophyta > Magnoliopsida > Asterales > Asteraceae > Bidens > Bidens hawaiensis. The sequence continues at coordinate 241,026 of NW_027492793.1, forward strand.
CTGATGACTCCTTATACTTCATCGATACCATCATGGCACATGTTGGAGAGTTTTTCAGCGAGATATGTGGAGGATCTGCCTCCGACACCCAGATTCTCGATAGGGAGATTCCTGAGATTGAGATGGTTGCCATGACCAATCAGTCCTTAGATGACGACACCGAGTCGCATACCCCTGAATCTGGCTTGTCTGCCGAGATCGTACGAGACGATCCGATGGACCGACCTTCGGTCGAGAGTCCTCCTTCTTCCTTAGAGCTTAGGGATCTGCCTGCCCATCTTGAGTACGCATTTTTAGATGAAGAGAGGAAGCTTCCAGTTATCATTGCATCAGCTTTGACCGAGGTCAAGAAGGAGAAGTTGTTGAGGGTGCTACGAGAGCACAAAGAGGCAATTGCATGGAAGATTATCGACATCAAGGGTATCAACCCTTCGTTTTGCACTCACAAAATCCTCATGGAGGAAAATTTCAAAACTGTCGTCCAGCCGCAACGGAGGCTCAATTCGAAAATGCAAGAGGTCGTAAAGAAGGAGATCATTAAACTCCTTGATGCGGGGATCATTTTCCCCATTTCTGATAGTGCTTGGGTGAGTCCAGTCCAAGTGGTTCCTAAAAAGGGTGGCATGACTGTCGTCACCAACGAGAGGAACGAGCTTATCCTCACGAGGACTGTGACTGGATGGCGAGTCTGCATCGACTATCGCAGACTGAATGATGCCACCAGGAAAGACCACTTTCCTTTACCCTTCATTGATCAAATGTTGGAGCGTTTAGCGGGTCAGCAGTACTACTGCTTCTTGGATGGTTTCTTCGGGTATTTCCAGATTCCCATAGCTCCCGATGACCAGGAGAAAACCACTTTCACCTGCCCTTACGGTACGTTTGCCTACTAACGTATGCCGTTCGGACTGTGTAACGCTCCGGCCACATTCCAGAGGTGTATGGTGGCCATTTTCCATGATATGATCGAGGACTCCATGGAGGTGTTCATGGACGATTTTTCCGTATTTGGGAGTTCCTTCGATCATTGTTTATCTAATCTTGAGAGGATGATGTCCCGTTGCGTTGATACCAACCTAGTCCTCAACTGGGAGAAGTGTCATTTTATGGTTCGTGAGGGTATTGTTCTGGGACATCGGATCTCGTGTGCGGGGATAGAGGTTGACAAAGCGAAGGTCGAGACCATTTCTAACCTCCCCCCGCCCACCTCTGTGAGATCCATTCGTAGTTTTCTAGGTCATGCCGGGTTCTACCGCCGGTTCATTAGAAATTTCTCAAAAATCGCGAGACCCAGACCAAAATTTTGGAGAAGGATGCTCCATTTGTTTTTTCCGAGCAGTGTATCGAGGCGTTTGATCTTCTAAAAGACAAACTAGTTAACGCCCCGATCATGGTTGCTCCCGACTGGTCGTCACCATTCGAGTTAATGTGTGACGCGAGCGACTTCGCAGTCGGAGCGGTTCTTGGACAACAAAAGGATAAACATTTCCATCCGATCGATTATGCGAGCCGGACCTTAAATGGCGCACAGGAAAGCTATACCACCACCGAAAAAGAGCTTTTAGCTGTGGTGTTCGCTTTCGACAAATTTAGGTCCTATCTGGTTTTGTCCAAAACGATTGTTTATACGGATCATGCTGCTATTCGTTATCTCTTCAGCAAGCAGGATGCCAAACCTCATCTTATCCGTTGGATCCTGTTGCTTCAAGAGTTTGATATTGAGATCCGTGATAAAAAGGGGGCCGAGAATGTTGCGGCCGATCATCTTTCACGTCTAGAAGGTGCTGAGTTAGGAGATTCGGGGGGCAGGATCAACGACCGTTTTCCGACGGAAAGTCTCATGTTCATTAAGGCACAGGAGGAGGGTTTTCCATGGTTCGCTGACTTCGCAAACTATCTTGCTGATGGATACCTTCCGAAGATGTCTTACCAGCAAAAGAAGAAATTCTTTGCTGATGTTAAGTTCTACCTATGGGACGACCCGTATCTTTTCCGTGTTGGTGATGATCAGTTAATTAGGAGATGTGTAGATGCAAAGGAGGGATGGCAGATTTTGAGCCATTGTCATTTGGGACCGACAGGAGGTCACCACGGTGCGAGTTCGACAGCGAAGAAGGTATTTGATTCTGGATTCTATTGGCCTTCTATTTTCAAAGACGCACATGAGTTTGTTAAAAATTGTGACCGATGTCAACGTGTTGGTAATATCTCATCCCGGAATGAGATGCCCCAAAATGCGATTCAGGTATGCGAGGTTTTTGACATTTGGGGTATCGATTTTATGGGCCCGTTCCCGTCGTCTAGAGGGAACAAGTACATTCTTGTGGCTGTTGATTACGTTTCCAAGTGGGTCGAAGCCAAAGCATTGCCCACTAACGACGCCCGAGTTGTAGTGAGATTTTTAAAAGGCTTTTTTTCCCGTTTTGGAGTCCCGAAGGCCTTGATCAGTGATCGAGGTACTCACTTCTGCAATGCGCAGATGGAGAAGGCGTTGCAGCGCTATGGGGTCACCCACCGGCTTGCGACCGCCTACCACCCACAGACCAGTGGGCAAGTGGAAGTGAGTAATCGTGGAATAAAACGTATTCTTGAGAAAACAGTTGGTTCGAATCGTCAGGATTGGTCCGACAAATTAGATGACGCTCTATGGGCCTTCCGTACAGCTTACAAGACTCCGACTGGTTCCACACCATTTCGGATGATCTATGGGAAGGCCTGTCATCTTCCAGTTGAGTTAGAGCATCATGCTTCATGGGCCCTTCAGAGGGTTAATCTTGATTTATCCGTCGCTGAGAGTACACGTTTCCATCAGTTGCACGAATTGGAGGAGCTTCGGGATCACGCATATGCACAATCATTTCGGTATAAGGAGCGGACGAAGGAACTGCATGATAGAAAGCTGAAGGGTAATAAGCAGTTCAAGTGTGGGGATAAAGTTTTATTGTATAACTCCCGGTTGAGGTTATTCCCGGGAAAGTTGAAATCCCGATGGTCGGGACCGTTCACGGTCACTGAGGTTTTCCCGTATGGCACCATTGAGATACAGGATCGAAGCGGGAAGTTTAAGGTGAACGGCCATGGATTGAAGCACTACATTGGAGAGCCGATAACTGATCAGACAGTCGAGGTGTTCTACCTTGACTCATTCACCGAGGATTAGTCGTGATGGATGCATCACTCGGGAGACAGCCCGAATTGTAGAGTTTGTATTATTCTCTTTATTATCTGTTTTTATTTGTTTTATTTTTATTTATAAAAACATAAAAATACAAAAAAATAAATATTTAATAAAAAAAAATTAAAAAAATTCAAAAACACAAAAATATGTTTACTTCTTATGTTTTTGTTTTCTGTTTTGTACGCCGCTACATGCGAGCGAGTTTGAGTTGTTACAGGTATTATTATGCGAATGGTAGCTCTGATGGCGTTTTGGAACTGGTTCACCCGAGGTTGCGGCCGCGAATGAAATGCTATACGGTCGTTAGTTTGAGTCATACACAGCTAATGAAGAATTTGCATCTAAACCAGGGGAGTATCCCGTTCTCTATTTTAATTTCTGTTCTTTAAAGTTTTAATTTTATGCTTTACGTTTTATTTTTATTTTATTTCTTTTCCGTGTTCTCATCGAGGACGATTTCGTTCTAATTGTGGGGATGGGAATTTATTTTACTTGATGGGAATTTACTTAGTTTTCACTTGTTTTTCGTTTTCGTACGTTGTTCAAGTTTATAAAAAAAATAAATAAATAAATAATAATAAAAAAATAAAAATGTCCCTTGTTTTTAGTTTCTTTTGCGTTAAAGTCGGAGATGATGATTTTATTCGGAAATCAGTTTTTCAAACTACTAATAATATGAGATAAATAAAAGAAAACGCACTTAACTTGGGATGTGTCGGTAGGCTCAGCCTTGAAAATGAAAGGGCAAATCTGATAAAACGGTTAAACGGAAATCTTTTGTGGGTAAAGCGTTTTGTCCGTGGAAAATAAGCAATGAAAGGTCGGGCCATACTCAAGCCTCATATTTTTGTATGAAAAATTGGAAATATCATGAGTTTTAAAAATCTGAATACGTTATCATATGATGCTTGGGTAGGTTTAACGTTAGAGTATGCCGTGTAGCCTGTGATATAAATCTTAAAATGATAGTTTAGTGTTTTACACCTCATCGGCGTATGGTTTTATAACCTTAAATCCTGTATTGATGGGATGCTTCGGGTCCGGAGACCATGGGTCTGTATGCAATCTATTTAGCTGGGTATTCACAATTCCTAAGTGGGGTTGTGGATATTTAAAATAAAGCCAAAGAGCAAAACCCTTATAAGTCTATAAACATGATCACAACAGTACGAAAGTACAAATACACTACAGACTTGATCATCCACGCTGTTAGTCATGTGGGGTCCCCTTGCTCGCGTCTCATTACCATTAAGAAACGGACCACAAGGGACACGCTACATGTAAGCCCTACAGATAAAATTTTGCATACTCACCTATGGTGAAGGATTTGGGGTATTGCTTGATAACGGGGGTATGTCATGTTGTGGGGAGCACTGGCTATAAATAATTGAACCTTAATCATATCTAATGGCTGCTTGGTAGACTTTGATGCTTAAGCTTAGGTGGATAAACAATACCCTTGATCATCTTAACTATTCATAAATATTGAGAAACAAAGTATTAATTCTGCTAATTTTGAGGTTTAAGTCAAGTTGGGGTGGTCTGGTCCGGTAAAAGCAGAAAATAAGCGGGTCTTAATTGTGTAAACCACAGAGTAATATTGTTGGATCTTATTTGTCTCGATAAAGATTAAGGCATGGGTTTAGGTGGACAACAATATCGATGATCGCGGTTTTTGCGTTTTTCTGAGCTTTAAAATATAACTTATATGTTAGGTTTAACTTTGATTTTCCGATTCTGATCCAACTGCATTAGACTTTTTCAGGGACGAAAAAGGTTTAAGTGTGGGGATGTTTGATGTGTTGAATAACACACTTATATTTCCTTACAATTTATGATGTTTTAATGATTTAATATCAAATTTATGTAAGTTTAGGGGGTTAAGTGCAAAGTTTTACAAAGTTGAAATGTTTTGTGTAGGTTATGGAAAGATGTGGAAAAAAAGGCAAGAAAAAGAGAACTTGGAGGGTTTAAGTGTCAAAGTTTCAAAGTTTAATCAAGGCCCGGTCCAAGCCCACAAGTTAGGAGCCTAATATAATATTATATTAAGTTAAAATAATGATTATTCAGCCATTATCCAGCTGCAAAACCCGAAATCAGCCAAGAACCTTAAAACCCTAAAGGGTTGCGATCGGACTCAGCCGCCGGTGGAAAAAAGAAGAAAAAAAAGGAAGAAAGCAAGGCGGCCAGGGTCTTGGGCGGCTGGAAAAGAAGAAGGAACCTTTGGGCAGCTGCTAGGGGCTTCAATACATCACAAATCTCAGCCATATTACTTAGTAACACATCTTTAAACTTTAATTATTGTCAAGAACCTTAACTTTGATTGATTTGGTCTTTTGTTTTACATTGTTTTGCAATTGTTTGATAGATTGACTTGTTATTGATTGAGTTTGGATCTTGAATGAATTTTATAATGTTTATGATGATGTTTGTGATGTTTTTATTAAGTGTTTGCTGCTGTCCAAAATCTATGTTAGGCTAAACTTGTTTGTTCTACCTAGGATAGATGATTGTTGAATAGTTTTGACTTGTTTAATGGATTGTTAATGTTCAACACTTAAATTATTGATGTAAAGTTTAACTAAACCATGAATTAGATTGTGTGATGGCTGTGTTTTATTTGTAATTACTTATAATCCTCTTGCATTAGTTAATTGAATCGGTTTTGATTAATTGATTGCTTGTTAAGCTCTTTACTTGGTGTTTTGGGTTTATTTGCGGGATGCGCAACCGTAGGGATAAGTGGATAATATATCATCTAAAATCAGTTAAAATACACCTTCTTTGAGACCGAGAGGTGATAAGAAGTAATATTGTCTCATTGCTTTTACTTGTTAGAATTAAGACCGCGCGAGAGCGGGTTTTTGTTTTGTCAAGTTTGAGTGTTTATGTGCAATTAATTGGTTAAATTTGGGTTAAGTTAAATTGTTCCTCTATCCTTGGTTGCGTAGTATTCGTCTCCATTAGGATAGTGTGTCGAGGAGACCGAGAGGAGAGTCGATATTTGAACACGTTAATAATTGTTTTTCCGGGTTGTTCTTTAAAAATCAACTAAAATAAGTTAAAGTTTGTTAGAGAGACTGAGAGGTAATTTGACTTTCTTAAACAAGTTTTGGTTGTGTCATCTTTTATAACCGGTGTCTTGAATATTTTCAATCCATTGTCTTGTTATTTCTGTCAACATGATTCATTCCTAGGTAGACGTTTTTACATATTGAATTTAAAACAAAGTTTTCTAAAAGAGTTTTGTTAACAGTTTTCGTTTAGTTAATTAATTTAAGTAGTTAAATAAAATCTTAAAAATTAAATAAATATTATTTTGGTAAGTCTTGGTTAGAGTTTTCTTAATCATAAACGTTTTCACGAGTCTTTGAGTTCGACATCCGGACTTCCTTGATGCTATACTATTTATGATCGGTACACTTGCCGGTTTTGTGTGGTTTCTATACGATTTTCGTATTTATAAATTTAAAGCTTAATTGTGATTCGTTCTTTATTATTATTATACATTTTTACACAACAGGTTCCGATGTGACAACAAGAGTGGCATGCTCCTTATCCGAGGATAATGTTGTGGATGATGTCGACATACCCGTATGGCATTGTAGAGTTAAGTGGTTATGTACTAACATAATGCGTACCCCAAGTACAGAATAAATGTGTATGCAAATGCATGAATAATATGCTTGTCATAAATGAGTGCAGAAGCTAAGTGCGAAATCAATGCGGTGCGAATACGAAGCGCACACATATGCAGTGCATGCATGAGTGAAATGTATGTCTGGGTTTGTAAGTATTAAAACTGTCACAAAGCTTTGAAAACGGTTATAGACTGGTTTTTGAAAACAAACCTAGTTCACTATAACCAATGGCTCTGATACCAATTTGTCACACCCTCAATTTTCGACTAACGGGGTTTTACCGTGAGGCGCGTGACAACCCAGGATCTAGCCATGTGTCATAACGAACAACCAATTTATAATGGAAAATATTTAAATATTATTGCTCATCATAAATGAGGTAAATACATTTACAATAAAGTTTTTACATTTGCGGAAGCGTATAATTTATGAAAACACTTAAAAACCCAGAGTGTGTGTCAAGACGCCCGGACATAACATTTCATTAAAGACTCCCAGCATAATTTGATGCTTAGTGGGATCCATGCATCCTAGACTCCTTTCAACTTCGCACGTGCACCTTAAACACCTGAGAAAGGCATGCTAAAACGGGTCAACACAACGGTTGGTGAGTTCACAGGTTTGAGTTTAAAAACAAGTTTGTTAAACAAACCATTTAGTAAGTAAACGCTTTAAGCAATAAAGCAAGGATAATGTATGCATTAGTAATACCGCTAGTTAATTACGCTAGCAATCATGTTACATTAGTGTGAGTTCCATTGTGACCGAGGCTGACTTGTTAGTTTGTTTCCCACCCACGGAGTCTAATATAAGACTAGTGCATATTGCGTTCCTAGTAAATGAAACGTCCGGCGACTCCCTCAACCGAGAGCCCCGAGGGGGTTCGTCAAACCCAGTAGTACTACCTTTTATTACCGAGCCAATGTACAATTGTTAATGGTCCAATGTGCATGGGGGACTTCAGTTTAAGTGCACTATGTACCCATGAGGTATTAACAAGTCTACAATTATCCAAAAAGTTTGTATGTTGCATGCTTTCCACCCAAAAGGAGTAAGTAAAAAGTGGGGTAGTGAAACTCACCTCAAATGAGGTTCAAATTGAAAGTCAACTGCTTAAGTCAAAGTTGTTATAGTGCCTAAATCATACAAGAACTATAAGTATCTGCTAAGCAATTCCTAGAACCCTTAGATGTGACACCCGACATTTTCAGGTTAACTCCGTTAACTAAACCCAGTTAAATCTTGTTGGCTGTGTCAGTAAACCCGCTTAGTTCTGTTAACTAAGTTAATGAACTCTTATACATGTAGTGTCATGTATGCACACATTGAGTTAGTCGTGTAGTTGGTGACCTAAGTGAGAGTAACTAGTTATTGATAACTAGAATAATAAACTTGTCACGCATGCTATATGTTATAATAAATTTGTCACGCATGATATGTTACATGTATTATATGTGATAGATGTAATTGTGTTACATGCTTAAGATGTTACATGATTAGTTATTGCATACCCATATGTTGTAAGAGATTGAACAATTAAATAACATAACATAAATATATTACATGGTAAGTAACAAAAGATAAGTGCACAACATATGGTGACTAGGAAATGATTATAATAAAATGTAACATGTCATAAATTAATAAAATAATGTTATCTAATGTTTAATCAAATTGATGATGACTTAATGAGGGTGTAAATGAATGTGTAATGAGGATTAAATAACAATGAAGATTAAACTTTTCTTTTTCTCTCCTTGGCCGTCCAATTCACACACACATACACAATTTTATTTTCTCAAAATCTCTCTCACAAATCATAAAAATTTGGTGAATTTGGAAGAAAGAATATTGGATTTTTGAATCAAGCAATAGGTAAGTATAGTTAAGTATACATTTTTTTGTATATTTTTATTTTTGATTCATGAAACCTAGTATCCAAATAATCGGATTTGCGAAAAATGAATCAAGGATGATCAAGGTTGATTGTTAAAAGAAATTTTGTGTCTTATTATAAAAGAAAGGATGGAAACTTTTTTTTGTAACTAAATATTATTTCATAAATCAGTAAAATAATGAGAGACATGAAATTTGATTGTATAAAAATGTTCCTTGATGATTTATGATCATAAGGATGTAAAAATCATGATTTTTGTGATTTGTGGTTTGAATCTGCTTGTTTACATATTCTATGTCTTAAGTTGTAAGTTGAATAAATTGATGATAAGTTTGTGTTTCTGGTTGAATTTTGATTCTATGAACAAGTACTTTGAATCTGGTTTTCAAAAAGTCGAGAATCTTAATTTTTGGACTTTGTTTGAATGCTTTTTATTAATTTACAAAATCGGGTTGCAATCCTGATTGAAAGATAAATTTTCTGAGTTGTGTTATAAATTGCATAACTTGATAATAAAAATAGATACGGGTATGATTCCAATTCTGGAATGTTTTAAATTAAAGTAGGAATCTAATTCAATTGGTCTTGCATCAATTGGACAAATATATAATTTTTGACAAATATTTATGTACTGCTGTGTTAAAATAGAGACTAAAATTAGGTTGATGTAGAGTGTGAATATTCTGTATGTTTTGGTGAAGTGTAAAATTATGAGAAAAATATATGTTGTACCTAATACTTGTGAGAATATGTGTGAATTATTTTGAAATTTAATTTCATGATTTGGTTGGTTAGAAAAATCGGTTATGGATGATTAAAAACTTGTTAAGCATGATCACTATATTGATTAGTTAAAATAGTTGTAATTTGTAATATATTTATTATGCTAATTTGAATTTTGACTTTATGGGTCAACTTAAAACTATTTGACTAAGTGGTTAGTCTTACTTGTGAAGTGATAAAAGTGGTAAAAGTTAGACTTAGTCATAGAATTGTATGAAAAGTGGCTAAATGCACATTACTTGATTGTTGTTAAATTGTGACTAGGAACATCAAGTAATCATTCTAAGTCTAGATTATTAGTCAAAAGTCACCAACGGGTCGTCGGTCAATATTTTGGTCAATGGTCAACATTTTGGTCAACGGTCAACAAAACTCAATTTTTAGTCTTCGGTCATCGACACTTGGACTTTTTAGTCAACGGTCAACAACTTGGACCTTTTGGTCAAAAGTCAAACAATAAGTCAAACTTTGGTCAAAGTCAACGAAAAGTAAAACTTTGGTCGAAGTCAACAAAAAGTCAAACTTTGGTAAAACTGTTAATAAACAAGAGAATTGTTTGGATACTAAGGGTTCTAGGAATCGCTTAGCATATACTTATAGTGCTTGTATGATTTAGGCACTAGAACAACTTTGAATTAAGCAGTTGACTCTCAATTTGAACCGCATTCGAGGTGAGTTTCACTACCCCACTTTTTACTTACTCCTTTTGGGTGGAAAGCGTGCAACATAAAAACTTTTTGGATAATTGTAGACTTTTTAATACCTCATGGGTATATAGTTCACTTAAACTGAAGTCCCCCATGCACATTGGACCGTTAACAATTATACATTGGCTCGGTAATGAAAGGTAGTACTACTGTGTTTGACGAACCCCCTCGGGGCTCTCGGTTGAGGGAGTCGCCGGGCGTTTCATTTACTAGGAACGCAATGTGCACTAGTCTTATATTAGACTTTGTGGGTGGCAAACAAACTAACAAGGCAGCCTCGGTCACAATGGAACTCACACTAATGTAACATGATTGCTAGCGTAATTAACTAGCGGTATTACTAATGCATACATTATCCTTGCTTTATTGCTTAAAGCGTTTACTTACTAAATGGTTTGTTTAACAAACTTGTTTTTAAACTCAAACCTGTGAACTCACCAACCGTTGTGTTGACCTGTTTTAGCATGCCTTTCTCAGGTGTTTAAGGTGCACTTGCGAAGTTGAAATGAGTCTAGGATGCATGGATCCCACTAAGCATCGAATTATGCTGGGAGTCTTTAATGAAATGTTATGTCCGGGCGTCTTGACACACACTCTGGGTTTTTAAGTGTTTTCATAAATTATACGCTTCCGCAAATGTAAAAACTTTATTGTAAATGTATTTACCTCATTTATGATGAGCAATAATATTTAAATATTTTCCATTATAAATTGGTTGTTCGTTATGACACATGGCTAGATCCTGGTATGTCACACGCCTCACGGTAAAACCCCGTTAGTCGAAAATTGAGGGTGTGACACTAAGTAATAATTCTAGACTCTTAAAATTAACTTAAACTACTAACCGGCAAGTGTACCAGTCGACTCTTGTACAACTAAGTAAGTCTGGATATCGAACCCACGAGACTCTTTAAATTACGAAACTAGCAAATTAGACTCAACTACAAGACAAAACTATTTAATAATAATACTTGAATGGGGTTTTTAAACTAATTATTAATTAACTAAACCTAACCCTAATTGATTAAAATATAATAAAACATAATCATTACTTAAAACCTAATTAATTAAATATTATAAACGTAACCCTAATTAAATAAAATATAATAAACTATTAATACACTTAGATTAACTCAGATGATGAAAATAACTACCTAGGCTAGAATCCCCAATGTTACGGCAATCAATCAAATGGGAAACTTAAGTTATGAAACTGGGATCGTAAAATAGACCCTTGACAGAAAACCTGAACAGGACCCTCGACATTCAAGAAGACACCTATGGATTTCTAACAAGTTTTAAGACTCACCAGTTTTATGAATTAAACTTCCTTACGGTTATTTAATAATTTATGTCTAAGTATCTTTATGACGAAATCCTACCTTACAGCCCGGAAATCAAATATAGCAAAGCAGACTCAATTGACTTAATAGACTAAGCTGACAATCAAACCTAGACGGACTCCTTACGAAGAATTAAATCTAGCAATCCTGACCAACAAAGATCTATCAATAACCTATCACCTTACAGCTTTCTAGGCTAGCAGCTCACTTTTATCTATTTAATTAGTTTTATTTTTTCTATTATCTTAATGCATATCAATCATAAACTAGTCAATAACACACAGTAAATGACCTAACAAAACCCTATCCTATGAAACAATCACCAAGGGTAATGTGAAACAATAAATCCAAGTAAATAAAACCAAGCAATCATACGCATCAGTTAATTCAAACTTAACAGTTTACTTAAAACATAAAATCCATAACGAAAAGAAATCCCAATCAAAATCAAACCAAACAAAGGTTCATCACGACCTAGGTAGTTTATGAGGTTTAGCCTAGCATCATGTAATCTAAATCAAACAAAACAAGTAAAATTGAAAACATTGTGAAATAATGAGAAACGAAAGATTAAAGGCGATAAAACCCGTAGTATTCGATCTTGAACGTAAAGCTCTTCACTGGCTGTTCTCGTGCCTTCAAAATCATCACAACAGTCGAAAATATGCTCCCTAAAACTCCAAATTCGTCTGGTGGCAGCAGGGTATGTTTAGGTTTAAGTTAAACATGTTTAAATACCCAAAACAAGGCCCAATTCGAAGCAAAAACGAATTAAAAATCCACCCAGCATCCTCTAGGCGCCTTGCGACGGGCTTTAGCCTCCCCAGTCGCGCGATGCGGCGTGCTTCACCAAGGGGGCGGTCAGACCAGCCCGATCTGACTGGTTCTCTATTCTGACCCTTCCTGACGCGTTCCGGATCTCCGTTTCGGCTCTTTTTAGCTCGTTTTTCATCCTTTTTGATCACTATCAAGTCCCAGAACCTACGAAACATAAAAGTGTTAGTAGTATACAAATCTTGACTAAAAACGAACAAAAACAATTAAAATATTAATTAAAATATACACGGGAAACATAAACATTTAGCATTATATCAATGGTTAAACCGAGGCTAGTCTCTTCAAACCCATAACTGCAGAACTCAACAAATATTAAGTACAAACTAAAATGAGCATAAGTTAAGCATGGTTAGTAAGTATAAACAAGTTATATAATTATATATATATCAAGGACCACGTGAGTCCCCCATGAAGCCTTGCTTTACGAGGCCCGACACTCCACCGGCCGAGACCGGATAAGTGATCACCAAAAGTAACAAGGGGTGTATATTAGATATATGTATAACAATCTTCAAGTATCAATAAGAGCTAACAAGTTGATTAAAATGAAAGACTATGGTCATTTTGACTTTGGAAAGTCAAACTGCCAATAACATGAAGAACAACCTTAAAATCTTTGAATTTAAGAGAGAATATGAAGTGTGAGCAGGGATTAATGGAGCATGAGTGTGTGTATAAATAGGATAAGATTGAAAAGGGTCATGTATGAGGTCTAATGTATAAACATTCGGATTGGATAATAGGATGTAAAGCACAAACAACAAATAAACAAGTTGCTGGTCTGATGGTGGTCGCGATACGCGACAGGGTCAAGGCCACACCCATTGCGTATCACGATGGGGTGGGCGGCCAGGTTTTTCAAAATTTGTAAAGGTGGCAGTTTTGGTCCCTAGAGTTGTTTTTAAGCGTTTTAAGGCCATTTTAGGGACCAAAAAGGGTGTTTTTGAGACCTGACAAGTATAAACAATATGGTAACATAAAATATATCATTTTGATTATATCTAAGGTTTCTGTTTACAAAACGGGTTGGTTTACATGATAAACAAATACAAAAACGAATACAAATAGGACCCGAAATTGACGAATGTCACATGGAGAGCCTTATTGTGGATGTTCTTAGGGGGTGTCTATTTTTTCACAAAAGATCTTGACCATTTTTGTCTGCGCCGCGCAGACCATGCAAAGATTTTTAGGTTTGCAGATTGTTTGTTTTTCATAAGACATTTCATTAAAAAGGTCTGCGCGCCCTCTTTTTTGGGCAGACATGGACCACCCACTTCTCAAATCTTTTAACATCATCTCATTCCATTAGTTCTCTCAAAACCCTAGCCCCCTTTCTTCAAAACTCCTTCCCGTCATCCCCCCCCCCCTTCCACCTCCGGCCTGCCGCCGCCACTCCCTCCTTCACCTCCGACCAGCCACCGCCACCTTCCTCCTCCACCTTCAGCCCGCACCCTGCCTCCTCCATCTCCGGCCAGCCGCAAATCCTCCTCTTCTGCCTCCTTCGCTGAAAATCGAGCATTAACCATAAACCATACTATTTCTTTTCCATTATCTTTCAACAAATTAGTAAGCTTCTTTGTCCATTTAACCTCAATACATAAACCATATCTTTCTTGTTAATTACCTTTCTTATTTGTTAACTACATACTAATTTATTGTCTATTTCTTGTCCATTGATAATTGATATCTTGCTTGTATCATTAGTTTGTTTATGCTAGTTAAGAATTTTTGTAGGTTTGATTTGTTTATGTTTAGGTTTGATTTCTTACATTGTAACAATTATTATTTACTATCTTGGATTAGCTTATGAATCTTGTTGATAGGTTTCATTGTTGTTTAATGTTAATTTAAGTTTTGTTTGATTTGTTAAGAATTTTAGTAGGTTTGATTAACATTAGTTCGTTCGGTTCGATTTGTTTATGAATAATTTGTTTCTATCTTAGGTTTTGTTAAGAATTTTAGTACGTTTGATTTGTTTATGTTTAGGTTTTGTTGTTGATTAATGTTAATTGAGTTCTTGAATATTGTTTATGTTTAGGTTGGTTGTTGATTAATAGAAATGAGAGAGAAACAAAAATGGTCAAATGAGCATATAAAATGCTTATTATAGAGTTCCATTGAAGAGGTAAACAAGGTGGGTAGAAAAGGTTTGAGTTTGCAAAAAGATCCATGGAACAACTTAGGACGCGTTCTTAAGAAAAGTTTGGGAAGGAGTTGAATAAAAAACAAATGAAAAATGCCTATGATAATCTTAAAGCCAAACACACAGGATGGGTGTATTTTAAAAACAAAACCGACAACCTTAACAATGCTCAAACAACTACATTCACATTAACAAATGAGAAATGTGAGGAATTTAAGAAGATATGTTCATATATTTTATTTTTTAATATCTAGTTATAAACAAAAACTTATACAATATTTCTACTTTGGGTTTAGGGACATCCGAAGACTGCATCATCAAAACAACCCCATTGCCTTTTCCAGATCTTTGTGCATAGTTATTTGATGGTAATACTACCACTGGGAGTCGCAAGTGGACCTAAACCCAAACATAAGTGGTTGGTTCCACTTCTTCTTGTTGTCATCGGGTCCAACAACTTATGATTATGAGCACCGTTTCTCCTGGCACTATTCCTGACCTACTCCTGAGTCTACTTCTGAGCCTACACCTGAGCCTAATCCATATAAAATGGCCAAAACCTCAAAATAATCATCTATCAGTGTTGATTATTTAGCAGTTGATATGAAAAATGCCTTACAATATTTGGTTAAAGCCAAAGATGGGCCAACCGTTCGTGAATGTAAGGAGACTCTAAGCTTGGTTGGGTTAGAAGAGGCGGACCCTCTATTTTTAGCCGCTTTTCATATATTTGGAGTGTTGGAATTGAGAGAGGTACGAATGAAATTGCCAAATACTCCCTAAGTGTTAATTTGGTGGATCAAGATGACGGGTACAATTTAGGAGTATTAAAGTAGTGAAAAACTTGGTTTTGGGTTTTATTTATATTTGTTTTTGTTATGTTGACATTGTATGCTTTTGGTTTATTTGGTTTATGTTGAATGATTGTTTGGTTTATGTTTACATTGTATGCCTTTGGTTTATTTTGTTTATGTAAAATGGTTGTTTTGATGTTTATGTAGAATGGTTGTTTTGATGTTTATGTTAGTGGTTGTTTTGATGTTTAATTACCACATGATGTTTATTTTTAAGTGTTATTTGTGTGTTATTAACATAGGATCATAATGGATCATGATAAGAAGTTACTTCTAGTAATTCTTATGTACTTGTATATCCGCTTTTTTAGGAGAGGTTTGAAACAAATGTGAGACAATGATTCGGCTATGACGGGGCATAAATACACATTAGAGTTATTGCAAGGAAATCTCAAACAATACATTGAATTGCTACGTATGTCTCGTGAATCATTTGTCCGACTATGTGCACTTTTTAGAACAAATTATTCGTTAAAGGATAGTAAACATGTATCGGTTGAGGAGAAGATAGCTATGTTTTTTATGATAATCGGTCTTAATAAACATTACGTGGTTATCAAGCGTAGATTTCAACACTCAAAGCAAACAATTCATAATTTTTTTATGAAGTGTTGGATAAAATGATGTTTTCCGCCAAAGATATGATAGTACCAACTTCTTTCAATATGAATCCAAATATTCCAGGACATATAAAGAGGCTACGACATGTTCTTAGAGGAGTGGTTGGTGCACTAGATGGAACCTTGATACACACCGTTGTCCCTACTAGGCAACAAGATTTATATAGAGGAAGGGGAAAAGGGGATTTTTATCAAAATGTATTAGCAACTTCTGACTTCAACATAATTTTTACCATCATCATGGCTAGTTGGGAAGGGGTAGCACATGATTCTAGAATATTATCAATGACATTATCAGATCCACATGCGCCATTCCCGTTTCCACCACCATGTATGTTTATTGTTTGTTAATTATTTCTATCTTACTTTAATATTCTAATTAACTTTTATTTATTTATAGAGAAATATTATCTTTGTGATACCGCGTATGCACACACACGAGGATTTATGGCTCCATACCGTAATGTGAGGTATTGGCTTAGAGATTTTCGTCGGAGTTTTATTACGCCCCATAGCGTAATGTGACATGCATTGACCAATAAAGAAAACATTAACCATGCTCATGCAAAACTTCGGAACGTCATTGAGCGTGCTTTTGGTGTCTTGAAAGCACGATTCCCTATATTAAAGAGGATGACACCATTTCCGTTGGAGAGACATAGGAACATTACAATTGTATATTTCGCGCTACATAATTTTATTAGGAAAGAAGGTTTGAGCGATGAGTTTTTGAACAATACAATCAACCCAATCTGTTATTCAGAAATACTCACGTGCACGTTGATGCTGAAGAAGACGAGGTTGAAACACATGACACTGCATCAGATCAGGAATATATGACACAATTACGAGATGAAATTGCTGAGCAGTTAATACAAAGTACCGAACACATTATTTAAAAAATAATGTTATTGTGTTATTGTAGTTTTATGAATATTATTTCAGTGTTGTTTAACTATTATTTAAATTTCGATGTTGAATGACTTTCTTATTTTAATTTCAGCTTATTTGCAAATTTGTGTTATATTTTAGCAGTCTGCAGACATTAAAAAATAAACAGTCTTCTTCTTGTAGACTGCAGGGGTTTGGTCTACCTCTTCTACTACAGATGCCTGTAAATGTGGTGTGCAGACTACATATATTTTACATATGAAAAAACAAACAACACCTTTTATGTTTCCACCTTTCACAACTAGCTAGTAACTTGTGTTATGATCATGTAAACATGATCCCGTACTTTGTAATCATTAGTTAATTTATGTCATTAGATATTTTATATAATTATTTTCATAAAATTAATTTCATGAATTTTAAAATAAAACTCAAACCAAACATAATAATTTCATAAAATTATATTAAGTAAATACAATAAAATTAGATATAGTATTTCTCCCTATTATAATAATAAAAACACATAACAATCGAGCTTTACCATGCATATGATCGACGTTAGCCTAAAGCAGTTAAGTATTAGACTATTAGAGGGTCTTTATTTTATTATTAATTTTTATTTTTGTAACCGTAAGATGTAGATAGGTTCATGTTTGGGTTAAGCTCGTCATCTATGTCGTTGAGATTATTTTAACAACATAAATCTAAACAATTTCTCTTCATTTTCTCATAAAACACCAAAATTGACCACACCGCTATCACCATCTCCAATGATCAACAACACCCCATTTATCTATCCTCTCTTTCTAGGGGTCTAACTTATATTGGCGTGTATAAGGCTATGCGTAGTGGAGGAGTTACAAATGGGGATGAATTGTGACACGTGGCGCCTAGTCAGCAAGGAGTGAGAATTTAATTTTGAGGTGTAATGGTGTAGGGCTATAAATTAGGCCCACGGTATCTTTTTTTATTATTTTTATATTATAATAAAACTAAACAAATAAAAATCAATTTATTTAAATAATTAAATAAAAATGCATTAAAATTAAAAAGAAATACAAAAAAAATACATAACTAAAAAAAAATAAAAATACATAACTAAAAAAAAATACTAATATCCATAATATTCGCGCATTTTTTCAATTCGTTGTCGTTGCAATAATGCAGTCTCTTCGTGTAACCCGACTGAGGGATTCGTATTCTTCACTCATTTCCCGCAATTTCAACATAGTGACAATCTTTTCGTGTTGTTTGTTGCTTTCTGTCATGGCATCGTTGAGTTCCTCGACACACTTTTTGTGTTTTTTGATGATTTCTCTTAGGGTAGTTGTGAGTTCCACGGAATTCGGTTGGTTCGGGTTGTTTCTATGATTCATTTTGCTAGATTTTTTGAAGGTGTATGTTTATATAGATGTGAAATGGAGAAGAAGGTTTATGTTTATATAGATATATAAATATATTGTTTTAATTATTTTTTTTTATTGTTGACCTTTGTCAAACGGTCAAATAATTAAATTATTATTATTTTCAACAAAACTCGGCGATAATAACACCCCGCCCCATTTCGCCCACTTATCGCGCGGGGGGGGGGGGGGGGAGGGGGTGTTCGCGCCCAATGTCACCTCAAATCGCTCAAACCCAAGCCCCACTACACATTGCCTAAGCATAAGCCATTGATCCAACCACTTTTAAATGACTATAATATGGTCTCCCCTGTGCAAAGTTCCATTGGTTAGTACTTGTTAGTAATTTTCTCTTAAATGCATACTTTTCCTTTATGTGTATGTATAATTTTCATATTACGTATATATAACTTGTAATATTATATATATGTAATAACTAATTCCAACACAACCATATTGAATTACAACTTTTTGTTAATTCAGATCGAATCAATTCTAATAAAATGAATTTCAAATTTTCTATAAATTCAAATTCATATACAAATATATATATTGTTTTAAAATATAATTCTAATTCAACATCAAACTTCAAACATCTATTTAGAACTCCTCATTTATCACTAAATAAGACACTATGTTAGATAAATTACATATATAAAACAAAATTACTTCGGACACTTCGAACTTATATTTTATAGATTTGTTATTTAGTCTGTGTACATTTTAGGCTGTTTATTGTTATGAATTTGTTAAGTGTTATAAATAGAATAGTCTTTTATTCTTTCGAATAAAAATGTGATTAATTGAGAATAGTATAATTCACTCAAGGTTTGGTATTGACTATTTTGAAACCGAAAGAGACGAATTGTTACTTTGTCATGATTGATGGTTTTCTTATAATTTTTAAGTGTTGTTGAAGTCACAACACGTGGACCAATCATCTTTGGATAAGTATAACGAATGATTAATTGGCAACTTAAAATAATTTAATACTAGGGAAGAACACTTTACAAGTCGGAGAGTGGAGACACTTCAGTTCTAATCGTCATTATTATTGATCTCAATGCTTACAGTTTATCATGCATTAAAAAAATATTTGTACATTAAAAAAATAGAAAGTGAATTACGTTTAACTATTTAGGTTTTTCCTAGGAAGACTTGTAATGAGATGAATAAGTATTCTGGTACGTGGTATAGTTTATTTTTTTAAACGTGTGATTATGAGTTCTACAAGATAAAAATATAATTTTATTATTAAAGAAAATAAATTAAATTACCTTTTTTAGCATCCTCCCGAGATATGATTATGTATGTGTAGGGCACTAGGGTTATATGTCTAAAAAGGAATTGTTATACGTAACATAATACAACTAGTGTCATTTGACCCTCTCGTCCTTAATTATTTGGGTGTCTACTCTAATTTGACTCTAAGTTATATATATATATATATATATATATATACACATATAATATAGGAGTAGGATCTAGAGAGAACTCTTCTAAATGAGAGAACTATATTATTTCCATTGATTTCACCTAATCAAAATTGAAAATAAAAAAAGAATGATAACAAAACCCATTTTTATCAGGAAAGGGCAATTAAGGAATTAACAAAATATAACAAAACCGTCAAAACCATAGCTTTCTATCTCTCCTCTCTCTCTCTCTCTAGATTTCATAGAGATCTATCTTCATCCCAACCTAGGGTTTCTTCAAACCAGACGAACGCAATTAATATCAGACTATTAAACGCGAATAACACACAATCGAAGCCGAATAACACATAATCGAAGCAGAAGAACACTACCAGGTAATCATTCGATAGCCGATTCTCTGTTTTTCGTGCTTTATATCTGAAAATCGGGTAACAATATGTTGTTAATAGCTCATATACGTGTGATTGCACATATGTATTACATGAGTCATTAGTATATTACACATTATCGAAGCAAACATATGATATGATTGTGCGTTTTGGTTGTAATTCAAACATTATTTTGTGTATATCACTGCACATACGCATTATTCTCTGTTTTTCGTGCTTTATCTCTGAAAATCGAGTAACAATATATTGTTAATAGCTCGTATATGTGTGATTGCATATATGTATTACATGAATAATTAGTATATTACACATAATCGAAGCAAACGTATGATATTATTTTGTGTTTTGCTGTAAATCAAACATTATGTTGTGTATACCATTACACATACGCATTATACTCTGTTTTTTCAAGCTCTCTATATGAAAATCGAGTAACAATATGTTGTTAATAGCTCGTATACGTGTTATTGCACATATGTACTGCATGATTCATTAGCATATTACACATAATCGAAGCAAACATATGATATTACTGTGCGATTTTGGTTGTGAATCAAACATTATTTTGTGTATACCACTACACATACGCATTATACTCTGTTTTTCGTGCTTTATCTCTGAAAATCGAGTAACAATATGTTGATAATAGATCGTATACATGTGATTACACATATGTATTACATAAGTCATTGGTATATTACACATAATTGAAGCAAACATATGATACTATTGTGCGTTTTGGTTGTAAATCAAGCATTATTTTGTGTATACCACTTCACATATGCATTATACGATGTTTTTCGTGCTTTATTTTTGGTAAATCGAGTAACAATATGCAGATAATAGATCGTATACGTGTGATTGCACATATGTATTACATGGATCACTGGTATATTACACTTTAATCGAATCAACATATGCCGTTATTGTGCATTTCGGTTGTAGATTGAACATTATTTTGCATATACAATTTCACATACACATTATACTCTGTTTTATATATATATATATTTAATCAAACAATAAAACGTTGATGAAAATTTACTATTTTTTTAATGAGTGAGGGTAATATTGGAATTGACAAAATTACATACGTTCTTTCTTCCCTCTTCTCATTCACTCATGTCTCCCATTTGTGATCTAGGGTTTCAGTTTCCATCAATCAATCGTCTAGTTCGTCAATCAGCAAAATCAAAGCACAAATTCGAAGAACAGTAATAGGTAAACTATTGTAATTTTTAGTTTCACATATCATTAGTGTCGGGTAGGCGTATTATACGCCAATAAAGCAGAAGAAAAGGCTATCGCGTTCGATAGGCTTTACTTTTGTTTTGATTTTGTCTAATCAAATAACAATATAGCATCATTGAACATTAATTTGTACACTTATTATAAATGTTAACTGTGAATGGTCCAGAGACATTGATGATTTTCGAGAAATTGATTGTCTCACCATTGTTGGCCGGTTCAATTGTTGTTGGATCCATGATTAATATAGGAGTAACGTGGTGTCAATACACAATGAGTTGGATGGTTATTAACTGTCCAACTTAAGTAAGTTTTATGTTTATTAAGGTTGCACACCAAGTGCTCGATGAATTGCGTGTGAGCGGAAACAGGTCTTAGAACTTATTTATGGCCTCAATGCGCATATTTGGACAATGGGAAACACGAACGCAGTTGTATCAGTCAATTTTTATGCATTATCAAATCAATTGGTCATATTTTATGATTTGTCAAGTATTACATATATGAAGTGCATAACTGATGCATCACTTATCTACCAAGTACATATATAGTCGGTTATATCACATATATTCAGAAGTTATCTATTACATGAATATATGTAGTCTGTTGTATTAAACATATATGGTGCTTGTATAATAAATACATATGTGGCCCGTTGTATTACATATATGCATTACTTGTCTATTATGTACAGTCGGTTGTATTACATATATGTAGCAGTTATCTATTACGTATATGCAACACTAATCTGTTACATACATATATAATTTGTATGTTACTTGCATATGAAGTCTATTATAATACTTATATGCAACACCTGTCTATTACGTACATATGCAAATATGATGTATTACATATATGCAACAGTGTTCTGTTATATACATATGCAGTTTGTTGTATAGCATATATGTATCACTTATAATTGATGCATTAGTTATCTATCAAGTACATATACAGTCTGTTATATTATATATATGCAACATTTATTTATTATACGTATACGTATTTTGTTGTATTACACGTATAAGCGGTTCTCATGTATTACATAGATATGCAATACAATTGTACTAGATGTATATGCATTACTTGTGTATTACGTATATGCAGAACTGTTTTATTGCACGCATACATGTAATATGTTTGAATTTAATAATATTAATGTAACCACACATATTTATTAATGTTGCATATATGTCGTGTATCTACATACTTGCGATACAGATGCATTACATATATGTATTACTATTGTATTACGTATAGAACTAACTCTCGGCTTTAATTTTGACCAGGTGGTGAAGAGAATAAAGCGAATAAGGTATCAAGAAAAAAGATAACATGGTACTGGGTAAATAGGGGGTATCTTTGTGTAATTTGTATAATTGTTGATGTCGAATTCCATATGTAAGTTGAATGCTTTTTGTATGTTGTACGTTTTTATCGCTAAAAAAAGTGTAGGTTATATAACTTTGTGTAGGTTGTATATTTATTGTTTGCATTTAATGGACACAATTGTATGATATATTTTTTTTATTATTTATGAAAATAACTATTATAGGCATACCAATTGAAAAAAAATATATATATATTGTGTTTTGATATTTAGTGTTAAAAAACATGTTAATAAATTGAGTGGAAATTATTTTTTTAATATAATGAATATTATTATATGAATAAATTGTATATATGTTGAATAAAATGAATAATGTGTAAATAAAAAATAAAACTAAAGTAGTGTTTTTATCTTTTCAATTATTATAGTTAAATTAGTTAGGTATATTAATAGAGAGAGATTTATTATGGTTGTATTAGTTGTATTAATTAGAGAGAAAGTGCATTTATTGTTGCATTTACATCTTTTTTATTTATTTTTAAATATTTAAAACCTAAAATAAAACTAGTGGCTTATATTCATTTATCTCATTTATTGCAATAATTTTATTTCTTTCTTGAACTTATATATATAGGGGTGAGTTAACGTACAATAATCGCTTATCGTACATTACATACGCGACTTCCTGCACCACCGATTCTAATTGAAATTAAAACTGCTTAGTGGAATAATTGTAATTAACCTAAAAATAGTTAACGCATACCCGTCAAAGTCCACCGTCGCGACCATCGTCTACTGTCATGAGCACCACCATCGTCCGTCACCACCATCGATCGTTGGTCACAGATCAGTTAAGCAATTTCTAATTGAAATTGAAATTGAAATTGTTGATGGGCCTAATTGATCAATTAACCTTGAAATTGATCCAATTAATCATCAATTTGAAGCTTCCGTTGATCAATTTTGAGTTTTGAGTTTTGGGTTTTGACATTGAACGTATTAACATTAAGTTTATACGTTCTGTTTAAACGTATTATACGTTCTGTTTAAACGTTCAGAACAAAATCAATTAAACTTTAAAATTTCAGTACAAAAAGTTTATACGTTCTGTTTATACGTTTTTAAATAATGTTGTTTATAAGTTCAGTACAAATATTATGTTTAAACGTTCTGAAACAAAATGGACTACCTCTAAACGTTCTGACCAAAAAAGAAAATCTTTAAACGTTCTAATACATTCAAAGAAGATATGGGTGTTCAAAAAAATGAACACCTTTAAACGTTCTAATACATTCTAAGAAGTTCAGGTTGTTAAAAAAAGTTTAGAAGTTCTGATAAAGTTTAGAAGTTCCAGGTGTTCAAAAAAGTTTAGAACATCTGATAAAGTTTAGAAGTTCTAAGAAGTTTTGGGTGTTCAGAACTTCTAAAACTAACAAAAAAAAATCAAACACCTGTAAACATGAAATTGAACACGGAAATCAATTCATATAATCTCATAATCATCAAAAAATCGTCAATCGACCCTTAATTTGATCATTGATTCGATCATATGAATAAAATATGGAGCGTCTGCAACTGGGTTTCTGTAAAACTCAATATTGATTAACTGAAACTTCAAATTGACGATTAATTGGACCAATTTCAAAGTTTAATTGATCAATTAGTTCAACAATTTCAATTTCAATTGGGTAATTTTATCAACTGACATGTGAGCAACGATTGTTGGTTGTGTCATAAGAAGATGGTGGTCGCGAAGGTGGATGGTGGACGGAATCGTTGAACGGCGATGGTGAAGGTGGACGGAATCGACGGGAGAAGAGGTTGACAGAGGCCAGCTCGCGTGATTGTGATTTTAGGATTAGGATGGTTATTGAAGATGGACGTTCCAGAATGTCGCGTACCTATTGTACGATAAAGGATTTCTGTATTCTATCCGTTATCTCTTTCTCTCTCTCTCTCTCTCTCTCTCTCTCTCTCTATATATATATATATATATATATATATATATAGAAAAAGGTTCAAATAAGAATAAAGAGTTTCCTAGGAAGGGTAAGAACCAATAAAATTTTGACATTTGACATTATAAATTATGGTGAAAGAACAATTCTAGGAAACTATGTCGGTTATTGGTAATTTTAAATCTCAACCATTGATTAACATGATCCAATGGCTATGATTTATTCCTAGTATTCCTAGGAAACTGTTTATTTTTAGGATAACCCTCCCCTATATATATATATATATATATATATATATATATATATATATATATCAATCAATGAGAATATGAGATGGTTAAGGGGTTAGGTCCGTTAGGATAAATACTTTATATTTTAACTTGGACCATTAGTTTGATTATATCAGTTTATCTAACTATCTATATAATTGTCTACCATAAAATCCTAGATGTTGCTCTCATGTTGTTCCCTCCATTCTCTAGAGCTACCAGATTGTTTGATTTATAAATGAAGGCTTCTCATGGATTTGACCCAAATTCGTGGGTATGGGTCTCACCTAACCTGGATAGTCTTTAAATGGATTATAATATCTCATTTATTAGTAAAAGTATTTCATAATCAAACAATAATTTTCGCGGGTCATGGGTCTCACCAAACCCGGATAACTCTTAAACGGGTTATGACATCTCATTTATTTGTGAAATAACCCCTTAACCATCAAAGAATAGTTTTAACGGGTTATGAGTCTTACCAAACTCTAATAGCCCTCAAATGGGTTATAAGATCTCATTTATTGATATACATTTTCATCATCAAAACCTAATTTAATTTAATAGCTTTACATGTTCTCCGTTGCTGGTCAATCATCTCCATCGTCGGTTAACTTCGATACCACCCACCGTGTCAACTACATCAACGGCCCTTTTTTCATTAGACAAATATTTGTGTTTATGTTTGTACATTTAAAAAAATCAACATGCTCGTGTTCGTTTATGTTTGTTCGTTAAAAATTTAAAAACTTAAACATCTCAACTGATAAAACCCAAACGTTAAAAAATACAATAACAAACTAATATATATATGTATTAAATTAAAACAAAACTAGTTTAACAATAAAATAAATTATCATAAAATAGAAAAACGATTAAAAACAAAATTTTAAATAAACCCCGTAACACGGAAGGATTAAACTAGTTATTGTAATATTTTCAGCCCAACTACTTTACGTAAATTATAGACCACACTTAAATCTTTAATCATTTTTTTTTTCCTTAACAAATTTTACACGTAAATATCATTAATCTTGCACATGTAAGGGCTTAAATTCATACCATTTTTATAGTAGACAAACACGATAGCACAATTAGCACTATACCAGTATGTCATGGATGAATATTCAATCATTTGAGGAGGAAATTTAAAATTCATTTAACTCCATAGCAGTACTAATTGCGACATAATATATTTTTTTATGTAGACAATTATTTTTTATAAACTTAGCTCTCTAAATGTGTGTATCATATTTCATCCCCTTCATATGTTTCTCTGCCTCTACTTTTCATGTTAGTACCATAGGATTTTGATTTCTCTATTTCAATATCATTTATAAAGCATACTTAAAACAACAAAATGCACACCCTGGTTGCTTGTCATATCCCACCCCTTTCTAGAAAAACCTATTTTCATATTACCCCTTGAAATCATATAATTAACAAATTAGCACAACATTAAGGATTTCAGATTATTTTTTTTACAAGTTGCGTTTTCTTTTTATGATTTCGGGTTTCGGTTTTAGGTTTTAGGGTTTGGGTTTAGGGTTCGGGTTTAGGGTTTAGGTTTTCTGGGTCAGGGTTTAGGGTTTAGAGTTTGGGTTTAGGGTTTCGTGTTTATTTTGTAAAAGATAAAAATGTAAAATAAGGATGTTATAAATATATATACGATTAAAATTCAAAAAAATATATTATTAATATTTACGACAATATTAAAATTAATAGTAATAATTGATAGTTTTTAATTTGATATATGTA
The DNA here is from genome assembly GCF_021521415.1 of Bidens hawaiensis. Taxonomy (NCBI): domain Eukaryota; kingdom Viridiplantae; phylum Streptophyta; class Magnoliopsida; order Asterales; family Asteraceae; genus Bidens; species Bidens hawaiensis. The sequence goes on from NW_027492793.1 coordinate 267,714, forward strand.
GTGGAGATTATCAAGTGAAAAAAATGTTGAAGTGACTAATATGTATATAAATAATGTTAAGAGCTAATAGTAATTGATGTAATAAGTTTAGGGGGGGGGGGGGTATATTTAGTAAAAATGGTATAAGGGTGGTACGTTTAGCAACACCCTTTATAAATTATCATTGTGCAACAATAAGTAATACAAGTAAACAAAAACTGAATAATAATGACAGAATTACATAAATTGTCCTTTATTTTTACATCAAATTTCACTAGTTTATCTTTATCTTTAAAAGAACATAATTTGTACTTTACGTTTCCAAATGTTACATCGTTTGTCCTTTAGCCCTAACCAAGTTAGTTTTATCATTAACTCAAGTACTACCTTGCACATGAGGGCAAATTAGTACTTTCACCTATTTAATTGAAAAGACATTTTAATATCCAATTATTAAGTGTGTATATATATATATATATATATATATATATATATATATCTTCTCCAATAGCCATCACCACCACCAACCCACAACTTGCCACCATCAACCTCCGGCAGCCACCACCACTGCACCATCACCAAACCCACCACAATCTCTCTCTATCTCTCTCTATGCCACCACCATCACCAGTCTCGCCCCGCCATTGCCATCGCCACCTGAAACGACCACAACAATCATATGCCTTTGAACCCCTAAACCAGCCGACTAAAGCATCGCTGGAAAAACGAGTTAGTTCTCCGGTCACCGGAAAAACTGGTTGAGGCTAAACCCTAGCCGCCGCCATCAGATCTTGATACCTTCACTGTAGCTGTCGTTGCTGAGGCTAAACCATAGTCGCCGCCACGTAACTAAAATGGTTGTCGGAGGTTGATGGTGGCAAGTGGTGGGTTGGTGGTAGTGGTGGTGGTGGCTACTGGAGAAGATATATATATATATATATATATATATATATATATATATATATATATATATGATTGATTTATTTTGAGAACCGCTTTGAGTTTTAAGAACTTGAAAGAACTCACCGTAACAATTTTTTTTTAAATTTTTTTTACACATGTGTAATACGTAAGTGTAAGTAATGTACAAAAAATTACAGTATTTTTTAAACACCGAATCTACTTATCACACATGTGTAACTAACATTTAAACTTGTGTAATTATCATAAATACTTATTCTCTCTCATGATTCATTTTTTAATCAAAGTTAATCTCAGCCACATATTCTAACTCTTTTAATTAAATGTATGGTCAAAAATTGAGTTCTTAAAGTTCTTATAACTCATCAAGTTCTCAAAATATCATATATATATATATATATACTTAAATAAATGGATATTAAAATGTCTTTTCAATTAAAGAGGTGAAAGTTCTACTTTGCCCTCATGTACAAGGCATGTGATCTGAGTTAACGAGAAAAATTAATTAGGTTAGGGCTAAAGGACAAACGGTGTAACATTTGAAAACGTAAAGTAAAAATTATGTTACTTTTAAAGATAAATGATAACCACTGAAATTTGATGTAAATATAAAGGAAAATCTCAGTAATTATGTCCATAATAATCAATAAACACAATACAACTAAATAATAAAAGACTAGTCATTGATGTTGGATACATGAACTCTTAAAATATGCTCAACAAGATTCAATCATAATTTGTGGTGGTTTTTGACGTTGTAATTCGCTGTATGTTAGTTTTTTTACTTGTAGACCTGTACATCTTCATCTCTTAATTTTTCTTAAGGAAAACATTTAAAATAATAAATTTAATTGAAATATAAAAAGTTAACATGTAAAATAAATATAAGAGTTAAGTGTCATTTTATTACCTGTGGTTTGTTTAATTATGCAATTTTAGTACTATTTTTTAATTTATTGCAAATGGCTACTTCACTTTTCTAAAACTTGCCAATTAAATACTTTTTTCTAACCCCGTCTATTTTTGTCCGTTAAGTCAGGGTAATTCGGTAACTTCGTTATTTTCTTAATTCTTTTTTATTTTTCTTTTATTTTTCTCTTTTTATAATAAAAGAGGGAAGAGGTGATTAAAAAAGGAAATTTGTCCACCTGAATTTTTTCCATTAAACCCACATTCAAGCATAAGTCATACACTCTTTTACTCTTCCCTGCCAGCAACTTAACCATCACCACACAACCACTTAACCACCACCACTATGCAATTCCGGCGACCAATCGTACTAATGCTAAGGACCGGAGGAATCAACCGCAGACCACCAAGACGGCCACCGCATCTCACACCACTCCAGTACTCGACCACCATTCAACAACCACACAGTTTCCCGATCAACCTCTTTCTTCAGATCTGAGTTGCTAGAGACCCTATCGATTTACCAGCAACTCGTCAATCCCCACTATTTCCGGCTACCTGGCAAAATTGATATATAATGTATCCCCGTTCATTCAATCTATCTACCCCTCACCACTGAAATCAACCATAAACCTACAAATTTCATATATGAAGAGGGTGATGGTGGCTATAAGATATGAGAAATTGTAGCGTCTGGTGGTTTTAAATGCAAAATCGGGGCGGCGATGGTTTTTGGGGTTGGCGGTGGTGGTTTTTGATTGTGTTTGGGTGGTTTTTAAATGTGACGGCGGCGGTCTTTGGTGGTGGGTGTGGTTTTTGTCTTTTTGATAGGCTAAGGTCTTCGATGGTGGCAGCCTAGTTTTCAATTGTTCCAAGTGCAACGGTGGTCTTAGACTTCAATGGTTAACTTTAGGATTTAATTAAAAAAATACTTATTCCTTTTATTTTTGTTTTGTGTCACATAGGGGAAGGCTTATAAAAGAAAAGAAAAAATAAAAAAATAATGAAGTTACCGATTTACCCCTGACTTAACTGACAAAAATAGACGGGGTTAGAAAAAAGTATTGAAATGGCAAGTTTTAGAAAAGTGAAGTAGCAATTTGCAATAAATTCAAAAATAGTACTAAAGTTGCGTAATTATACAAACCACAGGTACTAAAATGACACTTAACTCTAAATATAAAGTACATAAATTAAATATGTAATAACTTATTAAGTTTTATGAAAGAATACAAATAAATTTAAAGCATCCATGGTAGAAGATTCTTTGGGTGTTTTTGATGAAAATAGTGTGATGTGAATGAGAGGGTGGGTATATGATTTGGAGAAGAGAGGATGTGGTGAGATTCTTGTGAAAGAATATACTTGTAAGAGGAAAAGCAAGAGAGAAGAGAAAGAAGAGAGGAGATATGGTATTTTTGTAGGGTAAGTGTTTTTGTATAGTGCCATACACAAACACCTAAAAAACATCATTCATTAGGCTGTGTAGTGAATGAGTTACAAATTGGACGAATTGCGATACGTGTCGCCCAGTCAGCAAATGATATAAATTTGTTTTTTGGTGTAATTGTGTTGTAGCCCCTCCAGTGCCACGCCACCATTTTTTATTGTTTTATTTTGAAATTAAACTAAACAAACAAAACCACTTAAGTTATTAAAATTTATTAAATTAACTAAATAAAAGAAATATAAATTATAATCCAAATAAAAAACACATCAAAAAATAAAATAAAAAATACATATAAAAATACTAATCTATTCATTATCTTCGTCCCCGTCTTCGTTCCCCTTCTCGTCTTCGTCTTCGTTCTCGTCTTCTACTTCAACGGGACGATTATCCCACTCGTGTTGAACCAAATCCGCCTTAAGTAGGTTATGCATCTCACTTGATGTGAGCTCGTGAATGTTTTGCGTTCGTTGCTCTGCGGTTGGTTCAGGGAACTGTTCTGGAACGCTTCCTAGTATATAGTGTTGACATATTGCTTTGTCAGTCTCTTCTAAAATCATATTATGCAATATGATACACGTATACATGGCATCGCTCATTTTTTCCATCGTCCATACACGACATGGGTTTTTCACATAATGCCAACTTTTTTTTAGAACCCCGAAACACCTCTCAATATCCTTTCGCGCGGACTCTTGCTTCTTCTTAAAGTATTCTATTTTTTCTTCGATCGGGTCTTGAAACGTTTTGATGATGATCGAGTACTCTGGATATATCCCATCCCCCAACTAGTATCCATGACGATAGAAGGTATCGTTGGCATAAAACGGTAAGACCTGTATGCTACAGCTGATGTAATACTCTAGCACGGGGGACACGTTGAGAATGTTTATGTCATTGTTGGACCGACGGAGCCGAAGTAGGCCGACCAAATCCAGAGGCCGTGTGAACAAATGGCTCGAAGACTAACTTTTGGTACTCCATGGTCACCACGAGTGTATTGAACTCACCATGCAATTGGATAGTTGTCCCACTCCCAATGCATGCAATCTATACTCCCGATCATGCCGGTAAAAGAATGTTTGCTTTCGTGTACATCGTATATGCGAGTCAGGTCATTTGAAGTTGGAATTCTTAGATAACGACCAGCGTATAATTGCATTATTTGTAACCCAGGCCTCTCTTACCACCAATATTGTCCACTTTGCCCCCGATGGGTTGCCCATCCGGGAACTCACGGCTTTGTTTTTGGCTGCCCAGGTAGAGACTTCCCAGGTGGTCACCCATCCTAGTACTACTTCCACTTAAGCACGCTTAACCGTGGAGTTTTCATGTGCTCCACAACCAACTAATCCCAAAACGCGTTGGTGATGTTAAGAGGCAAGACATTACTTATGAACCAAGGATCTCTCTTGTCCACGGCCGATGTGGGATAGCCTAAGTGATGTGCGAATATATATATATATATATATATATATATATATATATATATATAAAACACAAGTCGCAACTAAGCTTTAAAAACCAAACAATCTATCCTAGTTCACACAAATGGCAAGTGTACCGGTCGCGTATAGCACAGATGAGGAACGTCCGGATATCGAACTCGAAGACACGTGAAAACGTTTATAATCACTAAACTCTAACCAAGACTCACCAAAATATTTAATTGATTTTTTTTTAGATTTTATTTAACTACTTAACTTAACTAAATGAAAACTTTTGACAAAACTTCGGAAACTTTGACTGCAGTGATAAAAACGTCTACCTAGGTAAGAATCATATTGAAGGAGATGACAAGACAATGGATTGAAAACTCTCACGACACCGGTTTTAAAGGATGACACAGCTAAGGTTCGCTCAAGAAGGTCAGATCACCTCTCGGTCTCACTAACAAACTCTAACTTATCTTAGTTGATTTTAAGAACAAACCGGGAAAACAAATTATTAACGTGTTCTAATGCCGACTCACCTCTCGGTCTCACCGACATACTAGCCTAATGGAAACGAATACTACGCAACCAAGGATAGAGGAACAATTCAAATTAACTTAAACTAGACCAACTAATCGCTCAAACATCTAAACCCGACAAGAACAAAACCCGCTCTCGCGCGATCTTAATTCTAACAAGTAAAAGTAATGAGACGAGTTTACTTCTTATCACCTCTCGGTCTCTAAGAAGGTGTTTCACAACTGATTTTATCTAATTAATTTACCCACTTATCCCTACGGTTGTACTTCCCGCAAATAAACCCTAAACACAAAGTAAAGAGCCTTAAGCATACAACAACTAATCAAAACCGATTCAATTAATTAAAGCACGAGGTTATTAGGTATAATCAAACAAAACACAGCCACTAAACACAATCTAATTTACTGTTAAATCAAACTTTACATTAACAATTTAAGCCATGATCATTAACAATCCATATTACTAGTCAAAACCTAACAATATTCATCAACCTAGGTAGAACAAACAAGATTAGAACAATCAAACCCAAGTCAATCTCTAAGTTACTTGCAAAACAATCCAACAAAAAGATCAAGCTAAACAAGTTAGGGTTCTTGAACAAGAAACAAAGTTTATGAATGAATACTTATGATTTATGGCTGAGATTATGAGTTTAGATGATGCCTAGCAGCTGCACAAGACTCTTCTTGGTGTTCTTCTTCCTCTCCAGCCGTCACAACCACCAAACCCTAGCCGCCACAAGCTTTTCTTCTTTCTTCTCCTTTGCTGCCGATCGCAAATATGGGCAGAATTGGGGCTGCTGAATTTCGGGATTTTTGGCTGGATTATCGCAGAAAATTAAGTTAATTAACTTAATATAATATCATGTAAGGCTTCTAACTTGTAGGCTTGGGTCGGGCCTTGAGTTGTAGTTTTGAAACTTGACCAAAAAGGCCCCTAAAGTCTTCCAACTTAACTCTTTTTTCACCATCTTTCATAAACCTACAATTAACATATAAACTTTGTAAATTATTGCACTTAACCCCCAATACTTTCATAAAATAAACAATTAAGCATAAAAACCATGATAAAATCATAAGGAAAGTAAGTGTGTTTTACAACACATCAAACATCCCCACACTTAAGACTTTTTCGTCCCTGAAAAAGATTTGACTGCAGTTGGATCAGAATCGGAAAATCAAAGTCAAATCAAACATACAGGTTAGATTTTAAAGCTCAGAAAAACGCAAAAACCGCGATCATCGATATTGTTGTCCACCTAAACCCATGCCTTAATCTTTACCGGGACAAATAAGATCCGACAATAATATTACTTATTGGTTTACACAATTAAGACCCGCTTATTTTCAGCTTTTACCGGACCAGACCACCCCAACTTGACTTAAACCTCAAAATTTTCAGAATTAAAACTTTGTTGCTCAATATTTATGAATAGTTAAGACGATCAAGGGTATTGTTTATCCACCTAAGCTTAAGCATCAAAGTCTACCAAGCAGCCATTAGATACGATTAAGGTTCAATTAATTTATAGCTAGTGTTCCCCACAACATGACATACCCCCGTTATCAAGCAACACCCCAAATCCATCACCATAGGTGAGTATGCAAAATTTCATCTGTAGGGGTTACATGTAGCGTGTCCCTTGTGGTCCGTTTCTTAATGGTAATGAGACGCGAGCAAGGGGACCCCACATGGCTAACAGCGTGGATGATCAAGTCTGTAGTGTATTTGTACTTTTGTACTTTTGTGATCATGTTTATAGACTTATAAGGGTTTGCTCTTTGGCTTGATTTTAAATATCCACAACCCCACTTAGGAATTGTGAATACCCAGATAAATAGATTGCATACAGACCCATGGTCTCCGGACCTGAAGCATCCCATCAATACAGGATTTAAGGTTATAAAACATACGCCAATGAGGTGTAAAACACTAAACTAGCAGTTTAAGATTTATATCACAGACTACACGGCATACTCTAACGTTAAACCTACCCAAGCATCATATGATAATGTATTCAAATTTTTAAAACTCATGATACTACCACTTTTTTCATACCAAAATTTGAGGCTTGAGTATGGCCCGACCTTTCATTGCTTATTTTCCACGGACAAAACGGTTTACCCACAAAAGATTTCCGTTTAACCGTTTTATCAAGTTTGCCCTTTCATTTTCAAGGCTGAGCCTACCGACTCATCCCAAGTTAAGTGCGTTTTCTTTATTTATCACATATTGTTAGTAGTTTGAAAAACCGATTTCCGATAAATATCATCATCTCCTACTTTAATGCAAAAGAAACTAAAAACAAGGGATATTTTTTTAAACAACGTACGAAAATGAAAAACGAGTGAAAACTTTTATTTTAAATTTTTTTTTCTACAACTAAGTAAAATAAATTCCCATCCCCACACATAGAACGAAATCGTCCTCGATGAGAACAAGGAAAAGAAATAAAATAAAAATAAAACGTAAAGCATAAAATTAAAACTTGAAAGAGCATAAATTAAAATAGAGAACGGGTTACTCCCCTGGTTTAGATGCAGATTCTTCATCAGCTGTGTTTGACTCGAACGAACGACCGTATAGCATTTCATTTGCGGCCGCAACCTCGGGTGAACCAGTTCCAAAACGCCATCAGAGCTACCATGCGCATAATAATACCTGTAACAACTCAAACTTGCTCGCATGTAGCGGCGTACAAAACAGAAAACAAAAACATAAAAAATAAACATATTTTTGTGTTTTTGATTTTTTTTTAATTTTTAATATTTTTTTTTGTATTTTTATGTTTTTATAAATATAAATAAAAATAAAACAAATAAAAACAGATAATAAAGAGAATCATAATACAAACTCTACAACTCGGGCTGTCTCCCGAGTGATGCATTCATCACGACTATTCCTCGGTGAATGAGTCAAGGTAGAATACCTCGACTGTCTGATCAGTTATCGGCTCTCCTATGTAGTGCTTCAATCTATGGCCGTTCACCTTAAACCTCCCGCTTCGATCTTGTATCTCAATCGTGCCATACGGGAAAACCTCAGTGACCGTGAACGGTCCCGACCTTCGGGATTTCAACTTTCCCGGGAATAACCTCAACCGTGAGTTATACAGTAAAACCTTATCCCCACACTTGAACTGCTTATTACCCTTCAATTTCCTGTCATTCAGTTCCTTCGTATGCTCCTTATACCGAAATGATTGTGCATATGCGTGATCCCGGAGCTCCTCTAATTCGTGTAATTGATGGAAACGATTACCCTTTGCGGCGGGTAAATCAAGATTAACCCTTTGAAGGGCCCATGAAGCGCGGTGTTACAATTCAACAGGAAGATGACGGGCCTTCCCATAAATCATCCGAAATGGTGTGGAACCAGTCGGAGTCTTGTAGGCTGTACGGAAGGCCCACAGAGCGTTATCTAATTTGTCGGACCAACCCCGACGATTTGAACCAACCGTTTTCTCGAGAATACGTTTGATTCCCCGATTACTCACTTCTACTTGCCCGCTAGTCTATGGGTGGTAGGCGGTCGCAAGCCGATGGGTGACCCCATAACGCTTCAACGCCTTATCCATCCGCGAGTTGCAAAAGTGAGTACCTCGATCACTGATCAAGGCTTTCGGGACTCCAAAACGAGCAAATAGAATTTTTAGAAAACGGACTACCACTCAGGCATCATTGGTGGGTAGAGCTTTGGCCTCAACCCACTTAGACACGTAATCGACGGCCACGAGTATGTATTTGTTTCCACACGAAGATGGAAACGGTCCCATGAAATCAATACCCCAAATATCAAAAACCTCACAAACTTGAATGGCATTCTGGGGCATTTCGTTTCGCGAAGAAATGTTGCCGACACGCTGGCAACGATCACAACTCTTAACGAACAGATGAGCATCCTTAAAGATAGACGGCCAGTAAAAACCGGAATCAAAGACTTTCTTTGCCGTAGAACTCACACCGTGGTGACCTCCAGTCGGTCCCACATGACAATGGCTCAAAATTTGCCATCCTTCCTTGACATCTACACACCTTCTAATAAGCTGATCAGCACCAATGCGGAAAAGATATGGATCTTCCCAAAGGTAAAATTTGATGTCAGCAAAGAATTTCTTCTTTTGCTGGTAAGGCATCTTTGGGAGGTATCCGTCAGCGAGATAGTTCGCGAAATCAGCAAACCATGGAAAACCTTCCTCTTGTGCAGTAACAAACATCAGACTCTCCGTCGGAAAACGATCGTCGATCCTAACTCCCGAATCTCCAAAATCAACTCCCTCTGGACGTGAAAGATGATCATCCGCCACATTCTCGGCCCCCTTTTTATCACGGATCTCTATATCGAACTTTTGAAGCAACAGGATCCATCGAATAAGACGAGGCTTAGCATCCTGCTTGCTGAAAAGATATCTAATAGCAGCATGATCCGTATAAACAATCGTTTTGGACAAAACCAGATAGGACCTAAATTTGTCGAAAGCGAACACCACAGCTAAAATCTCTTTTTTGGTGGTGGTATAGCTTTCCTGTGCGCCATTTAAGGTCCGGCTCGAATAGTAGATCAGATGGAAATGTTTATCCTTCCGTTGTCCAAGAACCGCTCCGACTGCGAAGTCGCTCGCGTCACACATCAACTCGAATGGTAACAACCAGTCGGGAGCAACCATGATTGGGGCGTTAACGAGTTTTTCTTTTAGAAGATCAAACGCCTCGATACACTGCTCAGAAAAAACAAATGGAGCATCCTTCTCCAAAAGTTTGGTCATGGGTCTCGCGATTTTAGAAAAATCTTTGATGAACCGGCGGTAGAACCCGGCATGACCTAGAAACCTACGAATTGATCTCACAGAAGTAGGCGGGGGAATATTTGAAATGGTCTCGACCTTCGCCCGGTTAACCTCTGTCCCGGCACTTGAGATTCGATGACCTAGAACAATGCCCTCGCGAACCATGAAATGACAATTCTCCCAGTTAAGGACTAGGTTGGTGTCAACGCAGCGGGACATCATCCTCTCGAGATTTGATAAACAATGATCGAAGGAACTCCCAAATACGGAAAAATCGTCCATGAACACCTCCATGGAGTCCTCGATCATATCATGGAAAATGGCCACCATACACCTCTGGAATGTGGCCAGAGCGTTACAAAGTCCGAACGGCATACGTTTGTAAGCAAACGTTCCGTAAAGGCAGGTGAAAGTGGTTTTCTCCTGGTCGTCGGGAGCTATCGAAACCTGGAAGTACCCGGAGAACCCATCTAGGAAGCAGTAGTACTGCTGACCTGCTAAATGCTCTAACATCTGATCAATGAATGGGAGATGAAAGTGGTCTTTCCTGGTGGCATCATTCAGTCGGCGATAGTCGATGCAGACTCGCCATCCCGTCACAATCATCGTGGGAATAAACTCGTTCCTCTCGTTGGTGACGACAGTCATGCCACCCTTTTTAGGAACCACTTGGACTGGACTCACCCAAGCAATATCAGAAATGGGAAAAATGATCCCCGCATTAAGGAGTTTAATGATCTCCTTCTTTACGACCTCTTACATTTTCGGATTAAGCCGCCGTTGCGGCTGGACGACAGTTTTGAAATTTTCCTCCATGAGGATTTTATGAGTGCAAAACGAAGGGTTGATACCCTTGATGTCGATAATCTTCCATGCAATAGCCTCCTTGTGCTCTCGTAGCACCCTCAACAACTTCTCCTTCTCGACCTCGGTCAAAGCAGATGCAATGATAACCGAAAGCTTCCTCTCTTCATCTAAAAATTCATACTCAAGGTGGGAAGGTAAATCCTTAAGCTCTAAGGAAGAAGGAGGACTCTCGACCGAAGGTCGGTCCATTGGATCGTCTCGTACGATCTCAGCAGACACGCCAGATTCAGGGGTATGCAACTCGGTGTCGTCATTTAAGGACTGATTGGTTACGGCAACCATTTCAATCTCCGGAATCTACCTATCGAGAATCTGGGTGTCGGAGGCAGATCCTCCACAAATTTCGCTGAGAAACTCCCCGATATGCTCCATGATGGTATCAATGAAGTATAAGTAGTCATCAGCAGACTTGGGGTGTTTCAGTGACTGTCGAACGTTAAAGGTGACGTTCTCATTCCCAACTCTTAAGATTAATTTACCCTCGCAGATATCGATCAATGCCTGTGCAGTGGCAAGGAATGGTCGGCCCAAGATGAGTGGGACGCTATCGTCATCGTTCATGTCCAGGATGACAAAGTCCACCGGGAAGATGAACTTGTCGACACGAACAAGTATGTTCTCGACCACCCCTCAGGGGTATTTCACAGAACGATCAGCAAGCTGGATACTCATACGGGTAGGCCTCGGTTCGCCTAGACCCAACTTGCGATACACGGAATACGGCATGAGATTAATACTGGCACCAAGATCTGCCAGCGCGCATGGACGACCGTATTATCACTCAAGATGCAGAGAATTGTGAAACTCCCAGGATCAGACATCTTTTCTGGTAACTTTCTCTGCAAGACTGCAGAACAACCAGCACTCAGAGGAATGGAAGAGACTTCGGCTAACTTCTCTTTGTTCGAAAGAATATCCTTAAGAAACTTTGCGTATTTGGGCATTTGCGTAAGTGCCTCAAGGAAAGGAATATTAAGATGAAGTTGCTTCAGAAGATCAAGAAATTTGGAGTTCTGCTCTTCGTCTCTACCCCTACGGACACTCCCGGGATATGGGAGTCTAGGTTTGTAGACTCTCGGTGGTGTGCTGGGTAATGGTTGGTTCTCGGCCTATGCTGAATTTCCGGGGCTGTGCCTCTGATGCACCTTGGCCGGTGGAGACTCCAACTGAATCTCCTCGTCTACCTGCTCCTCTACATCTACCGCAGGCTCGTTAACGACTCCTCTCGTCGCCTCTTGAATCACGGGCTCTCTACGTGCCCCTGCACCGCTCCTTGTCGTCACAGCCTTCGCGAACGCCTTCGGATTTTGTTCAGTGTTACTTGGAAGTGTACCTGGCGACCTCTCATTTAGACGACTTGCTATCTCTCCCATCTGACGCTCAAGATTTTGAATTAACGCTCCTTGATTTCTCATGAATGACTCGTGCTCCCGGAATTTCTCTTGAGTTTCTTTATGACGGGAGTCCTCTCGAGTTATGAGTTGCGACAGCATCTGTATCTGCTGTGCCATCATCTCCTCTAACGTGGGCTTCTTCTCCCCACTACTCGTTCCCTCACCGGAATCCTGGAATAGGCTCTGACGTTGCTGGAAGCCGGACTGATTTCCGTTCCTCCAGTTGGAATTTTGGTTACCTCTCCACCCCGAATTATAAGAATTGAAAGAATGCTGATTTCGGTTTGGATTATTAATGAAGTTGACTGCCTCCTCCTGGAAACCTACGGGGCAATGAACAGTATCATGTCCCCCTCTACAGATCTCGCATAACTTACTTTTCACCTGCAAGTCCTTCACGATCTTTGCTAAAGCTTCAACTTGTGCCGCAAGTGCGGTGCTCGTGTAGACCGAATGCATGCCGCGTGATATGGAATCGACGGTTTTGGTACTCTTAACTGGTGGTCGCTGGTATCCACTCATGGCTAAACCTTTAAACAAGGAAATGCACTCATCCGTATCCTTTGTTGTCAGTAGGTTACCTCCTGCAGCTGTGTCGAGCATACTCTGAGTTGCGTATGTCACTCCGTTGTAGAACTTCTCAACAACTGGCCAGTCTTGTAGGCCGTGGTTTGGACATAATGCAAGTAGATTTTTGAACCTTTCCCACGCCTCGTAGAAGCTCTCGGTGTCCTCCATCTGGAAAGAATGAATTTGGTTACGCAAACGAGCGGCCTTAGCCGGAGGATCGTATTTTTCAAGAAATTGGGTCTGCATGGCAGCCCAAGTAGCAATGGATCCCTGTGGGAGGGACTCAAGCCACAGACTCGCATGATCAACGAGTGAGAACGGAAAGATTCGGAGTTTGATGGCATCTTTGGATACGCCGGCAAGATGAAACGTGTCGCAAATTCGTGTGATGCGAGTGATATGAGCATGTGGGTTCTCATGGAGTAACCCGTGAAATTGAGCAGAATGAGCAATCATGTTCAGAACATTAGATGGAATCTGCCAAGTCGTTTGAACTCCTATAGCTGGTGGAGCAATGCTGGATCTCGCGCCAGCATCGACCAGACGGGCCCGGTCTGCAACTGTCCTCCTCGGTGGTGGATTCCCGTCGCCCATAATCCTATCCCTAATGACGGGTTCAGAAAAAGTAGGAGAAGAGAACGTATTACCGATGGATGTAGATGAACTGGAAGACGGTTTTGTACGACGTCTCTCAAAAAGCTCTCTCTCTGGTTCGGGAAATCCTTCAATTTCTGGTGGTCCTAGAGATCGAGTACGTCGCATACAACTATTAAAATAAATAAAAGAAACTATAATTAGCTAAACTATTTTAAACTAACAAACAAAACAAATAAGAAAGACAAGTAGTAAACAAGGCAAGTCCTAACTCGAGTCATTCTTAATACGCCTCAAACCGTGTCCCCGGCAACGGCGCCAAAACTTGTTGTGCGGAAATATATATATATATATATATATATATATAAAACACAAGTCGCAACTAAGCTTTAAAAACCAAACAATCTATCTTAGTTCACAAAAACGACAAATGTACCGGTCACGTATAGCACAGATGAGGAAAGTCCGGATATCGAACTCGAAAACACGTGAGAACGTTTATAATCACTAAACTCTAACCAAGACTCACCAAAATATTTAATTGATTTTTTTTAGATTTTATTTAACTACTTAACTTAACTAAATGAAAACTTTTGACAAAACTTCGGAAACTTTGACTGCAGTGATAAAAACGTCTACCTAGGTAAGAATCATATTGAAGGAGATGACAAGACAATGGATTGAAAACTCTCACGACACCGGTTCTAAAGGATGACACAACTAAGGTTCGCTCAAGAAGGTCAGATCACCTCTCGGTCTCACTAACAAACTCTAACTTATGGGAAAACAAATTATTAACGTATTCTAATGCCGACTCACCTCTCGGTCTCACCGACACACTAGCCTAATGGAAACGAATACTACGCAACCAAGGATAGAGGAACAATTCAACTTAACTTAAACTAGACCAACTAATCGCTCAAACATCTAAACCCGACAAGAACAAAACCCGCTCTCGCGCGATCTTAATTCTAACAGGTAAAAGTAATGAGACGAGTTTACTTCTTATCACCTCTCGGTCTCTAAGAAGGTGTTTCACAACTGATTTTATCTAATTAATTTACCCACTTATCCCTACGGTTGTACTTCCCGCAAATAAACCCTAAACACAAAGTAAAGAGCCTTAAGCATGCAACAACTAATCAAAACCGATTCAATTAATTAAAGCACGAGGTTATTAGGTATAATCAAACAAAACACAGCCACTAAACACAATCTAATTTACTGTTAAATCAAACTTTACATTAACAATTTAAGCCATGATCATTAACAATCCATATTACTAGTCAAAACCTAACAATATTCATCAAACCTAGGTAGAATAAACAAGATTAGCCTAACATTAAGTTTGGACAGCAGCAATATATCAAATTAAACATCGTATGACTCAACATAAACATAATAAAACTCATTCAATGATAAAGAACAATCAAACACAAGTCAATCTCTAAGTTACTTGCAAAACAATCCAACAAAAAGATCAAGCTAAACAAGTTAGGGTTATTGAACAAGAAACAAAGTTTATAAATGAATACTTATGATTTATGGCTGAGATTATGAGTTTAGATGATGCCTAGCAGCTGAACAAGACTCTCCTTGGTGTTCTTCTTCCTCTCCAGCCGTCACAACCACCAAACCCTAGCCGCCACAAGCTTTTCTTCTTTCTTCTCCTTTGCTGCTGATCGCAAATATGGGCAGAATTGGGGCTGCTGAATTTCGGGATTTTTGGCTGGATTATCGCAGAAAATTAAGTTAATTAACTTAATATAATATCATGTAAGGCTTCTAACTTGTGGGCTTGGGTCGGGCCTTGAGTTGTAGTTTTGAAACTTGACCAAAAAGGCCCCTAAAGTCGTCCAACTTAACTCTTTTTTCACCATCTTTCATAAACCTACAATTAACATATAAACTTTGTAAATTATTGCACTTAACCCCCAATACTTTCATAAAATAAACAATTAAGCATAAAAACCATGATAAAATCATAAGGAAAGTAAGTGTGTTTTACAACACATCACTAAGAGTGGGACGATGTTGTCTTTGCCAAGGTTGTTACATTATTCCTATACAAATAAATTATTAAAAAATTTTAATATTAAAAACAGTAATTAATGTAAACAATTTAAATTTTACTGATACAAAAATTCTCCAACGAGTCTCGCGTCGTTTTCTCAGCCATCTTTAAATACTTGTCGTTGATGGCGGTCGTGTTGCCGTATGCGAGGATGCGTAGCGCCTAAATACACTTTTGGATGGCTGTGAATCCTAAATATCCTCTTGCATCGGGTTTGTATTGAAAATATGTATAGTCTCGCTTCAAATCTCCCACGATGCGCAAAAATAAACGCTTAGACATCCGAAAACGACGTTGAAACTGTGATACCCAGTAAAATAAAAAGTGTTATTATATTCCATAAACGTGATAAAGACAAGTTTAGCTAATAACACTACGTGAAAATTGACCTTTGGTTACACGAAAAAAGTGTGGCCGTAGGCCTTTAGCCACACACATTTGGTTCAGGTCATATGTGGCCAAAGGTCGCGACACCGTGGGTATGATATGGCCACACATAGTTTTTAGTGGCCTTATGTTATTATAAGTGTGGCTAAAGGGTACAAGCATTAGTTGCTGGCCATCAAGAAGCCTCTCCAATAAGTGTGGCTAAACGGTAGAAATGACCACATGACTATTTACTATGAGTGACCATTGCACGTATAGAGCCACATGAATTCATGTTTCAGCCACATGAATTTTATAATAATGTGGCCAATAGGGTTGTGTTAAGCTTGCATTGTGACCTATACCGTGTGGATATAGCAAAGAAATGGCTACTTAAATTTAATAATAAGTAGCTAATTATATCACATAGACACGGGATATTACATTAAAAGTGGCTAAAAATGTTTACTTGCCACTCAAACACTCCTTTGTATATTATAGTGTGGCTATTGTCTTACCGGTTGTCACACATAATGCTTTTCGTAATTCAAAGTCTGGCTATTGTCAAACTTTTCCTCACACATAGTGAGGTACTGTGTGGCTAATCATATCATATAGACACTGGAGGTTATTGTCAATGTGGCTAAACATATGAACTTGCTAGTCAAAAACTCTTTTGTAGTTTGTGGTGTGGCCATTGTCTTACCATTTGTCACACATAATGCTTTTCATAATTTAAAGTGTGGCTATTGTCAAACTTTTCGTCATACATAGTGATGTATTGTGTGGCCAAACATATCACATAGACAATGGAGATTATTGTCAATGTGGCTAAAAATGTGAAGTTGCCACTCAAACACTCTTTTGTAGTTTGTGGTGTGGCCATTGTCTTACCATTTGTCAAACATAATGCTTTTGTAATATAAAGTGCGGCTATTATCATAATTTTGTAACATCCCGTTTTCTGATTTCAGTTAATAAACGAAATATTAGTTGTTATGAGTCGGGCTAGTGTTGGGTAAATGGATATGGGTTATGGATTTGGGTTATGGAAGAAATAAGGAAAGACCATGGGCTTAAGTGTCACACCCCGACTAGGTAGTTGCGGAAGCGTAATACGGGAATGTAACAGATAACACTGGTATCAACAACATTGTTTATAAAGAAATTCACAAACTAATTTACATTATATTACATGGGTAGGTACTATGTTTACAAACTAGGTGAAAAACACATAACCGGTTTACGAGATTCTTATCCAGTAATATAACAGCGTCTATTCACAGCTATTCATCTTTCTTTCTAACACCAAGCATGTAAGCAAATCATTCCACTTTTTCTTTACCTGAAAAGCATGTTAAAACGGGTCAACTACGTCTAGTTGGTGAGTTTCAAGTTTCACGAGTATCAATGAAATCAGTTCACGAGTTCGTAAAGTTTACAGTGTGTATGTATATATGTCTGTGTATGATGCATTATACTAAGCCACAAGTGAAACCGAAACGAGCTATACTGCATGGCCTCTCCTGCCCATGCGCTCCCGTTGGCATTTAACAGCCATTTTGCCCCAAGTATGTACTATGTCTAACACCACATAGCAGTATGTAAATATATAATGACAATGTGCAACTGGTTTTACATATGTTCCGGCTTACCCCACCGGCTCTGTCACAGTTGGGTTTGTCAAACCGATAGTACTATCCACACGCCACCGGCACGAAGTTAATCACTTGTGTTTGTGGGGACTTGTCAAGTGTTAGTACTTAGATAATCCACATCATCACACGTTTTCAAGTATATCAGTATATGTAAACATGCTTTTCACCCCAAAAGTTCGTAAAACAGTTTAGAAAGTGGGGGTCGTGAAACTCACCTTATCGTAGTTCGCACGGAAATTACGTATCAATAAGTCAGATGCCTCGTTTATAGCCTGATTCCTATAAACGGTATCGTATCGTTATTACTAGTACAGTGTTCAAGCTAAGTCGGGCTGTATAGATAATCTGGGTATAGCTGTTAGGCCCAGAACATGACCATAGTCTTAGATTGTGACGTTGTATACTATGAAATGTTTAAAACTGGATTTGGCTCAGTTTCACCGTTTTCCGAGCCTAGCTCAGTTGATCGTTTATACGTTTCGGGATTAGGTAAGATCACATAAACTTAAGTAAATATATTGATTGATAAAATAATTTGATTTATGAAAGAATTTTAAAGTTTCGGTGTCTGGTTTGATTGCAGGGTTCGTTTCCGTTTTCACACGGGTTTGATTATACAAAACGCGCACAATCCACCCGAATTGTTCGGAATTTTCGTAAAAAGTTCGTTTTTATCAATATCATTCAAAAATAAGATATTTGACCACTTTTGACATTTTGACATACCAGTCAGTCCGTTAAACACAAAACTGCCGGTTTCGTTAAAACAATTATAATTTAAATCTTTGATTAATCATAACTAAATATGTACTTATATATAAATTATGTAAATTTTTGTAAAAACACATTAAGACATGGAGAAATTTATAAAAATATTTTCAGAAATTTTATGATTAATTATTTATTTATAAAAATTCATTTAATAGGTTATAATCGTGTAATAAATGGCCCGTTTATATCAAACGACCTCTGAAAAATCCGATAATTTTTACAAATGGCCTCAATGTTATTACATAGCCTCTGTAAAATTTCCAGAACCTAACTCTTTTGACAAATGCCTTTTTGTGCGTTTTTCGGCTGTTAAAATTCGGTTAAGCCATGATTGCACAAACCATACTTAGACATTTCCAATGATTCCCAAACTTTACCAGTGATCTTACCATCACATATTAAACTCCAAAACCAAGTTTCATAATTTTTCAATATGTTTAGCTATTTTTCCCAAATAAACGCTCATAAACGGGAATAAATTCACCAAATATTCTCCGTTTATCGAAAAATTACCAAATTTGAACAGGGACTCATTTATATGATCCCTAATGTCCCTACAAGTTTTCATAAGCTAACAACAAGCACGTCACAACCTAATACTAAACAGCCCCTAAACGAGTGTTACGGGTTTACCTTGTCGGTTTTCGATGAATTTTGCTAGTTTAAACGATTCTCCGGGTCTCGGGTTGCAAACTCAGTATATCTACATATCATATAACATCAAACCAAGCATAAATCATCCATGTAACAGCCTTGATAATTAGGGTTTCGGTTTTGGGTTCAAACCGAACTTTCTAACCGTAAAAACGTTGTATTCATGTTCTAATCCGCGTTTTTGACCAAAAAAGTATATGTTCCTGGTTTGTAAACATGTTTAACATCAAACCATGATTTTACTTGATTTTTAGGGTTTTTGGATGGTTAAACATGTTTAAAACTAACTAAAACATGTTTATAAGTTAATTATATAAATCAAACTTGGTTAAATCTTCACAAAACTTGATCTTACCTTAGGGTTTTGAAAGGGAGTTGATAGAACAGGGCTGGAGCTGCTTTGGACTTCAAAACTTTGTATGTTATAATGAATAACAAAAGCTTAAGGTTGAAGTTATGTATTTAAACAATAATGTGATGTTTGGGTGGGGGCTGGCCGATCGGAGTCTTGTATAGGCCCTTAATGGGCTGTTTTGGCCCATTACTCCAATCATACAAGCCCAAACATGAAAAGCCCACTTTAAATTTAGTTCGGGTTCGGTTTTTCGCAAGAACATTAATTCGGGTGTGAGAAATAATGCAAAAACGAGTGTTTTTCAGCTTATTTTTGTAAAATAAGAAAAACGTACTGACTCGTTGTAAAATTCCAAAATATTTTCACGGATTGCTTAGAACATGTCATATAAGTGTTTTATAAATCTTTTTCGGCTTAACGGATGCTACAATGCTTGTTTTGATATTAACGATTGCGTTTAAGCTTATAGCGTATCGATAAACGAAACCTTTTTCGTTTAAAGAGTTTTAAACGTACTGAGGCCTAAATATCAATATGTTAGCCTCTATAACATATATATAACTCGTATATGACCCCTCAGTATGTATACGGGTCATAATTAGTATCGGTCGGTTACTCGTTTAAGCACTACGAATTAACCGATTTATCGTTTACTTGTTACGTAATGAATATAGTGTACCTCGTTTTGTCATGAATGTCACATTCTCCCCCCGTTAAGAAATTTCGTCCTCGAAATTTAATGTGTCATCGGTTTTCTTTTTAGGGAACAGGTGTGGGTATTTCTTTCGGAATTCGTTCTTTCGTTCCCAAGTATATTCGGGTCCTTGTTTTGAATTCCACCGAACTTTTACTAATGAAATTTTGTTGTGTCGTAACTGTTTGGTTTTCCCGTCTACAATTTCTACCGGTTCCTCTACGAAGTTGAGCTTTTCGTTGATCTGAACATCTTCCAGTGGTACTATTGTCGTTTCATCAGTCAAACACTTTTTCAGATTCGATACATGAAACAAGTCATGAATAGTGCTCAGTTCTAAGGGTAGTTTTAATCGGTAAGCTACGGGACCAATTTTTGCGACAATCTCAAAAGGTCCGATGTATCTCGGGGCTAGTTTACCAGTCTTTCCAAATCTTATAACACCCTTCCATGGCGATACTTTTAAAAATACCTTATCACCTATTTCAAAAGATAACGGTTTCCTGCGAACATCGGCATAACTCTTTTGTCGGTCACGGGCAGCTTTCAATTTTTGCTTAATCTGGTGAATTTTATCGGTGGTTTCCTGGATTAAATCGGATCTTGAAATTTGAGTATCACCCACTTCTGTCCAACATAGTGGTGATCTACATTTTCGCCCGTATAGAGCTTCATACGGTGCTGCTTGTATACTACTGTGATAACTGTTATTGTAAGAGAATTCAATGAGCGGGAGGTGTTGATCCCAATTCCCTTTGAAGTCCAGTACACAAGCACGAAGTAAATCTTCTAAGGTTTGGATGGTTCGTTCGGATTGACCATCAGTTTGGGGATGGTAAGCCGTACTTAGGTCGATTCGGGTTCCCAAGGCTTCTTGTACTGCTTGCCAGAAATGTGAGGTAAAGTGACTGTCTCGATCGGAAATAATCGAAAGAGGTACTCCATGTCGAGATACTATTTCATCGATGTAAATTTGAGCAAGTTTTTCGGTGGTGTAGTTGTTACGGATGGGAATAAAGTGTGCGGATTTGGTTAATCGGTCCACAATTACCCAAATTGCGTTGTGTCCTCGAGAGGTTTTAGGAAGGTGTGTCACGAAGTCCATAGTAATTTGTTCCCATTTCCATTGTGGGATTTCGGGTTGTTGTAACATTCCCGAAGGTTTTTGATATTCCGCCTTTACCCTTGCACATGTTGCACATTTACTTACATACACGGCTATATCCTTTTTCATACCAGGCCACCAGTAAAATTCTTTAACATCCTTGTACATCTTATCAGCACCTGGATGAATAGAATATTTGGATTTGTGTGCTTCATCAAGAATCAGCTTTCGGAGTTTATGAAGTGTTGGAATCCAGACCCGGTTTTTGTAATAATATACTTCATCAATTTTCTTCTCAAAATTCTTTTCATTTCCATGTAGTTCTTCTTCTTCTAGCTGATCTGCCTTCAAGGCCTCATCTTGTGCAACGCGAACTTGTTCGGTTAGGCTACTTTGAACAATCATTCCGAGTGCTCGGACCCTTAATGGTTTGATTCTGTCTTTTCGGCTTAAAGCATCAGCTACTACGTTAGCTTTACCCGGATGGTATTTAATCTCACAATCATAATCATTTAACAGTTCTACCCATCTCCTTTGTCTCATGTTTAGCTCTTTTTGATCGAATATGTGTTGTAGGCTTTTGTGATCAGTATAGATGGTACATTTAGTGCCATACAGGTAATGTCTCCAAATCTTCAATGCAAAGATAACTGCTCCCAATTCCAAATCATGGGTCGTATAATTCTTTTCATGTACTTTTAATTGTCGGGAAGCATATGCTATTACTTTCTTTCTTTGCATCAGTACGCATCCTAAACCTTTACGAGATGCGTCACAATATACCACCAGTTCATCAGTTCCATCTGGAAGGCTTAATATTGGAGCCTCACATAACTTCTGTTTTAACGTTTGGAAGGCCATTTCTTGTTCTTCTCCCCATTCATATGCTCGATCTTTTTGAGTTAGGAGGGTTAGAGGTTGTGCAATACTTGAAAAGTTTTCAATGAATCTTCTATAATACCCGGCTAGTCCTAAGAATTGACGAATTTCTCTTGGTGACTTAGGCACTTGCCAATTCTTAATGGCCTCAATTTTACTTGGGTCTACTTGGATTCCTTGATGGTTCACAATGTGTCCCAAAAACTGTACTTCTTGTAGCCAAAACTCACATTTGGACAACTTTGCGTATAACTTCTCTTGCCTCAATAATTTTAAGATTTCCCGCAAATGTTGTTCGTGTTCCTCCTTACTTCTCAAATATATCAAAATGTCATCGATAAACACTATCACGAACTTGTCAATGTAAGGTTTGCAGATTCGGTTCATGAGGTCCATAAACACTGCGGGTGCGTTTGTCAACCCAAACGGCATAACCAAGAATTCATAGTGACCATACCGAGTTCGGAAAGCTGTTTTTGGTACGTCTTCTTCCTGAATTCTTACTTGATGATAACCAGATCTAAGATCAATTTTTGAAAAATACTTCGCACCTTGGAGCTGATCAAACAAGTCATCAATTCGAGGTAAGGGGTATCTATTCTTTATAGTCACTATATTCAATTCCCGGCAATCAATACACATTCGAAAACTCCCATCTTTCTTCTTTACAAATAACACTGGTGCTCCCCACGGTGAGTAACTAGGGCGAATAAAACCCCTGTCCAGTAATTCTTGTAATTGGTTGGACAGTTCTTGCATTTCAGAAGGCGCAAGTCTATAAGGTGCCTTAGCAATGGGTGCTGCTCCCGGTATCATGTCAATACGGAATTCAACCTGTCGGGTCGGTGGTAAACCAGGCAACTCATCGGGGAATACATCTGAATACTCGTGTACCACTGGGATGTCTTCCATTCGTTTTTCCTCGGGTTCCTTAACTGTTACACTCGCCAAGTATAACGTACAACCTTGGCGTAAATATCTCAATGCCTTAAGTTGAGATATGAGAGGCAGTACCGTACCAGATTTCTCACCTTGAACAATCATATCTTCATCATTCGAAAGAGGTATTCTAACGGTCTTATCCTTACAGACAATTTCAGCTTTATACTTAGATAGCCAGTCCATACCGACTATAACATCGAAACTTCCCAATTCTACTGGAAGTAAATCAATAAGGAATGGGTGGTCGTTTAGGATAAGGGAACAGTCTCGGGCTATTCGGTTAACAAGTATAGACTTACCGTTAGCGAGTTCTATAGTGTATGGTTTTGTTAGTTCACTAACCGGCATATTTTCTAAAGGTAAGAAGTTAACAGATATGAAACTTCTATCGGCGCCCGTATCAAAAAAACTGAAGCATACTGACCCGAAACTAAGAATGTACCTGTCACCACATTCGGATCATGACGCGCTTCACCCGGTCCTAATACAAACGCGCGTCCCTTAGCTGCATTGGAGGTTGATGCTTGTGCTTGGTTCTGCTTTCTCACTGCACCCGGGTTCAAATTGGGGCAGTATCTCCGAAAGTGTTCCGTACTGCCACATTCATAGGAGGCACGGAGGTTCGTGGTAGGTGGGGTTTGTTGGTTGAGTTGTGGGCGGGTTGGTTGAGGTCGAGGTAGTTGAGTTGATTGCGGTGGACGGTTAACAGTGTTGGTGGGGGTTCTACAGTTGGGGGCATAGTGTCCCGTCCTTCCACACTTTTGACAAATGATCGGTTTGCAATCACCCACATGATGAAAGTTACATCTTCTGCACTTCGGTAACGTCCCTTTATAGGTCTCTTGTTTTACATTAGAACTGGTCATGGCATAACTTCGGGTATTCGGACGAGCCCGCTTGTTTTGAGGGTTTCCTTGCATCCTTGTACCATAATCAGTTCGTTTTAAACTTGTTGTTTCACCTGGCATCCTTATCACTCCACTTCTCATCAGATCAAAAGTAACGACACCCGTTTGAGATACAACACTTTCTAATGTCGGGTGGGCAACTGAATTCACTATACTTCTCACAGCAGGGGTCAGTCCCCAGATATAACGTTCAATTCGCTTCGCTTCCGGTGTAACTAACCATGGCACTAAGCGGGACAGTTCGTTAAAATGATTCGTGTATCCCACATGGTCCGCTCCTTTCATTTCCAGATTCCATAACTCGTGTTCCAACCTCTGAATCTCACTTTTAGGACAAAAATGCTCTAGCATGAGGGTTTTTAATTCAGTCCATGACATACGATTAATAGCATCTTGTCCCCTTATTTGGACTACCGTGTTCCACCACATCAGCGCTTGGTCTAGAAACATACTGGTAGCAAATTTGACCACGCGGTTCGGTGGACACTCACTGATATTAATTACCGATTCGGTCTTTTCTATCCATTTGACCAGCCCGCTAGGTCCTTCAATACCCTTAAAATCAATCGGTTTACATGATGTAAATTGTTTGTATGAGTACTCCTGACGCGGGGGTTCTCGGTTATTATTATTGTTATTATCGGTATTGGTCCGAGTATTATCATTATTAGTTGTGTTAACAACCGGTACAGGGTTCGGGATATTATCAGGGTGCACAACAGGTTCTGGGTTCCCAGTGACATTCATAGTTGGGAGAGTGTTATTATTATTTATGACATTATCAGTATTCACCGGGGTAGTAACACCCGGGGCTACATTAGTGTCCGGCGGAGGTGTATTAACAGTGGTCGTGGTGGTGCTCGTAGGTTGATTAACAGTATTGTTAGCACGTATGCCTGCAGTGACTTGTGTTACAATTGTTGGTATCACTGCTTGTAGTTGACGAGCAATCATTGCGGCCACTTCCGCCTCAGACAAAGTGTTTGTTTTCTTCGGGGCCATTCTATAGAATAATCAATTATATAATAATCAATATCGTTTCACTATGATCAACACAACTTTACGATATTACATTGTCACAACACATAACTATGCCAAAGAAAACACGTTTGTATTAATTATAATCATTACTGTACATATGCATCCAAAATTAGCGCATAGGCTTAACCTGGTATAGGCCAGCGCTTGTATATGCGTATCAAAATTTGTCACCAAGTGACATGTAGACTTAACCCGATAAGGGCCAGTGCTTGAAATAGTACTAAACCACAAACAACTCCCAAGTCAGCCCAACACGCTGTAACAAAATGCTGCCTGGGATATCAAAAGACTATATACATAAGACTAGATTACTATGTCCTATCCGTTCTTTGCAACATGGAGCCACAACCAAACAACAGCAGCCACTAGGGCCGCATTAACCGTTAAGCATACCCCCAGTAGTATCATCGCTCGATCCTGACGCCCGTGGCTGTGAGCACTGGATCTTTGCACAATTCTGATTTCTTGCTGCATGTATCGCATGTGATCTTGCATATCATATCTATGCAGGTTTAGGCTATTTATCGAATGTGATTGTTCTAAAAGCTGATCAGTTGCTAAACCAAACCATGCTGAATCAGAATAACGAGGTGGCTCGGGTACCGGGGCGGGTAAACCCCAAGTAGGAATAGGTATCTCAGTGACCTGGACACGTGATGTTTCTCCCCTATGGTACGTAGATCGAGGTGGGAAAGAGGTGTGCTCAGGTGGACGCACTGAAATGCGAGTAGTCTGACGGTTTCTAATAGTGGGTGGGGGTACTGGTGCATGCTGTACAGGTGGAGTAGGGGATTTGGGTGCTCTAACAGGTGAATGATAAGCACTAGTAGCTCCCTGTCCTGCAACATTCCTAGGGGATTCCCTAGGGGGATAGGTGTTACAACGATAACCCGATAAGTCGGGTTGATCCGCGGGTACCTCACGTGGAATTACCGCATCTACACCTTCTCCTATTTCCTCTGGTTCCTCCTCAGTTTCCTCTTACGGATCCTCCTCTTCCTCCTCAGGCTCTGTTGGTAGGGTATTAGGTACACGATCAGTAGATCTTGACATATTCCTGCACAATTGTTAGTGATAAGAATAACATCCTTCTATATTAATCATAGTAAATACATGTAAGTATTTATACACATAAGCACAAATAATCGTTTATATACACAAATATTTATTTATTATTATATTTTATACACATATGTTACTGTTTTTACCTATTCGATTGTTTATCGACTTCTTCTCGAATTTCCTCGTACAAACAAGTCTGTTATTACGTTCCGGACCATAATAACCCACTTGTCCATTCGCGTTCATCACGAGAATCATTCGTGTAAATTATTTAATATTATTTTATTCCCAGAGTTAATCGAGCCTACGGTTATCTTAGGGTATCCTAAGGGACATCCTAATTCTTTATAACCAATGGCTCTGATACCAACTTCTGTCACACCCCGACTAGGTAGTTGCGGAAGCGTAATACGGGAATGTAACAGATAACACTGGCATCAACAACATTGTTTATAAAGAAATTCACAAACTAATTTACATTATATTACATGGGTAGGTACTATGTTTACAAACTAGGTGAAAAACACATAACCGGTTTACGAGCTTCTTATCCAGTAATATAACAGCGTCTATTCACAGCTATTCATCTTTCTTTCTAACACCAAGCATGTAAGCAAATCATTCCACTTTTGCTTTACCTGAAAAGCATGTTAAAACGGGTCAACTACGTCTAGTTGGTGAGTTTCAAGTTTCACGAGTATCAATGAAATCAGTTCACGAGTTCGTAAAGTTTACAGTGTGTATGTATATATGTCTGTGTATGATGCATTATACTAAGCCACAAGTGAAACCGAAACGAGCTATACTGCATGGCCTCTCCTGCCCATGCGCTCCCGTTGGCATTTAACAGCCATTTTGCCCCAAGTATGTACTATGTCTAACACCACATAGCAGTATGTAAATATATAATGACAATGTGCAACTGGTTTTACATATGTTCCGGCTTACCCCACCGGCTCTGTCACAGTTGGGTTTGTCAAACCGATAGTACTATCCACACGCCACCGGCACGAAGTTAATCACTTGTGTTTGTGGGGACTTGTCAAGTGTTAGTACTTAGATAATCCACATCATCACACGTTTTCAAGTATATCAGTATATGTAAACATGCTTTTCACCCCAAAAGTTCGTAAAACAGTTTAGAAAGTGGGGGTCGTGAAACTCACCTTATCGTAGTTCGCACGGAAATTACGTATCAATAAGTCAGATGCCTCGTTTATAGCCTGATTCCTATAAACGGTATCGTATCGTTATTACTAGTACAGTGTTCAAGCTAAGTCGGGCTGTATAGATAATCTGGGTATAGCTGTTAGGCCCAGAACATGACCATAGTCTTAGATTGTGACGTTGTATACTATGAAATGTTTAAAACTGGATTTGGCTCAGTTTCACCGTTTTCCGAGCCTAGCTCAGTTGATCGTTTATACGTTTCGGGATTAGGTAAGATCACATAAACTTAAGTAAATATATTGATTGATAAAATAATTTGATTTATGAAAGAATTTTAAAGTTTCGGTGTCTGGTTTGATTGCAGGGTTCGTTTCCGTTTTCACACGGGTTTGATTATACAAAACGCGCACAATCCACCCGAATTGTCCGGAATTTTCGTAAAAAGTTCGTTTTTATCAATATCATTCAAAAATAAGATATTTGACCACTTTTGACATTTTGACATACCAGTCAGTCCGTTAAACACAAAACTGCCGGTTTCGTTAAAACAATTATAATTTAAATCTTTGATTAATCATAACTAAATATGTACTTATATATAAATTATGTAAATTTTTGTAAAAACACATTAAGACATGGAGAATTTTATAAAAATATTTTCAGAAATTTTATGATTAATTATTTATTTATAAAAATTCATTTAATAGGTTATAATCGTGTAATAAATGGCCCGTTTATATCAAACGACCTCCGAAAAATCCGATAATTTTTACAAATGGCCTCAATGTTATTACATAGCCCCTGTAAAATTTCCAGAACCTAACTCTTTTGACAAAATGCCTTTTTGTGCGTTTTTCGGCTGTTAAAATTCGGTTAAGCCATGATTGCACAAACCATACTTAGACATTTGCAATGATTCCCAAACTTTACCAGTGATCTTACCATCACATATTAAACTCCAAAACCAAGTTTCATAATTTTTCAATATGTTTAGCTATTTTTCCCAAATAAACGCTCATAAACGGGAATAAATTCACCAAATATTCTCCGTTTATCGAAAAATTACCAAATTTGAACAGGGACTCATTTATATGATCCCTAATGTCCCTACAAGTTTTCATAAGCTAACAACAAGCACGTCACAACCTAATACTAAACAGCCCCTAAACGAGTGTTACGGGTTTACCTTGTCGGTTTTCGATGAATTTTGCTAGTTTAAACGATTCTCCGGGTCTCGGGTTGCAAACTCAGTATATCTACATATCATATAACATCAAACCAAGCATAAATCATCCATGTAACAGCCTTGATAATTAGGGTTTCGGTTTTGGGTTCAAACCGAACTTTCTAACCGTAAAAACGTTGTATTCATGTTCTAATCCGCGTTTTTGACCAAAAAAGTATATGTTCCTGGTTTGTAAACATGTTTAACATCAAACCATGATTTTACTTGATTTTTAGGGTTTTTGGATGGTTAAACATGTTTAAAACTAACTAAAACATGTTTATAAGTTAATTATATAAATCAAACTTGGTTAAATCTTCACAAAACTTGATCTTACCTTAGGGTTTTGAAAGGGAGTTGATAGAACAGGGCTGGAGCTGCTTTGGACTTCAAAACTTTGTATGTTATAATGAATAACAAAAGCTTAAGGTTGAAGTTATGTATTTAAACAATAATGTGATGTTTGGGTGGGGGCTGGCCGATCGGAGTCTTGTATAGGCCCTTAATGGGCTGTTTTGGCCCATTACTCCAATCATACAAGCCCAAACATGAAAAGCCCACTTTAAATTTAGTTCGGGTTCGGTTTTTCGCAAGAACATTAATTCGGGTGTGAGAAATAATGCAAAAACGAGTGTTTTTCAGCTTATTTTTGTAAAATAAGAAAAACGTACTGACTCGTTGTAAAATTCCAAAATATTTTCACAGATTGCTTAGAACATGTCATATAAGTGTTTTATAAATCTTTTTCGGCTTAACGGATGCTACAATGCTTGTTTTGATATTAACGATTGCGTTTAAGCTTATAGCGTATCGATAAACGAAACCTTTTTCGTTTAAAGAGTTTTAAACGTACTGAGGCCTAAATATCAATATGTTAGCCTCTATAACATATATATAACTCGTATATGACCCCTCAGTATGTATACGGGTCATAATTAGTATCGGTCGGTTACTCGTTTAAGCACTACGAATTAACCGATTTATCGTTTACTTGTTACGTAATGAATATAGTGTACCTCGTTTTGTCATGAATGTCACATTAAGCCCATTATCAATAATTATATAAACCATTAATCACCCATTTAATTCATTTTACACATACTTCATACACCACAAAATCACACACTTAAGCTCTCTCTCTCTCTAGTCTCTCTCTAGCCGAAATCACCAAGGAAACCGATCCCGACCCAAGGTATGATAGTATTTTATTGTATGAGCTTAAACCCGTTAGATATAATCACGAAACGACGAGCCGACACCGTTAAATTGTTTAAGTCACGAGATCCGGGTGGAATCGGGTATAAACCGAACCTATGTTGAGCTTAGGGGTCACCCTAGCTCAGATCTGGATCGAACGGGACGAAAAATGGTGAAAACGGTGCTAAAACACGTTTTACCGGCCACCGCCCGGTTTTCAGGCACGACGGCGCTGGAAAGACGGCGCCGGAAAGGCGGCGGGTATTTAAGGATGTCAGAGAATGTTTCTGACATTCTCTGACAAAACCTAACCCTAGTTCGCTAAGGGTAACTAGCGAATTAGAAGTAATTCTCTAAGATGATTCGTCTGTGGGAATGTAACGAATTAGCTTCAGTTCGTTAGGGGAAGAGATTGCAAATTACCCTTGATTCACTATAGTTAAAATATAACGAATTAGCCCCGATTCGTTATAGTCATTCGTTAAAGGAGATAACGAATTAGAAGGTCCGGTTCGCTACTTGGACTGGTTCGCTATATGCACTGATTCGTTAGAGGGCGGTTTCGTTACCATGACCAGTTCGTTAAGAGAAATGTAATGAATTAGAAGTTTAACAGAATGACAGAATGGTCCCTGGACTTAGAAAGGAATTGTGACATTCGTCAAATCTGAGTCTCGAGTTGTATCCGTATTGTAAACTTTTATTTTGAAAAACCGACTCAATCATTTTTAGAACCTAAATTAATTATTATATAATATTATATAGACCTTGATCATCAATAAATCGATATTATAGAGTCGTTAAGAAAACATAAGGGGTCCAAACCGATTTTTTGTAAAGTTGTTATGAGTTTTAAGAACCTTTAAACTCAATTTAAACTTGTTTGGAACTTGAGGGGCCAAAAATGTACCATCTACACACCATCCATATAAATAGAATAAACCCTAAACCTAAACCATTATTTAACCAGCCACTACCTCCCTTGGCCGTTTTCCGGCGAACCGCGATTCCGGCGATATCCCGACAGCCATTTTCCGGCAAGTACCATCACCTCCGACGCACCACCACCACTAAACCACCACCACCGTACCCCCTCCATCTCTTTCCCTCTTACCCGGTCGCCGCCTCCGGCGAACACCACCCACCCTCCTCCCCGTTCTCCACCTCCAGCCACCCCCTTATCCCCTCAAATCGTTTTCTGGCAACCCCTTCTTCCCCTTCCTCTCCCGATCGCATTTCCGGCGACTGGAAAGCCGACCGCCGCGGTGCCGTGGCTCTCTCCCTCTTGTCTCGTCTCTCTCTCTCTCATCTCTCTCTCTCTCTTCTCTCTCCGCGTCTCTCTCTGCTCTCGGCTCTCTTCCCTCGGTCACACATACTCTTTCTCTCCTTCTCCGTCTCGTTTTTCCGGCGAGCCTCCGGTGAACGGAGATCGGTCTCCGACGACCATGCTCGGCTCCGACATTTATTCTTGGCCAAACATCATGGTAAGGAGATTTATAGTTTTAAACATTTTTGTGTTTAACTCTTAACTAGTAATCGAGTCGCGAGTTCGTTTCCCCCCCCCCTAAACCGACTTTGGAGAGTATTTTGTTGGGATTATTATTATAAACCTCATAACTAATTATTATTATTATTATCATTATTATTATTAACTAGATTGTTATTATTTTAATTATTATTATTATTATTACTATTATCTTTTAACAAAACTATTATTATCATTATTATTATAAATATTAAAGTTGTTATTAATATTATTAAAGATCATATTATTATTATCTTCATAGTATTATGATAATTAATTATTAGCAATCATACAATTATAGTTATTTTGTGAACTCGTTTAGAAATCGAACCAACACCAAGTATGATATCATTATGTACTATCAATATTATTTATTTATTTATTATTATTAATATTATTTTTGTCAACAACACTTTAACTAATTCCAAGATTTATATTCTATAACTATTGATATAAGTATTATAAATAATAATTATTGTTATAATTATTATACTATATTAGTTTTATTAAAAATAATTATTGTTATTATTATTAACATCTTTATCTTATATATATATATATATATATATATATAAAACATATTTTAAAATCATTATTATCATTTTGTTCTTTAACATTAATAATATTATTATAAACCTTATTATCAATTCATTCTTATAAAAACCGAACTCTTGATTTAACACCGCCTTGCTTATATTTAATATTGGTTAGTTATTTAAAATCCCAATAAAATAATATTAATTTATTTTAATTGTCATTTAAGTACGAGTCCCTAACCATTAACAAATTAACCCATAATTCGATTTACAACCGAACCTTCTCGTCCAATGTTTCCAATATAGTTTCATTATGGTTTCAAGTTCATTAATATATATTACATTATTTATTTTAGCTAAGGTGTTTATCGTTTCAAGTCGGATCTGTTCGTTTATCGTTCAAGCTTCATTTATTTATCTATATATTTCTCGGTTCATCAGTCGAGGTGAGTACTTTCATACCCGTTTTTCCATCTTTCGTTTTGGGGTGACATTTCATGCTTATCAAACTAAATGCTTTATTTACTTGAATCTTAAACCCACAAACGTGATTGTATACATTACTTAAATACTTGCTTGATTTGGTGTTCTATGCTTATATGCCTATGTGTTTATCGCTTTCGGTTGGTTGAATCTATAAATTATAGACTACTTGGCATCCCCTTGTAACAAGGTGTCGTTAACGTAATGCAATTAACGATAATCTATTAAATCCTAGACTACTTGGCAACCCCTTGTAGCTAGGTGGCGCTAACGTAATTCTATTAGCGACTGCCAATTTATCCAAGTTGTTGCTTTTATTTATTGTTTTGTATACAAGTTTTGTGGCCTTTTATTACTATATATTTATATGCTCAAACATATGAATTGCTTACCAACCTTTGTGTTGACAAACTTTATTTTATGAAATGTTACAGGTTTGACTATTGTTGACTCGAGTGCTTGACGGAAAACGTTACCAAGACTATTAGGGTATTAGTAAAACGAACATTATGATTGCTATTTGTTTATATGAACGAGATGTGTTGTTATTGATTTGTTGGAATGAAATGAGTTTAATAAATATTGTCACTTTAATTAGTGTCTTGTGTATTTGTCCAGTCACGTTGCACCCCGGCATGTTCCGCCTTTGGTCAGGGTGTGACATATTGGTATCAGAGCCACAAGACTATAAGATAGGTGGTTAGACGTAACGACCTAGTATAGTCTTCAATTCAGGGTCCTTATACGTGTTTTCCTATACGTGTTTGCCCTACTTGATTGTTCAATACACTTGTTTATTTATATACTTATTTATTTATCAAATCATAAATATACACATACACACACTTTCATAGTATTCCAAGGTATCCTTACCTTAAAACGCAAAATCATTAGTTTTTATTGTGTTTTATGGATCACGAGCTTAACTTGGATCCCGTTGTTTCAAATCTCCTTAAAGATCGTCTCATATGAGATGACCACTTTAAGTAGTCGAATGCGAGCATTCCGCTCGCCATCCTAATTTTTGGTGTTAAAACAATAGGACTACGGTAATTTCGTGGACTAGTGTTTTGGCATGACGTTGTATCTCGATTAATTGTGTTATCATCGTTATTTGAGTCGAAGACATGACAAAGACGCGGTGGTACGTGCACATGTTTAGACTCCAACATGGTATTTGTTTGTATTAATGGTTTTTAGTGCTGGAATATCAAGTCATGGTGGTTCATGCACGATTTTTCCGCCATTAAATCTTAAAACATTATTATTATGCTTCAAAAATTTAAACCATTTTCCTTTTATGTTGTTATAAATCCTTATCACAAGTCTTCATTTATAAATGTTGCATTTTTCTTATTTTAAATAATTCTTTTATATCTCGGTTTTATATAGTAAAGTTTACACCAATTTTCTTATTTTGATTTCACAACAATTTTTATTGCAAATCTCGTTCATTAAAATCCCTTTATTATAAAAAAATGATAATAAATAAATAAATAAATATATGTATATATAGAGTTTGATCTATTCATAATGATT
The DNA here is from genome assembly GCF_021521415.1 of Bidens hawaiensis. Taxonomy (NCBI): domain Eukaryota; kingdom Viridiplantae; phylum Streptophyta; class Magnoliopsida; order Asterales; family Asteraceae; genus Bidens; species Bidens hawaiensis. Next base: position 301,338 of record NW_027492793.1, read on the forward strand.
TTTAATGTGTCATTTATTTTCATTAAGATGATTTACAAACAAAAATCTTATTATATAAATTCCATCATATTAAGAAGGTTTTATGATAAATTTCGCCTAAACTTTTCAAGTAACTTTCTATTATATAAACTTTAAATTTTCTTTAAGTTCCTTGTACAAAAAAATTTTGTATAAAATTTTATTTTTATAACTATTCCGTTTATTTTGAACGATCCTTTCACAATATTAGTTATTTAAACTTTCACGACGTCTTAATTATATTACATAATACCCATGGTAGAATTCTCATTACCTAAAATCTATTTTACAACAACTTTCATTATACATTTTGCTTCATTATAAATTTTCACCAATAAAACTTGCATCTTATGATATAACTCGTTTTAAATTTCTTATGGTAGTTTCGCTTTGATTTTTCAAGAAAATTCTCAAACTTATAGTTTGTAACTTTCTTGAAATCCTCACGCAAAACTTCGTAGAAATTTTACTTTAAAGACCAAAAATCGTTTACTTGTGATTTCTTGATTTGCAATGCCGGTCATTTTAACTTACTATGATATTCTTCATTACACGATATTAAATAACGAACTTGGTAAAAAAAAGGGCTTTCATTTCGCAACTTTATATTTCCAAAACGACACTCATCATTCAATATTGAGATCTCATAACAAATTTTAACATTCAACTTACGTATTTTAAATTCCCTCATAAGCAAAAAGAAGACAAAAAAAAATAATTTTTTTTTTATTAATCTTTATAAAAAAAAATTGTGTGATTCACACGCTTGGATCTCAAAAATTCTATTTATAATATATATATATATATACTCATATATATATTAACTTGTAATTTTTATTAACAAAATTTTCATGGATGTTTCAAACATTATTTATAAATTATGATAATTTCAAATTAATACTTATTATTAGTCAAAATATCTCCCTAGACACAACCAAGTTTCCGAACACCCGTATTCCTTCCCAAACTACCGCCTCAAGTCAAACCATCCTTACACTTCTAAAGTTTTCCCGCGCACTCAAATCTTTCGTCAATATGAAAGAAACCTAAACAACCAAAAGTATACCCCTCACCTACCCAAACCCCACGTAAATCCAAGATGTACAAAATCAACCCAACAAAAAGCCATAAATACCGACACTTTTACGCAAAAAAAACCTATCAAACTCACTATTCAAATACTTCAAATACACCGACAAACACACTCACGAGTGCCTTGAACATATACAAACCAAAGCTTACCCAACTATGACTCAAATTCTTCGACCCATACTATGTCAATTCACCAAATCATATCGCCACACACCGTTTTCATCCAACCATAGAGCACCGTTTCCATCAAACCATAGAGTTTGATATCAAAATAGCAACCCAAACACTCCTTACAAAATACTTATAAACCAAATCTTAACCCAAACTAGCCAAGATTAAAATTATCCAAACCATCAACTTAACCCGAGCTCAAATAAGCCCAACCACTACTTACACAAGCATCTAAGCCCAAACCACTCAAACGACCTAAACTCAACAAACCTCAAAAATCCAGCTCAAGAAAACCCAACTACGCAAGCCAACCGAAACATACTCACTCTTCACCAAAATTTCCAAATCATTCACCATCCGAAGCCTAAAACCTCTCCATACACACGCAAGCTTCGCTTTACCCTTAATTTTTTTATTATATATATATATATATATATATGTATACCTACATACAACTAATGTATTTATAACAATCTCAGGCGTTCAAATAATCAATTTTAAATTTTAAACCCTTCGAGAAAAAAAAATTTGTCATGACAACAAATTTTATAATGAGGATTTGTATTCAAAGGTTATTAAACGATTATATGTATGATTTCAAGATTTTTATTATTGTCACCCAAGGTGATAAATCTCATAAAGACTTTATAAATTCAAGGCTTCATCTTGAATGTTGAATGCGAGATTTATTTAGTAATAAATTACAACTTTCACCTTATTGCATAAACTCAATGACCATGGCTTTGCAAATCTTTTGGGACGCGCTTATGAATATTTTATATTGTAACACAAATTTTGCTCAATAACAATTTACGCAAACTATTACCTCTTATTTCGCAAACATCATCACTTTATATAATTTATTTTCGTCACAATAACTTTATGTATACAAACTCCTTTAATAATTTCAGTTACAAGATTTACATTCAATAATGATTTAAATATTTTCGCTAGTAATGCGTTACCGCGATGCTTTGTTGTTATGTACATTTCTTAGAAACAATAAAACGGCTTTACTTAAGACCTCATTTTCAATTTTTGTCTATTATACGCTACGCGATTTACATATTTCGTCATTTATTTGAGTCTCACTGTTATTGCGATTTTCTTTCCCATTGATGAGATGTTTCGATGGTAACTTTATGCACATGGGATTTCATTTTGGTGTTTTGAATTTTCATGGCCGAATGCAAACTATTCAATAACAATTTGGGTAATACTTTCAAACCATAACTTCGATAAAAATCTCGTTTATCTATTAAACGATATTTTCATGACTATGTTATTTATATTAGAGCATTTATGTAAACACGATTCTATGCACTATTCTATATCATTTCATCTAATCTATTAACGGCCTACGTGTGGCTGTCTACAAGTTTTGGCGCTATTAGAAACCGTTATTATAATGACGATTATATAAATGGTTTCACAATAGTGGCCGTATTAACGTTTTACCACATTTTATCGATTGTTTTGGTTGTTAATCAATACTATTTTATTTATATTGATGCACGTATGCGTCACCCCAAAGAAATTCACCTCATTCTCATGTTATCACATTTCATGTAATCATATCCTCAAATCCTTATAACCTTAAGTTTGTACACATATGGAACTCATTGTACGACATTATTATTAATTGTATCGTTGTTTACCTCAACTTTATGGGTTCATTTATTGGATTTCTCATTCTTCACTTATCGGATTTCATCTATCGGTGTTATTTAGGGCCTCGATGACTTTTGACTTCAAAACTCATTTCATGTTGTTTACCCTAAAATATTTTGTTCTTTTGTGAGTTATTCGATTATCGTTACTTATTTAAACCGAATTAATATTTTCACCTTGGTTTATATTTTTAGATTTAATTGTTTCAATTATGTATCCCATTTTCCTACTTATTAAAAAGTCAATCCCGAAATTCTCAACCGCTAGTATTGTTTGTCAATATTGGTAAAATTCAACGAATTTTTTTACACATATATTATTTAAAGATTTCAAAATAAATATGTCTTATAAACCACATAATGGGATGAACAATGTGGACCATACGACGATCGAAATAATTATGGGTGCACACTTAATTATCGAAATCCCCGTATGGAAGCCATAGTAAGTACACTTGTGTGCGATAACTTACGTCTGAGGATGATAGCGGAAAGACGGTAGAAATGCAAGTCATGATAAGGGCATGGTGGATACGCCGCTGGTACTTCCTATATATAAGTGCCTTTATTATGTTTCTCATTTGTAGCGTTTTTCGAGTCATGCAAGGATTTGACGTTATTCTTTTGCTTAAAAATTTGTTTCCAATACATATTCGTTAATAATTACTTTTTCTTTAATTTTATTTTAATTTCGGGACGAAATTTCTAGAAAGTTGGGGATACTGTGACATTCGTCAAATTTGAGTCTCGAGTTGTATCCGTATTGTAAACTTTTATTTTGTAAAACCGACTCAATCATTTTTAGAACCTAAATTAATTATTATATAATATTATATAGACCTTGATCATCAATAAATCGATTTTTGTTATATTATAGAGTCGTTAAGAAAACATAAGGGGTCCAAACCGATTTTTCGTAAAGTTGTTATGAGTTTTAAGAACCTTTAAACTCAATTTAAACTTGTTTGGAACTTGAGGGGCCAAAAATGTAACATCTATACACCATCCAAATAAATAGAATAAACCCTAAACCTAAACCATTATTTAACCAGCCACCACCTCCCTTGGCCGTTTTCCGGCGAACCTCGATTCCAGCGATATCCCGACAGCCATTTTCCGGCGAGTCCATCACCTCCGACGCACCACCACCACTAAACCACCACCACCGTACCCCCTCCATCTCTTTCCCTCTTTCCGGCCGTCGCCGCTGCCACCCTTGCCGGCCACCACCTCCGGTGAACACCACCCACCGACCTCCGACCACCCTCCTCCCCATTCACCACCTCCAGCCACCCCGTTCTCCCCTCAAATCGTTTTTCCTGCAACCCCTTCTTCCCCTTCCTCTCTGGATCGCATTTCCGGCAACCGGAAAGCCGGCCGCCGCAGTGCCTTGGCTCTCTCCCTCTCGTCTCGTCTCTCTCTCTGTCTATCTCTCTCTCTCTCTCCCTCTCGTCTCGTCTCTCTCTCTCTCTCTCTCTTCTCTCTCCGCGTCTCTCTCTGCTCTCGGCTCTCTTCCCTCCGTCACACACACGCACACTCTTTCTCTCCTTCTCCGTCTCGTTTTTCCGGCGAGCCTCCGGTGAACGGAGATCGGTCTCCGACGACCATGCTCGGCACCGACATTTATTCTTGGCCAAACATCATGGTAAGGAGATTTATAGTTTTAATCATTTTTGTGTTTAACTCTTAATTAGTAATCGAGCCGCGAGTTCGTTTTCCCCCCTAAACCGACTTTGGAGAGTATTTTGTTGGGATTATTATTATAAACCTCATAACTAAGTATTATTGTTATTATCATTATTATTATTTACTAGATTGTTATTATTTTAATTATTATTATTATTATGATTATTATTATTATTATTACTATTATCTTTTAACAAAACTATTATTATCATTATTATTATAAATATTAAAGTTGTTATTAATATTATTAAAGATCATATTATTATTATCTTCATATTATTATGATAATTAATTATTAGCAATAATACAATTATAGTTATTTTGTGAACTCGTTTAGAAATCGAACCAACACCAAGTATGGTATCATTATGTACTATCAATATTATTATTATTATTATTATTATTTTCAACAACACTTTAACTAATACCAAGATTTATATTCCGTAACTATTAATATTAGAGTTATAAATAATAATTATTGTTATAATTATTATACTATATTAGTTTTATTAAAAATAATTATTTTTATTATTATTAACATCTTTATCTTATATATATATATATATATATATATATATATATATATATATATATATATATATATATATAAAACTTATTTTAAAATCATTATTATCATTTTTTTCTTTAACATTAATAATATTATTATAAACCTTATTATCAATTCATTCTTATAAAAACCGAACTCTTGATTTAACACCGCCTTGCTTATATTTAATATTGGTTAGTTATTTAAAAGCCCAATAAAATAATATTAATTTATTTTAATTGTCATTTAAGTACGAGTCCCTAACCATTAACAAATTAACCCATAATCCGATTTACAACCGAACCTTCTCGTTCAATGTTTCCAATATAGTTTCATTATGGTTTCAAGTTCATTAATATATATTACATTATTTATTTTAGCTAAGGTGTTTATCGTTTCAAGTCGGATCTGTTCGTTTATCGTTTAAGCTTCATTTATTTATCTATATATTCTCGGTTCATCAGTCGAGGTGAGTACTTTCATACCCCTTTTTCCATCTTTCGTTTTGGGGTGACATTTCATACTTATCAAACTAAATGCTTTATTTACTTGAATCTTAAACCCACAAACGTGATTGTATACATTACTTAAATACTTGCTTGATTTGGTGTTCTATGCTTATATGCCTATGTGTTTATCGCTTTCGGTTGGTTGAATCTATAAATTATAGACTACTTGGCATCCCTTTGTAGCATGGTGTCGTTAACGTAATGCAATTAACGATAATCTATTAAATCCTAGACTACTTGGCAACCCCTTGTAGCTAGGTGGCGCTAACGTAATTCTATTAGCGACTGCCAATTTATCCAAGTTGTTGCTTTTATTTATTGTTTTGTATACAAGTTTTTTGGCCTTTTATTACTATATATTTATATGCTCAAACTTATGAATTGCTCACCAACCTTTGTGTTGACAAACTTTATTTTATGAAATGTTACAGGTTTGACTATTGTTGACTCGAGTGCTTGACGAAAACTGTTACCAAGACTATTAGGGTATTAGTAAAACGAACATTATGATTGCTATTTGTTTATATGAACGAGATGTGTTGTTATTGATTTGTTGGAATGAAATGAGTTTAATAAATATTGTCACTTTAATTAGTGTCTTGTGTATTTGTCCAATAACGTTGCACCCCGGCATGTTCCACCTTTGGTCAGGGTGTGACAGGAATGATTTAATTATAAAGAAGCCCTTGGACTTTAAGTAGCAAATTATCTAATGGTTCAAAATCCTAATGGAAAATGTGTTAAGACAGTTAATGAAAATAAATTTTTTCCAAGCTGACCTAGCAGCTTAACCCCAGCCAGGGGCTCTGCCCCTTAGACCCCGCTTGGGGCTGCCGCCCCTAGAATCTTGCTGCCAGGGGCGCTGCCCCTGGACCCCCGTTCGTTGAGGGTAATAATTAAAGTAGAAAGACGATATGTGTAGTGACAGTTTATTGATACGTATAATTATTATACAGTTAGTCGTGCACAACTCAAGAAAGGAATAGCCGTAAACGGTGAACGCAACCGCATTGAGGTGAGTTTCTAGCCCCATTCCATGTTATTTTTTCGGGGCTGTGTGCATACTTAATGTGATAGTTAATACACTTACCTTAAATGGTAAGTGTATGCCATGTACGATATATGTGATAGATACGATTGATTGCTTGTCGGTACGTGAACGATCTTCGGATATTGCACGTACTGTCAGGTTATAAATAAAGATATGAATATTGTATGTAATGTAACGATGATGTATGAACGTTATGAAAGAAAGCTTGTCGGTACGTGAACGATCTTCGGATATTGCACGTATCGACAGGAAAGGTAATATGTAATATGCCAAGTATGAAATATGTATGTATGAAAGTACGTGATGATATGGGTATGTACGAAGGGATGATTATATATAATATGAAAGGTAAGTATGGTTAGAAAGGGAACCGACCCTAATAATGTCGGCGAATGTAGGGAACCGACCCTAATGATATCAGCGAATGTAGGGGACCGACCCTAATAATGTCGGGGAATGTAGGGAACCGACCCTAATGATATCGACGAATTAGGGGACCGATCTTAATAATGTCGGCGAATGTAGGGAACCGACCCTAATAACATCGGCGAATGTTATAGGGCGGAAGGCTCTTTAAAATGTATGTGTATGAATGAAAGTATGCATTTAAATATGAAATAAAGAATGAAAGTACGTAAGTATGTAAATATCTGAGAAAATAGGAAGGTATGTACCTTCGGGTTCATATGTAAATATGTGAATGTATTGTACGTTGCCTGATTAACTAGAACTCACTCAGCATAGCTGACTTTTAGTATGCAATCAAGCTAATTGACTGAGACAGCTGGCTTGAGGGAGACACATGGCAGTACGTAAGAGGCTGGCATCTGAAGATTTGTCATGACGTTTTGATACTATGTTTTTATTATGTGTTTAAAAGACCAGTTATGGATGTTTTTAATGGATGGTTGACAGTTTATACTATTCCGCGAAAGTTTTAATTAACTCTGATATTTAGAACTGTGTTTATGAGTAAATCCAACACTAAAGTAGGGCTACCGGTAACGGTGCCTTACAACTTTTCATCACACATAGTGATTTTCCAGTGACGTTTGATCTCGTTCCGCCACACAAACAAAAACCAACTGATGAAAGTGTGGCCAATGTTTTTGGTACGCTTTCGTCACACAACAATGTTTTTGTTGTGGCTAATGGTCATTTATAGACTCTTATTTTTGTAATTTGAGGTGTGGCTACTATCTTACTTTTGGCCACACCTATTTAATGTTTTCTATGTGGTTAAATTGTATGTAATTAGGCAATATATAATTATTTTTATTTTTTGTGCAGTAATATAAAACAGCTATAAGCAAGCATGCCAAAAAAAAAAAAATTAGAAACAAATTATATTAACAATAATATTCACTTAAGCAAATGTATATGCAAAATATCTTACAAAATACAAAAATAACGACTACCTATATACTACATAAGGCGTCGGTTTTCTTGGCACTGCTCCTTGTCTTCTGTTTGGTCACGCTGTCTATCGTTGTGTACTTTGCATTTGCCTTTTTGCCAGCTCTGTCTGGTTCTTTTGAGGATGGGAGTGGTGGTAGCTGGAACAACAGAATATGAAAAACATATATGTATAATTAATGTTATATTTTGTAATTGAATAGAACAAAATAGTAGGCCTGCAAATGAACCGAACGTTCGTTTAACTATTCGTGAACCTTTCGGCTGGAAGTTCATTTATCTTTGTTCAATTACGTTAGTTTAGATTATAAACAAACGAACATAATTGCACAAGTGTTCATTTTTTAAATAAATGAAAATGAACATAGATATTTGTTCGGTTAACTTAAAGGGAACAAACCTCCTGGTCACATAAGATTAGGTGTTTTGGCCAAAAAACAAAAGGTACCAGTTACGTCGCCAACAGTCATAATTTCACATGCCGCACAAGGAATAATTGCTTGTTCCTTTGTGGCTTCATCAATACTAACTTTTTAGCAACCCTCCGGGATTGCTTATCCATGCAACTGTTGTGGAACCGGTGACCAATGAACTCTACCATGTGCCACCTTGTTACGCTTGTCATTCAAACACAAACGACACTCATACTCCTATAAACAAGCATGGGAAATTAAGATGGCTTAGTAGAAGTCAATATATAAGTACATACCCATGGATATTTCATGTTGGTGGGAAATTAACAATGTTTCGAGCAGTACATACCTTTATTTAAGCAGGTGGGGAAGCTTCATCCATAGATACATCAACTTTTCTTTTACGACTTCTCTGTTTTACTTAAAAACCATTCAATGAATCAACAACTTTTCTTATGGATGGAAATCAATCAACAATTAAAGGGAAAACTCGGAACAAAAAATATGTAACTGTCAAGTACTGTTGGTATTTCCGAGCCGTTATTATCCGGAGTGTGGTGTAGTTGTGTTGATGTTTGGTCAACATTGTTCTCTACAGGCTTCATTGGTAATATAAAAGAAAATGGAATTGTTAGACTTATTAGGTTATAAAATATAAAAACTGAAATTGCCAAATACTTACTGATGTCGCGCTATGGGGATCGACTACCGTTTGGTCAACATTTTTGTCCACGGACTTGGCCTGCAATTCGGTAATAGAAAATGAGCACACTCACATTGGAAACGAATTATAAAAGTACCGAAATTGTCAAATACTTACTGATGTCGCGATATGGGGAGCGAGTACCGTTTCGACAACTATTTTATTCACAGACTTGACCTACAATTAACTTATGCAAAATCAGCACACTCACATGGAAAGTTAATTATTAAAAAAATCAATCAAACTGTCAAATGCTTACCTGAGTAGCGGATTCTTGTTGCACAGAACTGACCTACAAATCAATTTATTAGGTTATGGTAAATGAATAATCACATGGAAAGTTGTAATAAACAAAGAAATTGTAAGATACTTACTGGTGCTGACATTTTATTTTGCCCCTAAACACTAGTACTTTGGTTAGAACCAACCTGATTGGGAACATGATTTACCTACGAATTGTGAAAAAAAGATTGCCAATTATGTATGTTGAATGCATTAATTAATATGTAGCATACGTCACTTACTTGACTTTCCGACATTTGCGGCAACAATCCTTCGAGATGTCTAAACCTGGCCTCAAATGCTAACTGTTCCTTCTCACGGCTTGCTAGCATAACATTCATGGATTCAAGTAGAGACGTCAACTTGTTTACCACTTCGTCTCTCTGCACCGCCTCATACTCAAGTTGGGCAATCCGTTCCTTAAACGAGCCTTTTACCCGACTCACACCCCAATATTTACCTGATGTCAATCCGTACCCAATCCCTTTTAAAAACCCACATTTCTCTTTGCCAAGCACTAAGGTGACGGCATCTGTGCATGGTTCAAGTGTCACGGCTCCGGAGGCGATCTGCTCCTCATGCTCAACCTGCAAGAAAATAAATGTCAAACTGCAGATTCCTTACAAGCATAAAACGTCAGATTTCATGAACTACTGTAAGTAAATAAACACTTTGTAAACGATTAGGTTAAAATATGTTATATATTTGTTCAACTGAGTCTATTACGCTTGTAACACCGCTTATGTACAAAAACATATATAAATTTTCTAATACTCTAGTAACACGCTTATGTATCCACATCAAGTGTTGAGACAAGTTAGACAGACTCAAGTTTGTTTGACACCAATATAAGGCAATGAATTGACTTTAACATGATTTAAAAAGTTTAATACTAAAACATACTAATTTGGTTGCCACGCCTTCGACATCAACATTCTTGTATGCACCATCTTTGTCCTCACTTTCTTTCATCCACATTAATGCACGGCCGGGGATCTCATCCGGTTCAATTTCCTTCTTTTTGACCTTGTAAAATACTCAAGAGAAAGCAGCTGACGGTCATGCATTAGACACATAACCAACAAATCATTAAACTAGAGAGAAAGCAGCTGACGGTGATTACCAGTTTCTCTCGAAGGTAGGTATAACCCCCCTCGTCCCATGTGATGATCAAAACATTCTTTGCTCGAGCTCCCTTTGATGAAGCCGATTTTTTTCTTCAACCACACATTATAATCATTTCATTATATTTAAAAAAAAAACATAAACCATATATAGTCGATCAATCTACGTTTGCAGAGTAGAGGATTTATACCTAAAACTGCTCTGATTGTGTGTACTCAATGAAGTGATCCCAGTCTTCTTGCTTGATCATCGTCCTGTGTCCCTTGGGTATCACCTTCAGCTTCATAGGTTTACCGATGTTCGTAATAATGTATTTGGCATACATTTTTCTTCGGAAATCCCGAAGAAGGTGTCCGAGCCGATTCATCACAGAAGGCCTGTGACACGCCTCAATCTCAAAATATTTCTGCATAATGTAATACAGTAAAGGTAAATTACTTCTCAAAATATAATATGCACAAATAAAAATAAAGAATAACCGTTATTTGTTCCCACAGTTTATTTCTAAGCTTTTTTGTGACCTCCGTCCAACTTAAATGTCTCAAGCCAATTATTTCCCTTACAACATCCCCTAAAAAACTTGCAAACTTTGATCTGGTTTGGCTAGTGAACCCACCCAGATTATCAAACTCCATTACCAGTCTGACACCACCAGAGTTTGCATAATCGGTACGTAGCTTAGGTAGCCTCGTCAACCCCCTTGTAGGTTTTTTCGTAGTAGCCAAAATGTTGATGGGTTCGATAGCCATCGTCTCTATATCATCGTCGTTGGCTTCGTCTCTACAGTAGCCTTCAGTGTCGTCTGATTGAGTGTCGTCGAAGTCTTTGGCTTCCTCATCGGAGTATTAAACATGTTCTTCGATTGTTTGATCTATAAGCTTCATCTTCGATTGTTCTTCTTCGATTGTGTCGTCTGATTAATTTGTGGAGTGGAAAAGCTCTTTTTAATAATTGGAGTGTAATTTGATTTTTTGAGTGTTAAATGTAATTTGGAGTTTTTGAATATTTGGAGCTTTTTGAGTTTTGCCTCCCTTTTAATTAAGAACCAATAGATTATTTATATAGTTTTTAGGGTGCGTTTGGGATTCCTTATTTGAGTTGAAAAGGCCTTTTTGTAATAAGTGAAAAAGGACTTATGACTTTCTAATAAGGAGTTTCTAGAAAAGTGTATGGATTAACATAAGTCAATAAGTTGTATTTTAAAAAGTATTTGGTTGATGTAAATGACCAAAAATGATATTTTTGTATAAGTGAATAAGTTATTTTTCAAAGTGTTTGGGTGGAATGGAAGGGAAGAATGATATTTTTCTAAACCTATAAGAAGATAAGTTACAAAATCCTAACTTATTGAAAACCCATCTTTTAACTTTGATGATAAGGAGAAACCTAAAAGGCCTTATGTATTCCCAAACACTTTATAAACATAAAAATGACTTATTGAACCTTCATAAGTCATAAGGAGAGGAAAATAAGGAATCCCAAGTAAAGGGGATAAGCGTGTTACTAGCGTATTATGATATTTATATATGTAATGTACATTAGTGTGTTACAAGCGTAATAGTGTTTTTAACAAAGTGTTTTTTGTTTTATTTTTAGATTTAACAAAGTGTTGTTTACGATATAATAAGCGTATCACAAGCGTTTTTAACAAAGTGTTTTTTGTTTTTACAATTTGTTTTAAGATACTCCGTAATTACCATTCATTAAATGGTTTCATACAAAAGACACCATTACAATACATCCCATGAAACAAAATAAGAGTGAATAACAAAATAGATGTTACAAGAAACTATAAAAGTAAAGCATTTAAAAACTAACCAACCAACATTCAACACAATAAACTAAAAAGTGTATCAATACAACCATACAAATATTTCCCAAAGTCACCAAATCACAAATGTTCCAAAAATCACCAAACACAACGCGCTAATCAACTTTTGAAACTAACAAAGTACCTTAATTGAAGTCATATTCAAATATGAACTTATCACCAATCTGTAATTCATTTTTCTCCTTGAAAATTCTCCATTTTGGTAAAGAATATCTGAATTTCAGCTTCTACACTTCACCATGGAGTTTCATTTATTTTACGACCTTCGGGATTGACCAAAGTGATTAGCATTCCATCATAGGTATCAATCTTGGTAGCAATGTGATCCGGAAGACGCTGTGAAGAGAAATTTCAAATATATTATAAAGTTAAAATTTAAACGAATATACTTGTAAATAAAAACGAAATTTAAAATTCAATTTACCAATTTCTTGGTGACGTTCATGTGGAAGAAGATTTTAAAGTCATTATTTTGCTCATCAAGATGAATTGGGTTTCGGGAGGAACTACCTTGATTGCTTAATTGATAGTTGAGAAACAGCTGATTTGGACCAGGAAGGATAAATTATATGCCATCTTCATGAAAGACATTAATATGAAATGTAATATCTGATATGATTTCAAACACAACAAACGAACCACCTTTCAAGTTGGTTTGTTTAAAAACCTCAATCCATCCATCCTCTAGCCTACAACCCATTCCATCCCAAAGACATGAAACTTTACACATAAATCTATTTGGAGCAATAATCTTGAAAAGCAAATTCATGCAATTTTCCCCAAATTCTTGAATCATGTACCACTCCGGGAAATCCTGTTAAACATGCTAATTAAAAGACATTTGAATTTGGAAACAATCATTAAAAAAGAAATTAAAACTTACCAAGTAATGGACATGTCGGTTTCTGACTGGAATACATATCATAGTACTGGATTGATCATTTACGTTTCTTTTGAAAGTAAACATATTCAACATAGATGTTGACTTAAGCTCAAAAACAACATATGTTCGAGCTTCTATACAACATTCTCTGATTAATTCAGTCCAACCGGTTCCAAAATAAAAGTCATCAAGTACTTTGATTATAACTACAGAAAATGTTCTACAACTTTGATCATAAATCAAACAACAGCCGGTATTCGATTTCATGTCAGCAAGCATTGGTTGAACAACTTTAGGAATGAGTTATAAGTAACACAAAAAATGTTCTTAGAATGTATATGTTGCAAAACTGTAAAATGTTTCATAAAAAAATTAACCAGATAACATTAACATACCATCCTACTCAGGGAATCGCTGTCGATATCTACCAGGAACTTAACTCCATTATTGAGACGTGGCATATTTATGTCAGACGAGTCTGTATGTTCAGTACAAATTAACCAGGATAAGCGATGTCTACGAATTACAGTAAATATGAATTACAAATATTCTTAGCAGAAAGCGAAGTTAGAAGTCGATTTAGGGTTATGAAGTTAGGAAAGGGGTTTTATCTTTGACATTGGTTTGAATTTTATTTTATTTTTCTATTTTTTCTACACATTTAATTATATACTCCTATATTTTGGTTTTTGTTTTATAACTTATTATATTTAACGTTTTAAAAAAAGAGTATAAAAACGTAGTCTTACTTTTAGTTTTTTTTTATGAACATTCTGGTATAAAATTCGTTAAAAGTTGAGTTCGTTTAATAAATCGTATTAGTTAAATAAAATTAAAATTTTATCCATTATTGAACTATCATAAAGTTATCATCATTATCAGGTATTATAGTGGTTATCATCATCATAATCATCGATCACCGTCACCATGAAACGGCATCATCATCAGACGTGCGGGTAATCAACGTGGTCATTGTATAGGCTATCGTAGTCGGCGTTGATCATACGGGTAACATATATCTTTTTATCAGTGCCATCATCATCGTCAACAGCATCATAAACACCAACATGTATATGACCTATTGCCTTGTACGGGATGTAGTCAACATCGTATGGGTTATCGTAAACAAAACACCCAATATTAGCGATCACTATCGACACCATCCTATGAATTGTTGTCGTCATCAAACGACATCATCAGTCATACAGGCTACCATCAGAGTGACCATCATATACGTTATCATGGTCGTCGTCGATCATACGGTTTACATGTCATTAAACATCGGTGTCACCATCATCATCAACATATATATGTGTGTGTGTGTGCGTCTGTGTGGCGTATTGTCATATAGGTACCTATAATTGATCATCATCATATATATGTGTGATCATCATCATAGATATCATGATCATCGTACGAGCTATAGTCGCCATCGTATGGGTTGGCGTCAGCAAACCGTACCATATAGGTTAGCAGCATCATTATGATAACCACCACCAACCCAAGTTGTTATATCCATGTATTCATGTGGGTATCATTATATTAGCATCGTCGTCGTCATAATTGGGCCAATCATCATGGTTATCATACGGGATAGCACCGTCATCGTATCATGGATTACATATCCGCAATCATACTACACACCACCTACTGCCACCATCCACCGCCCACATTCGCCACAACGACCTCCAGCATAAACTACTAACCACACACCACAACCACCCACCACACCTCCGCCCCCACCACCACCTTCCACCACACCTCCGCCACCACCACCACCACCCACCACCACCACCCACCACACCACCACCACCACCCACCACCACCACCGACCTCCGCCACCACCACCCACTACCCACTACCACCACCATTCACCTACCACCACCACCACCGACCTCCGCCACCACCACACACTATCCACCACCCACCACCACACATCCGCCACCATGAACCACCACACCTCCGCCAGCGTCCACCACCATCATGACCACCTGAACCCACCACCAACCACTAATATTATATATATATATTTATTCTATACAATACTAATACCTAACCGTACGATTAAAATTTAAAAGCACGCGTCTTCTTTTAAAAGGGTCAAATAATTACCCTAACTCTGGAACGGCGATACTTATTCCCAAAATTCAACCTCGTAAGTCAATATTCTTTAAAATCGTCGATGATTCGTTTCTACTGTTAAGCACAAGGTCGAAGCACAAGCACAAGCACAACCACAAGACCGAGTGGTTTAATTATTCTGGAACGGAACCAAAATGAAGAACCCTAACTCATCTACTTCTGGAACCGAACCAAGGAGGAAGCACAAGCACGATATGTCTCAGGATAAAGATGGAACAGGTGTTAATTTATGATCTTTTTAGCATTTTAGGTTTAATTAATCTTAAAATGTAAGCATTTGTTTAAATCATCTTATGTATTAAAGCGTTTTATATGCGTGTTGTTGTTGTAATACATATCTTTGTTTTTTTAAATCTATGTATAATATTAAAGCATGTTATAAGCGTATGCTAAGCGTGTTATGGCTTTGGTATGAGAATTATCAATGTGATGCTTGATAAGAGTTTTCTGTTTTCTTGTGATTCGTGTTGTTATCCCCTACCCCCATGCTTTATTGTTTGTATGTGATTCAGTTGTCGAAAAAAACAAGACTGATGAAGCTAAACATCTAAACGAGAAGAGAGATAAAAGGAATATTAAAAAAGTTGCTCCGGTGGTGAAAAAGGTGAAAACAAAACATGTTGTGGAAGCAGACTCTGATTCAGACCTTGACACAAAAATCAACAGGTTGTTGTCAAAGCGGAAAGAGGTGGGACACAACACCTCTGACCCGGAATTTCAGCGTCCGAAAAAGAGAGCCATTAAAGAAAAGAAGCCACCTGAGAGGACATCAAGAAAACCTTTTGTTGAATTTGTAGACAAAAAAATTGAAGAATAGGTGTGCACCTTGTAATATTGTTGATGCAGTGAAGGCAATGACAACTGCCTAAAAAACTTGTGTAGAAGAAATGGGTTTCGGGTTAATGTTAAGACTTCAAGTAGCCCAAACTCCAACAACTTTGGGATATTGGTTGCTCATGAACTATTATAACCGTTTAAATGAATTGAACATTGGGAGCGGTGTTATTAAGATAACACCACAAAAAGTATATGAAGTGTTGGGGATACCGATTCCTGTTTTAGAAAAGAGTAGACCAAGATTGGGGGAAGACGTTACTACAGATTTGTTCAAAAATCAATTCTCGACTCCAAGAATAAGTATAAAGCATGTGAAAGACAAACTGGCCACGAATCAAGGAGTTGGTGAACTGTTTAAGATTAATTTCCTTGTGTTGTTTAACACCTGTATAGGATTTGTGACAAAATCAACAACAGTCAATCAACTATTCATCTCCGCAATTGATAAAACCTCGGATATTACAAATATGGACTGGTGCAGCTATGTTATTGAAAACTTGAAAATGACAAAGGAAGAATGGAGAGATATCAACAGTCAATACAACGGTCCGATCACCTTCATTGTGATGATTTACACGCATGAATACCAGAAAAAATATGGTCCATTTGGGACTCCCGTCACAACGCCAGCAGTCAACTACATAACAACAACTACTCTTAATAAGATGGAAAAATACTTGGAGAATAATGGTCATCCCTTAGAAGAAGATACTACTGAAGTTGCTGCTTCCGCTGCTGTGATATTTAGTGTTGACGGGAAGGGAATTGATGCGGCTGCTGCTGCTGTGACCGTTAGTGCTATCGAGAAGGGACTTAATGAGACTGCTGATGTGGCTGTTGCTGATACTGTTGCTGTGACAGTTAGTGCTGCCGGGAAGGGACTTGATGAGACTGCTGCTGCGGCTGCTGCTGTGACAGTAAGTGCTACCGGGAAGAGACTTGATGAAGCTGCTGCTACGGCTGCTCCTGCTACTGCTCCTGTGACAGTTAGTGCTGCCGGGAAGGTGCTTGATAAGACTTCATGTGGTGGTACATATGGTGATGCATCTCCCGGTAAGCCTGGAGTTGAAGAAAACACTGCAGCTGGGGAGAAACAAGAACATAGTGAGCAACTTGTTATTTTCTTCTAAAAAACTCTCATATCTCTTATCTGTATATGCATTTCATGTAATGCAACGTTTAAATAAGAACATTATATATAATTAAAAACAGATGGTCAAAGTGCATCTGAAATAAATAATGCCGATCAAACAGATGAACAAGATTTGGATGATTATGTAAGCGTTTATTCACCTTTAAGTTTGCAAATGCCTATCGTGCTTGTTGACTATTACTTAACTCCATTACAACTGGCTGGGATAAATTGAAAATGTTTTTGAATTAACAATAACTATATTTTCTTTTTACAATCTTGGAATAAGGCAATGAATAAAAAGTTGAAGAAATTTGATAAAATTTGCTCAGAGATCAACGAGTTGGTCCGTCAAGGAAAGGATATACATCCATCAAATTACAATATCTTTGCTAGATGTTGTGAATGGGAAAACAAATTCACTAATAATGTGGTCCCTAAAACACAAGAAATTGACACCATAAAACCCTTATCACTCTTTAATTTAGGTGAGAAAAAAATTATATTTTCTTCTTTCAAGTTTCTCTTTCCCATTTCAAAATTATTTTTGTTTTAAGTTGAAAGATCCCAATACTTATACAGCTGCAGAAATAGATTCAGATGTTGGTGTTGGTGGTCCAGTGGCTGCTCTAAAGGTATTTGGGCTAAATTAATTATAAGGATAATTAAAAACGCTCATAAAACGCTTATGCTATTAATTTTAAACTTATTACATCTGTGTGTTGCAGTTGATTCAGATGTTGGTGTTGGTGGTCCAGTGGCTGCTAAAAAAGGTATATGTACCAGCTTAATTATGTACCAGATTAATTATAATCACAGTTGAACATATTACATCTTTGGCTGTCGTAAAAAATGATGTAGGTGATGCAGGTCAAGAAAACAATGTATCATGCGCAGATATTGATAAAATTGTTAATACAGTGGTTGAGTGGGCTAAAGAGGGTATTTAATTATAAATAAAAAACAAAAGGGGTTGAAGGTATTTAATTATAGTTACAATTATTTTCAGACAATTTAAAATGAGTTGTTTTATGTTTAACAGTTGACACCGGATTGTCAACAAGTGATAACCTCATTACACTGAAATCTCCATAAAGAAATAATTTCAGAGTATATATTTTTTTGTCTTGAAGACATTTGGGAGGAAGTCTACAAGTCCAGTCGCATAGAATCATTCAAGGTGATCTTTGAAAGCTACTGTCCTGGCATTTATATAACCACCAATGCAATGGATGCATTCATTGAATTAATGAACTATGAAGAAAAGAAAAAATCTGCAGCATCACCATTCAGATTCTTTGCTTCAAGAACTATGCTGGTACAAATTAATCTACTTTCTTTGTACTATTAGAAAACGCTTAATAAATTCTTTAACCATCTGCGATTTAATTATTATACAGACAAGTGACCATTACGTTGAGTCAAGGGGTTACACAGACAAAGAAAGACTGGATGTGTTTTCAGACAACATAGAAAAACAAATGGCAATTTTTGGAATTCTATCACTCAAGGAGGTTGCTATAGTGCTCGTGCCAATTTGTTTGAACCCTGGTTACCAATCAATAACAATAACAGATCTCAGATCTGTGAATATCCGATTAGTACTATTAAGGATCTAGCTCATAATTAACCTTGATTCAGTGTTATGTATTTGTATATATTATCAATATATTAGATGAATAATGTTAAGGTGAAGCTTGAGAGAGAGCAATTGGTTAATTAACACTCAAAAACTCTTTTCAAAAACTTACATTAAAGTGAACAGTAGTTCACTATATATAGAAGGTGATCTGGTTTGCTAACATCCCCTAGCGAACCAGCTTCCCCTTCGTTACATAACATAACATAGCGAACCACCCCCTGATTCGTTAACATCCCCTAACGAATCAGGAGGGAATACATTATAATGTCTTAGTTCGCTAACATCCCTAGCGAACTAGACTTAACCCTAACGAACTAGTTAATAATAAACATTAATTATTACATTAATTAATAAACAAAAACGTTAACGATAAATACAAAGACTCTAGACGCAAAACCGTGCACTAAAAGACACCCCCTCGTCTTGAGCTCTTTGTCTTTAACTTATTTGAAGCGCTTGGACTGCCAGTCTCTGCAACTATGAATTCCATGTTCATGACACACACGAACGACTCGTTGGAATTGCATAGCCAGGTCGTAATCTTCTTGGTGCTCGATCAAAATCTGTTCCTGTGTAGCACATCATTGTCTGTCTCTGATAAATTAACCAACCACATCGGGTCAATTATCTTGATGAGCTCGGTCTGCAGTCCTCGACCACGAAAAATAACGGCCTCGCCAGTACGATTGTCATAGTACCAACGGTTGAAAGATAGATAAATATCTTGAGGCATTGTCTTCACAGGAACCTTTTTCATCGTCTTTGGCGGCTTCACTTTCAAGACAAGTTTCTTCCAGCCGGTCCTTGGATCAATCTTGTCAATGCGCTTACGTCTTGGGACCTGGGGCTTGAAGAATTTGAAGCCATGATTGAACTCGTACAATAAGTGTTGATGAAACCACTCAGCTGTTCGGTAACCCCCACGATTGATAAATGGACGTCTCGCGAGGGTACAAATATCCCACCGCGGTAATGTCAGAACATCCATTATCCTCTCGTAATACTGGACACCCTTTTCCCACTTGACTATACATACTTTAAGGTCCGAATCATAAGCCCATGAAACAATATCACCGTGTACCTTTGAAACGGTCTTGAAGGTAGTCAACTGATTAGTCTTAACCCAAGCAGCAGCAGTATCTTTTCTTTCTTGATCTACATAACGATAAGCACTGATAATTTTACCCACTTTATGACGTTTGAACCATCTTTCTACGTCCTCATCAGTCACTTTCTTTGAGTGAGAGTACTGTTCACTGCACAACCTTTTCCAATTCATCCTCAGTCTATTTAAACACCTCTTCTTGAGATACCGGAGCACCATCGGGTACTTATCAGCAGTCACATCCTCCATCTCAATTTCATCATGTGCATAAACAAAATCCGTATTCATAAACAACGGATCAACTTCCAAATCCTCCTCAGTTATCACTTCGACATCGGGCTCAGTCTCTAAAGCAGTCAACTGATCGTCATTCAGCCCAAGCAGAATCGAAATCTTCTCCCGTGTCAAGGATCTAACCACAAACTCACCAACCTCTATCTCATCTCTGTTTACCACACTACAAACCACCCCTGATCCATCAACAAATATCACTGTGTTAGCTGCAATCATTTCAATTGGCTTGGCAGCTGTTGGATCTTGATAAATAATTATCTGCTTGCTCGAATCATCACCGCCACTAACACCTGCACCAGAGGATGAACCATGCGATTGTTTAGGCTCACCTTCTGCATCAGACTCGTCAGGATCATCATCGTCATTCTTGAGTTTCTTGAGCGCATCTTCTTTACAAGTTAATTGTAAAATCAACTCTTCTTGTTCCTTTAATTTCACCCCCTGAGACTCAACAATCGTACGCAACGACTTAGTCTCCTTCTGACAGAAAGAAATATAACTCATCATTCGTTGTTGATTCCC
The DNA here is from genome assembly GCF_021521415.1 of Bidens hawaiensis. Lineage (NCBI taxonomy): Eukaryota > Viridiplantae > Streptophyta > Magnoliopsida > Asterales > Asteraceae > Bidens > Bidens hawaiensis. The sequence goes on from NW_027492793.1 coordinate 322,409, forward strand.
CATGAGTCGTTCTTGAGTTTGACGGTCAGCTGCTATTTGATTTTCATATAGATGTAACAGATTTAGCAGCATTTCAGTTTGACGACCTGGTGGCAAGTTGTATACGGACGGGTGAACAGGTTGAACAGGTCCTTGAGGCCGAGTGATTCTCATGAATGAGACATCACTAGGCGGAGGTGGAGAAGGAGGAAAAGTAGTTGTTGGCGGAGGAGGAGATCTCATTGATGTAGTAGGAGATACTGTAGACAATGCAGCAGGAGGTCTCGGTATCTCGGTTAACGCCATTTGAGGAATAAGACCGAGCCCCTCGTGTGACACCAACGTCGTCGTCAAAGTAAGCATCGGAGTGCTAGTAGTTAGCGGCACCGCCGAGCTTTGAGGAGTTGATTAACGTGGTGGTGGGGTTCCAATGATTACCCCAGCCCCAGCAGACACATGGGGCTTCTTTGATGGTTCACCAGTAGCTACAGCTTTACCCTTTCTTTTTCTTTCCAGCTGAGCTTTCATGGTGGCAGCTAGAGCAGCATCGACTGCATCTTGTTGTTCTTTAAGAGCTCGTTCACTAGCTCCACCAGCACCATCATTCCCATCATTATCACCATCGTCATCTCCACCATCACCGTTCCCACCTTCTCCCCTTCCCGCTCGGAATCCGAATCATCGTGGATCCAGCGTTCATTAGGAGGACATACATAATTCGGATTGATTATATGACCAATCATCCGTTGATCCTGTGGCTTTTCCTTTCTATAGATTAACATACGATGCACCGTTTCAGCTTTCATAAGTTCCATATCAAGAACATCGTTCACCAACGTTCGATCAATCACCAAATTCGGAATCAAATCCTGAATAATTAGCTGTAAAAAGCGAGGGTACATCAAGAACTTCTTTGACTGTAGAGTTTGCTGAACCTGTTCTTTCAGATGATCAAAGATGAGTTCTGAGTAGTTGAAGGGCTTGTTCAGGATTAGAGCAACAAACACCGACTGTAAACTTAGTCTACACTCATCAAAACCACCGCGACGTCCACTCATACAATGAAGTAGAACATGCAACAGATACTTATATAGTGGACACAACCCGTTCTTGTTCAGCATAGATTTACGAATATCACCTCCATAGTTCAAGCGTGTGAATAAACCTCTAACCAATGTCCTGTCAAATTCACTCGGGTTATCATCATTATCGTCAAATTGAAGTACCCGACGAATGACCTCAACATCAATCGTAATTGGAATCTGATTGATTGTAGCTCGAACCAATTTATCTGCCTCAACATATTCCGCGGTGTTCCAAAATTTCCTGATTATACTAAGATACACTTTAGGTTTAGCAGTGATTGCATAGTGTATCTTTGAACGTCGTAAGAAAGTCAACATAGCTCCAAACGTTTCCAAATCAGTCACATGTTGATCAACATAAGCACAAATGTTGTGCTTTTTATCAAACGACAATAAGATCACTTTAGCTTGTTGATCTTGTTGTGATGGTTGTCCTTGTGGAGGTTGTTCTGGTGGTGGTTGATTTTGTTGTTCTTGATCAGCCATGTTTTACTGTATAAATAAAACCGAATATGAGAAGAGATATCAAAATGTATAATTAAAAGATATTTGTAATTAATCTATTTACGCGTATTAGACGATTTAAATCCTTTAATTAAATTAAATGAATATTGAAATTAATTTATTTAAAAAATGTCATTCGCTGGGAATCACACTGATTCGTTACGATAAGATAACGAATCAGGCGATTCGCTATCAAGTAAATACTTTAACGAACTGAACATAGCGAATTACTATTTAATTTTGACGAACTAAACTCTAGTTCGTTATATTTTAAGCTAATCCATATCCGATTCGTGTAACATCTTATTTGCTAATCAAGTTTGTGTAAAATCTAAACGAATTGGACACGAAACAGTCCCAATTTGCTAAGACTAACGAATGGTAATAATTAAGACTTGTTCTTTGACCCATATGGTCAATGTCAAAATTACGATGAACACAAATAGTCAACAATATGATCCCGGGGACGATTAGACCATAACTATCGTCGAATCATCGCAATAATGAGCTCGTTGTACTCGGAATTACGTTCGTAATCGAAGATGAATGAGATTAAGACTCAAAATTTCTAAGTACATAGGTTAGACGAACCCACCGTAAACACCGATAACATGAAACTATAATTAACCCGGCAAACAACAATCAAATCATGATTGAAGCCCACCAAGGGTATCGAAATATGATTCCGATCACAATGACATCAAAATCATATAATTTTTCAACATAAATTATACTGAAATGGATTTCAAAACTTCGGAAACCCTTATACCCCTAAACAGTTCATAATTTAACTATAAAATCTTAGCCATTTTTGACGAAAATTAGATCGCCATGATCGGCTATACCTTAGAAATCCAAAGATATCTTAGAAATCTCAAAACGAGAAGGTCGAGATTTCAGAGAAAATTTGAACAGGGTTTCTTTAAGGTGAAGGAAGAAGGCGAACAGTGGAGGACTGTTCGTTATTCCTGTCTTATATAGACCTTGCACGCAACTCGAGGTACAACTTGTACGAATCAGGCGATTCGTTTAAATTAAAGTTAACGAATTAGCCCATTCGCTAACTCAATTCGTTACCTTATGTTGGCGAATCGCTACTTGATTCGTTAAATTAAAGGTAGCGAATCAAGACATGATTCGTGTCATGATTCGTTAAATATGCATAACGAAGGGATGATTCGTTACAGAGTGCGGAAGCGAATTAGGTTAGCGAACCAGAGGCTAGTTCGCTAAAGAATCACCTAGTTCGTTATCCATAAATAACGAATTAGATTCTAATAAAAAAAAACTTTTATTTGATTTTAAATTAAATAATTAAATGAATTAAAAAATTAAAGAAAATAAATAAATAAATTAGGTTATCGAGAATCCTTTTATCCCGGCAACCAAATACCTTAAAACAAATTACCAAGAAACCTTTATCCCGATAACTAAATTCTTTAAAAACGTTTCAGTTTTCCGAAACATAGCATAAAAACAAAATTTTTTTTGGTTTTTTATAAAAAATAAAGAATATATTTACAAAAGAATATCCGAACAATTAAAAAAAATAAACAATCTTTTGGTGTTTTTCAATGATTTATCAAAAACAATACATATTTTTGTATTTTTGTTGAGTTTGAGCAGAGAATCATATTGACCAAATTGCCCTTCCATCACAGTTTTATATTTCAGCGATATTATGACTGGCGATAAGTCGGTCATTGGTATTATTATCCACATAAATCTAATAACACACATTCAAGTATTTTTGTGATATGATTAATTTGTTCAATTAAAGCACAGAATATCAGAAACTATCTGATGTGTGTATAATGATGATCTTTCTAAATGACTCATAACTAAGCTTTAAATTTATTAAACGAAAATCCTAAGGAATCCACACACAACCGGCAAGTGTACCAATCACTAATAGTATAGACCTAAGGAAGTCCGAGTATCGAACACAAGGACACTTGAAAACGTATATGATACTTAACCCTAACCAAGACTCACCTAATAATATTTAAATGATTTTTAATATAATTAACTACTTAACCTAACTTACTTTAACTAGATTAATTAACTAAACTTAACTTAATTAAATGAAACTCTTGACGAAACTTGGAAACTTTACTGCAATCGGAGAAAACGTCTACCTAGGTAAGAATCATATTGAAGGTATAGTAAGCTATTAGATTGTAGAATCTCACGGCACCGGTTCCTAAAGAATGACACAACTAAGGTTCACTCAGGAAGCTAGATTACCTCTCGGTCTTACTAGCAAGCCCTAACCTACACTTAGTTGATTTTAAGAACAAACCGGGTGACGAATTGTTAACGTGCTCTAATGCCGACTCTCCTCTCGGTCTCACCGACACACTACCCTAATGGAGACGAATACTACGCAACCAAGGATAGAGGAACAATTCAGTTTAACTTAAACTAGGTCAACTAATCGCTAACAAACCCAAACCCGACAAGAACCGAACCCGCTCTCGCGCGATCCTAATCCTAACAAGTAAAAGCTATGAGACGAGTTTACATCCTATCACCTCTCGGTCTCAAGGAAGGTGTCTACCCACGGATTATATTCAATTAAAACACTCACTTAAACCTTACGGTTGATCAACCCGCAAACAACCCTAAACACTAAGTAAAGAGTCCTAACAAGCAACAATCAATCAAAACTCATTCAATTAATTAAAGAAAGAGGTTTATAAGTGTAATTAACAAATTCACAGCCACTAAACACAACCTAATTCAATTTTAAACCAAACTTTACATTAACAATTTAAGCCATGATCATCAACAATTCAAACTACTTACTAAAACCTAACAACAATCATCTAACATAGGTAGAACTAACTAGTTTAGCCTAACATTGATTTTGGACAGCAGCATATAGTTAAGATAAATATCAAATAACTCAACCAAAACAAAATAAAACTCATTCAATGATCAAGAACAATCAAACACAAGTCTAACTTCAAATTACTTGAAAAACAATCCAACAAAAAGCTTAAACTAAACAAGTTAGGGTTCTTGAACAAAGGACAAAGTTTATGGATGATTACTAAGGGTTATATGGCTGAGATTATGAATGTATATGACCCGTAGCTGCTGTCCACAACTATCTTTAGCCTCCTTCTTCTTCCCTTGGCTCAAGAATTGGAAAAAACGAATTTTTCCTCTTGAATGGGAGCTTTTAGGGTTATTTTTTTACTAGTTGGGGGCTGATTTTGGGATTGATGGGCTGTTAGGGTTCTTTTTTCTTTTGTTTAATTATTATATTATGCATGTAAGGCTTCTAACTTGTGGGCTTGGGTCGGGCCTTGAGTTGTAGTCTTTAAAGTTGCTCAAATAAGCCCCTAGAGTCTTCAAACTTGCCACTTTTATTCATTAAAACTCATAACCTACAAGTAAACATCCATCTTTGTAAAATTAAGCAAAAACAAGCTAAACCTCTTAATAATTAAACTAAAAAGCAATTAAATCATGATAAAACGATAAGGAAATTAAGTGTGTTTTACAACACATCACTATCACCCTCTAATCTCGGTTCAAGCTTAATTTGATTTTTGCCAAATCACCCCAACTTAATTTAAACCATTATATTGTTGATCAAAATATTTGATACCAATTTTGAAATTTTGAGCAATGCATCAAGTTTCCTTTACTGAGAGTGAGTATGAACGAGTCCATCTGTCGGCTTACATACATTGTATCCCCTGGGGTCCGTTTCTTAATGGTATTAAGACGCGCGCAAGGGAGGAACAATTATATGACTAACAGCGGATTTTGATCAAGTCAGTAATTTAAATTGTACGAAGTAAAGCGGTGATCAAGTTTAATGACTTTGGGTTTGCTTCTTGAAAGCGAGTTAAATATTCATGCTTATGAATACCCAGATGATTAAGCCGCATAAAGACTCACAGTGTCCAGAATCCTAACGCTTGTTATTTGCTTTATTTTATTTTTGAGTGATCAACAAATATAAGGCTTGAGTATGACTGGTTATTACATTTCTGCCATCCTCACCGAGACTTTTGCTAGAGACTAACACCTCTTTCAATTTAGCGTATCTTTATGTTTATATCACATACTTTACTCTACTGGGTTGTTTTAAGACCTACCAATGCACCAATGCAATTAAGCACACAGTCTTTTAAGCTTACTTTTTGCTGGATTTGGGGTCAAAATAATCAATGTACTATCATGTTCACTTTTTGCTTCAAAAAGTCAAAATTTTGAGGAGCATAAAATAAATCTAATCGCCCCAGTTAACTTAAGTTTATAAATAAATGGCTAACCATCAATTCACAAGTGAATAATAGGATCAAGACATGCAAGCATGCTTCACAAACTTAAATAACCGACATAATTTTCAGCGAGAAAATAATCTAAAAACGCCTGCAAAAATCTTTTTTGGTTTTTCTCTATATAAACTTAAAAAAACATAATATTTTTGTCTTTTTTCAATTTTTCTTATTAACAAAATAAACTTCACAATCTTTTTGGATTTTCAGAATTTTCTGTACAAAACATAAATCACATTCTTTTTGGTTTTTCAAAATTTTAAAATGTTTTTGGTTTTTCTAAATATTTAAAAGAAAAACATTAAAGAACAGAAATCATAATATTTTTGAATTTTGAAATTTTTTAATGTTTTTGGATTTTATCTATACAAACTAAAACACACTCTTTTTGTATTTTCTAGATTTTCACCCCCTAAAACCAAAATAAATTTTAAAAGAAAAATATGACAGAAAATAAAGATAGTCATCCTTGTTTAAGGATATCAGCGAGAGTCTTTAATCCGTTCAAATCAAGCAAAAATTTAAAACGCGTTTTGTCAAAAGCTTTAGTAAACAGATCGGCTTTCTGAAAATCAGTATGTACTTTCTCAAGATCGATTAATTTCTTTTCATAGCAATCCCATATAAAATGATATCGAATTTCGATATGTTTCGTTTTAGAATGTTGTACGGGATTCTTGGTGATACTAAGAGCAGCAGAATTATCAATCAGGATAGGAGTAGTAAGAAACTTCAAACCGTAGTCACGAAGATGTTGTTGTATCCACAAAACCTGGGAACAGCAACTCGAGGCTGCAACATACTCAGCTTCGGCGGTTGAAGTTGACACCGAAACAGTGCACTAACAGACTCCCCCTTTTCCGTAGCTATCGAATACTTTATCCTTGAATACTTTAACTGCAAATCACCAGTCACAAACCGTGCACTAACAAAATTCTTGAAAGGCCCCGTTACCGGTACCTCTCATTTGGACGTTAGAATTACTCATTAACATAGTTCTAATAATCAGAGTGAATAAAAGCATTCGCGGAATATAAAAACTTTCATAAACATTACATTAATCCATAACTTGTCTTAGAATAAACACCTTGACTTTCAAAATAACATAATATTAAACCTAAACGTCTTCTGATGCCATCCTCTTATTCAATGCCATGTGTTCCCCTCAAGCGAGCTGTCTCATTCTACTCACCTACGTGCATACTAAAAGTCAGCTACGCTGAGTGAGTTATAGTTAATAACATAACATACTTTACATACATACATACATACATACTTTCATTCATACTTTCATAATTCAAATTCTACTTTACTCTATTCTATTCTGCCTCGGATATTATAAGGGTCCGGTCCCTTTTTCTTCCTTGGACATTATTAGGGTCCAGTCCCTTTTCTGCCTCGGAAGTTATCAGGGTCCGGTCCCATTTCTGCCTCGAGATTATTAAAGGCTCGGTCCCTTTTCTGCCTTGGATATTATTAGGGTCCAGTCCCTTTTCTTCATTTCTATCTCTTACATTCATAACATACATACATACATATCATTTATATCTCATATATAGCATTACCACTTGACAACATGTACAATATCCGAAGATCGTTCACGTACTGACAAGCAATCATTCTTACTATTCACATAATCACATAAGGCATACACTTATCACTTAGGATAAATGTATTAACAATCACATCGAGTATGCACGCAGCCCCGGAAACACAACACATAATAAATGGGGCTAGAAACTCACCTGAATGCGGTTACGTTCACAGTTAATTGTAATCCCTTTCTTGAGCTGTGCACGGCTAACTGTATAATATTTACATGTATCAATTAACTATTACTACTCATATCGTATTTATATCTTTATATAACCCACAACGAAAGGGGGTCCAGGGGCAGCGCCGCTGGAAGCGGCGTCCGGGGTTAACATTTTAAATCATCTTCTAAGTTGGGCTTGTTTGTTAAGCTTAAGATAATGGACTAGTTTGTCTAAATTGGATATGGTCTTAGCTAATTCAGGTCCAACTGTCCATTATGATATCTGGGCCCAACTGTACTCAGGCCCACTTCCAAACAAATCAGAGTGACCGAGAACGCCTGGCCGAAAACCTGTTCTGGCCGAGAACCTGTTCTGGCCGAGAACTATGGTCTGATCGAGAACTCAGGCTTGACCGAGATCTCGTGTTTGGCCGAGAACCCTCAAACTTGGCCGAGAACACCCAGTTCAACTCATTTTTCTATCTTATGATTCTGCCTTGTCCTGATTACTTGTTTCATGGTTCAAGTCATGAACTTTTAACCCTTTATCATCATCATTCATACCCGATTACACCCATTACTATCATGGCTTCAAGATCTATCCCGTTTTAGGCACAAAGCTTGGACCTTTATAGGTTTAAAACGTTCTAGGCTAGATCTAGGGTTCATCTTTGAGCCGTATACTATCATTAGACCATTAGGTTCCTTTTAATCTCCAAGTTTGCATTTTTATGATGTATCTAGACCCGATCTACTCTAGGGTTAAGTTTCATGGAAAAACGTTCGAAAAAAGGTAACCTTTAAGCTAGAAACGTACCTTTAGAATTCTCTCCGAACCGTGTTTAGCTTGGTATGTGATCTAGGACTTGTTAGCTTGCTTGTATGATCGAAGATTCAATATTACAAAGCTTGGTTTTGGGTTCGGATGGTGGGCGGCGGCTAAGGGAGGGGTATTAGGCTTAAGTGTGTGTTTTTAAGGTGTAGAGAGAATAAGATGGATAAGTTGGATGGAAATGGAAAGATTTAGGGTTTAAGGGGTATTTATACTCCCTTAAGCCCATGGACCTAAGGCATGTCTTTCCTTTTTAGTCCATAGTTAATCCATCTAATTAACTTACTTATCTTCCTTTTAATATTTTATTACTTCTTTGCAAATCAAGAAAACTCGATTTATAATATAAAATATTATTACTTGAAATTTTGGGATGTTACAAGTCTTCTCTCCTTAAAGAGGTTTCGTCCCCGAAACCTAACTATTACATAAACAGATTAGGGTAAAACTTGCGCATCTCATCCTCAGCTTCCCAATTAGCATCCGATCCCTTGCGGTGCTTCCATATCACCTTTACTAAAGGTATAACCTTATGACGAAGTTGCTTCTCCTTGCGGTCCACTATTTTGATCGGTTGTTCAATATAGTTCAACTGTTCATCAACCTCGATATCCATCAATGGCAAGTGAGACGTGTCATCGGCCAGACATTTTCTCAGATGAGAAACATGAAAGGTTGAGTGAATTCCTTTTAGCTCCTCGGGCAAATCCAGCTTATAAGCTACTTCACCCACACGATCTAAAATCTTAAATGGTCCAATGTATCTCGGACTCAACTTCCCCCTCTTTCTAAAACGAATGATTCCTTCCCAAGGCGAGACCTTGAGCATCACATTGTCACCAACGTTAAACTCGATTGGTCGTCGCCGCTTATCAGCATACGACTTCTGCCTGTCTTGAGCAGCTTTCATTCTAGCCTTAATCTGATAGAAATTTGAAGACGTTTCTTGAACGACCTCAAGGCTTCCCATTTCTTTCTGACCAATCTCTCCCCAACATACGGGATTTCTACATCGTCTACCATAAAGCATTTCAAACGGTGGCATACCAATACTTGAGCGGTAACTATTGTTATAGGAGAATTCGGCCAGGTGCAGATGATCATCCTAACTTCCTCCAAAGTCTAAAACACAAGCACATAGCATATCCTCAAGGGGTTTTGTTGGTGCATGATGTCAGTAGTTCAGTATCTTGTGTTTTGTCTGTCTTTGTAATTGTTTAGTTTGTTTGTTACGTGTCGAATACTGTTGACTATGTAAGTTCGCTGGTAAGTATATGCGAACATGGGGACCTAGCGAAGTTATGACAACTTCGCCTAGCATGTTAGGCGAAGTTGTCGAGGTATATATAAACCTCAACTTCGGGTTTTAGGAAAAGTTTTAAAGGGAACGTGTTTTTTGGTGATCTTGTGCATCACGTGTTGGCAATAGTAATACATCAAGTTTTCAAGTATTATCTCGTGTGTTTACATACTTATTTAACGTATTGCTTATCTTACACTCGTATCGTATTACGTGGGGATTCCGCACCCTCGTGTTACGAGATACTCCTGTGTAGATCCGGCTGGGAATCTACAATTGGTATCAGAGCATTTTGCTCGTGATTGTGTGGTTCGAGATTATCACACGGGTGTTAAGATCGTTCCGTTTGACTTGAGCACGATATTCCGAATGTAGGTCGTTGATGATGGTGTAGAGCACGATATTCTGAATGTTAATAAAGTGAACTTGAGTCAGGATGCAAATATGTCAGATGAGTCCGAGTGGGAAGAATAGCTGAGATGGAAAGAAGGCTGTTCTCAGTCGTTCTTCAAGAAAAAGAAGCCTACAGTTCCAACAATGTTTAAGAAGAGTTACAACATCAAGGGGTACGCTGAGTCCAAGAAAGGTATCATCTGCTGGTTGTATGACGAACAGTTGAAGTTGTTTATGATTAAGCGTTATGATGGAATTCAGTATTTTAAGAAGGCATTGAGATCGCTCAACACCTTGCCTGAGTGTGAGGTGAAAGATTTGGCTCGTTTGAGATTGATTAATAGGAGTGATGATGATATTGCAAGAATAATTGGAAAGATAATATGGAAGGAAGCTATTAAAGAGAAAAAGTTCGAGCTGCTGAAGCCTCAGAAAGGAAAGTTGGTTGAGGATAAGGAACGGGGAATGAGGGCTGATGAAAAGCCTTGGTTGGTGATGAAGTATAAGCTGATTCGGTGTTTAAAAGAGGTGCCAATGAAGATGATGCCCAAGGATGTGTTAAAAGATCTCAAGTGGTGGTACGTTGATTGTCAGACAGCTGAAGCTTTTATGGAAGATGAGGACAAACAGGAGATTCTCAGAGTGTATGATCCCATGCACCTGGTTAATTTGTCTCAAGCTGATTTGCAGGTACTAAACGATAAGAAGATATTCTGCATTCCTGTGTGGAAGGATGAAGCCAAGAAGTACCAGAGGGTGGTCTCTGTCTGTGTAAGGCAGGGTGTCCATGCTTGAAGACGAGTGGTATGAAAGTTTTGGGATTACAAGACACGAGAAAGAAGATAGAGATATGAAGCTACTTCCAAGGGGGAGTCTGTTGGTTTATGATGTCTATCTTGTGTTTTGTCTGTGTCTGTAATTGTTTAGTTTGTTTGTTACGTGTCGAATACTGTTGATTATGTAAGTTCGCTGGTAAGTATATGCGGACTTGGGGACCTAGCGAAGTTATGACAACTTCGCCTAGCATGTTAGGCGAAGTTGTCAAGGTATATATAAACCTCAACTTCGGGTTTTAGGAAAAGTTTTAAAGGGAACGTGTTTTTTGGTGATCTTGTGCATCACGTGTTGGCAATAGTAATACATCAAGTTTTCAAGTATTATTCCGTGTGTTTACTTACTTATTTAACGTATTGCTTATCTTACACTCGTATCGTATTACGTGGGGATTCCGCACCCTCGTGTTACGAGATACTCCTGTGTAGATCCGGCTGGGAACCGACAATTGGTATTAGAGCATTTTGCTCGTGATTGTGTGGTTCGGAATTATGACACGGGTGTTTGATCGTTTCGTTTGACTTTTCACGGAACGAGTTTACGTTGATATACCTCGTTTTTGTCTTTTGCCCTTCTTCCCTCATCAAATAGACCTTCAATTCACCCTCGCGTCCCTTGCAAACAACCTAATTAAACCAGCAGAACTCAAGTGTTCATCAGGCGAACTTGCCGTCACAAAACGTAGGGTTTAAGCGAAGATATAGTTTTGGGCGAAGTTGTTACTAGAGAACTTAAGAAGCGGGCGAAGTTGTCTGGCTAGCGAAGTTCTTTAGCAAACTTAAGAAGCCAGCGAAGTTATATCAACTTCGCTATTTGTGCACTGTTCACAGAAGTTTATACATTAGGGTTGAGTCTTGTTTCTTTCAACTATGACTTCGATAAACATCACAGAACTGGTAAAGATGGAGGTTGAAGCCGGTTCAGAAACTAAAGCTCCAAAATTACTGAAAGGTACTGATTTCGTTGCATGGAAAGATCGGTTTGAACAGTATGTGAAGTATCAAGACGCGAAGATGTGGGTTTGCATTCCAGACGGGTACATTCCTCCAACGTCCTTGTTTGAGGGTCGTGAACAGATTAAAAAATACAGTAAGATGGAAGATGATGAAAAGAAGATGTATGAGGCAGAAAGTAAAGCTCATGCAGCTATAACCATGGCTCTCCCACAAGAGATTCTTCATACTTTTAAGAAATACAAAACTGCTAGAGAGCTATGGGAAGCACTGGAGAATAGATATGAAGGAAATGTTGGAATACGTACCTCCAAGACAAAGCTGCTGAAAACTCAATTCTCCGTATTCAAGTACCTGAAAAATGAATCACATGATGACATTATCACACGTTATTATCATCTGATGACAGAGCTAAATAACTACTCCATTGAATATAAAGAATAAGAGATAGTGGAGAAACTTCTTGATGCTCTTCCACCAAAATGGGAGATGTACACTGTTTTGATGAGAGAAGACAAGGACTTTGATAAGATTGATTTGGAGACGGTGGTAAATAAGTTACGAAATTTTGAACTAAACATGGCTCGAAAGGAGACACACACTGATCAGGTTCAGGATCCGGGAATGTATGGTGCTAAAGTCACTCCGAGCTCAAGTTCAAAATTAGAATCCACTGCCTACTACTCTAAGGGGGAATCAAACTCCACTCCAGATGGTCATGTGATTCTCAATATGGATGGTGACGTATATTTCTTAGCTGGAGGTAGTAATTCCTCAAAGCCTCAAACTACAACTGGAAATTTCTCATCCAATGGTCCTAGCAATAACTACTCACAGATGCCTATGAGTGTGAAATCTGCTGAACAACAGTTTGCCCTCTATGCATCCTTCATTGCATCTTATGAGAACTATATCAAAGGTAAAATAGTCGACCCTGCAACTTTGGATGAAGACTATGATCAGATCGATGCTGATGATCTGGAAGAGATGGATCTGCAGTGGCAGATGGCTATGATAGTCAGAAGGGTAAAGAGATTTATGAAGAAAACAGGTAGAAAGTTTGTTGGAGAAAGACCAGGGTTTGATAAATCAAAGGTTCGTTGTTATAACCGTCAACAAAATGGTCACTTTGCTAAGGAATGTACAAATGAAATAGTCGAACGAAGTCAGAACAGGCCTGCTCAACAGAATGGGGGTGGTAGTGAAAATAAGGCTATGGTATCTCAACAGAACGGTGGATACAGCTGGAATATACAAGTTGAGGAAGTGTTCGAACAAGCTAATTTGGTAAACATCGAAACTAGAGGAAGTGAGAGAGATACGGGAGAAGATCAGGCATACATGGCAGAAGTGAATGATCAGCTCTCTGAGGTAAGTTCTGAACTTCATTGTGAACAATGTGAAAATCTGTCTGAACAATTAAAAACATTAACTGATCAGTTTTTTAGTTTGGATACTCAATTTAAAAACCTGAAAGAAGAACATCACTATTCTAAAACTAAAGAAAATAGTTACTCGGTAAAAATAAAAGCTAGTGAAAAGGATATCAGAAGTCTTAAAGCCAGTCTAGCTGAAAAAATACAAGTAATTGATCTTAGTTATGAAGTGTTAGAAGAAAAGACCAAACTAATTGCTGAAAAAGATAAACAGATAGGTGATTACTAGGTAAAAGTGGTGGAACTAAACAGAAAAATTGAACAATTTAGAAATTCTTCGGCAATGCTAGATCACATCATAAGTGTTCAACGTTCCCCGGTTAACAAAGGGGGAATTGGATTTTCTGAAGTTCCACCACCGTACAACAATAACTATACTTATGATCCTAGTGATCAGCAATCTGCGAATGTTGAGATTAGTCAGACAGCTCCAATCAAAGTATCTACTAAAGAAACTGAAGTTAATAAGAGCGAAACGAGTAAGTCAAGTTCTAATGTTACGAGTTCTGTCCCTAGCTCTGTCTCTTTAAATTTGGACAAGTCGTCCGAATTGGGTGAGATAAAAGAAGAGGTTGTGTTACTAAAACGAGGGGAGGACTATAAGTTTGATGAAAAGAAATCTTCTCTAAATCCGTTCGTCCCACCATATGTGAGACAAACGGATAGTAACACTACCTCAACATCTGCAACAACTTCTGAGACGAAAGTTCAACAAAAACAGAAGAACAGAAGTTGTTTTAGATGCAACAGGATAGGACATCTTGTTGCTGATTGTCCTCTGAAACAGAGAAAATTTAGAGGTATGAGGCCTCCGAAAACTGAGAATAAAACGAATACTAATTATGATGCTGGTAAAAATGTGAACACACCAAATTTCAGTCATTGGACTAATCCAAGATTTCAAAGAAATCAGTCTCGTTTTTTCCCAGTAAACTACCAAACCAACAATTATAATTCTGTTAATTCACGAAGGTTTGGATGGCCTCATAGCCAGTCTTCTAGAAGTTTTCCATTCAGAACTTACAAAAACTATCCTCAAACTGACTTTGGGCCATCAAGGTACTGGATGCCGGATAACAGATTTACTGATGTGTTGTATAACACACTTGCTTTTTGTATCATTTTTATCATGTTTTAATTGCTTTTTAGTTTAATTATTAAGTTTTATGGTTTGTTTATGCTTGATTTTACAAAATTGAATATTTACTTGTAGGTTATGAAAGTTGGTGGAAAAAGAATGAAGTTTGAAGACTTTAGGGGCTTATTTGAGCAACATTGAAGACTACACTCAAGGCCCGACCCAAGCCCACAAGTTAGAAGCCTTACATGCATAATATATTAATTAAACAAAAGAAAAAAAAACCCTAACAGCCCCTAAATCCAGAAATCAGCATCAACCAGCCATAAATTTAAAGTTTAGTTGTGAGTCATTTAGAAGAGCATCATTATACACACATCAAGTTTTTGGCGTCGTTGCCGGGGACACGGTTTGAGTCGTATTGAGAACGACCCGAGTTAGGATTTGCCTATTGTATTTTCGTATATTTAGATTAGATTAGTTATTTTAATTAGTTTAATTTTATTTTAAGTATTTTATTCTATTTTTATCTGGTGCCCGTGATCCTTTTCTTTTGAGTGTTCTTTAAAGGAAATATGTTTGGACGACACCTTGGAACGCCATGGTGCAAAGTGTGTGGCGGAGATCACTGGGTACATGACGCTTATGAGCGAAGGAGGATAGAAACCAAGGCACAAAAGGCTAACTTTGAATCACTTTGGGTAGAACCTCCATACCGTTTCGCATATGATCTGATGGGGAACTTCTTAGGGTATAGGGATTCATTGGGAAATATATTAGAGCCCACCCCAGAATTGGAAGCAATAATGGACGATGTACTGCATGCTATTGTGAATGACTCGGCATATGTTCCACCTCCGAGTCAAACGCTTATCGAACCCCTAAATGAGATTGAGGATTCAAGAGTAGGGGAAGAGATAGAGGAGGAGCATTTGTCCTCATTGGATGAAGAAGGTGAGAATCCACCCGGCCATGAAACAGATCCATTTGATGCATCACACTTGTCTTGCGAGAATGATATGATTGAGGATTTAGAAGGAGAACATCAGAAGTCTGAATTGATTAAAGAGACGAATGTGGTTGTCTTGGATATTGAGGGTTGTCATGAAGAGCTTGTGGATGATACCTCTATGGAAGTAGATGATACGCAATTTGACCCGGGAGGTGACATTGAAGGAATAGAAAGATTAATTTTCTGGGAGACATCACAGAAGAGGGAACATGTATACTTGGATCAAACGAACTTGAAAGTGATGATACGACATACGAAACAAAATAAAAAATTGACACACAGCAAAGATGACATCCTCCTTCATTACACGACTCGTATAAAGTTTGGTCAGGGTAAGTATAAGTCTTGGTGGTCCGACCCGTTTCAGATTTTCAAATTTCTTTAAATTTTTCTGGTAAGTTTTTCCCAACTAATAGTAGACAAATAAAACGAAACGGGTCGAGTGGGAAACGGATAAAGGAGAAGCCACCTGATTGAAATTGAGATTTGGGGTCAGGCTGAGGACCCGTTAAACTAAGCGCTCTCTGGAGGCAGCCCGAGATTTAGAGTTTTGTTTTTTTTTATTTTTATTTTTGTTATTTAAAAATATAAAATAGAAAAAAAATTAAATATTTAATAAAAATCAAAAAAATTCAAAAAATTCAAAAACACAAAAATATGTTTATTTCTTATGTTTTTGTTTTCTGTTTTGTACGCCGCTACATGCGAGCGAGTTTGAGTTTTTGCAGGTATTATTATGCGCATGGTAGCTCTGATGGCATTTTGGAACTGGTTCACCCAAGGTTGCGGCCGCGAATGAAATGCTATACGGTCGTTCGTTCGAGTCATACACAGCTGATGAAGAATCTGCATATAAATCAGGGGAGTAACCCGTTCTCTATTTTAATTTCTGTTCTTTCAAGTTTTAATTTTATGCTTTACGTTTTATTTTTATTTTATTTCTTTTCCTTGTTCTCATCGAGGACGATTTCGTTGTAAGTGTTGGGATGGGAATTTATTTTACTTAGTTGTAGAAAAATAAAATTCAAATATAAAAAGTTTTCACTTGTTTTTTGCTTTTTTGTTTTTTTTCGTTTTCGTAAGTTGTTTGTGCTTAAAAAAATATATAAATAATGTCCCTTGTTTTTAGTGTCTTTTGCGTTAAAGTGGGAGATGATGATATTTATCAGAAATCGGTTTTTCAAACTACTAATAATTTGAGATAAATAAAAGAAAACGCACTTAACTTGGGATGTGTCGGTAGGCTTAGTCTTGAAAATGAAAGGGAAGATTTGATAAAACGGTTAAACGGAAATCTTTTGTGGGTAAAGCGTTTTGTCCGGGGAAAATAAGCAATGAAAGGTCGGGCCATACTCAAGCCTCAAATTTTGGTATGAAAAAGTGGAAGTATCGTGAGTTTTTAAAAATTTGAATACGTTATCATATGATGCTTGGGTAGGTTTAACGTTAGAGTATGCCGTGTAGCCTGTTATATAAATCTTAAACTTCTAGTTTAGTGTTTTACACCTCATTGGCGTATGGTTTTATAACCTTAAATCCTGTATTGATGGGATGCTTCGGGTCCAGAGACCATGGGTCTGTATGCAATCTATCCATCTGGGTATTCACAATTCCTAAGTGGGGTTGTGGATATTTAAAAATAAAGCCAAAGAGCAAACCCTTATAAGTCTATTAACATGATCACAAAAAGTACAAAAGTACAAATACACTACAGACTTGATAATCCACGCTGTTAGCCATGTGGGGTCCCCTTGCTCGCGTCTCATTACCATTAAGAAACGGACCACAAGGGACACGCTACATGTAAGCCCTACAGATGGAATTTTGCATACTCACCTATGGTGATGGATTTAGGGTATTGCTTGATAACGGGGGTATGTCATGTTGTGGGGAACACTAGCTATTAATAAATTGAACCTTAATTGTATCAAATGGCTGCTTGGTAGACTTTGATGCTTAAGCTTAGGTGGATAAACAATACCCTTGATCGTCTTAACTATTCATAAAAAATTAGAGTAACAAAAGTTTTAAATCTGCTAACTTTGAGGTTTAAGTCAAATTGGGGTGGTCTGGTCCGGTAAAAGCTGAAAATAAGCGGGTCTTAATTATGTAAACCACTGAGTAATGTTATTGTCGGATCTTATTTGTCCCGGTAAAGATTAAGGCATGGGTTTAAGTGGACAACAATATCGGTGATCGCGGTTTTTGCGTTCTTCTAAGCTTTAAAAATTAACCTAAATGTTTTTAAGACTGTATTTTCCGATTCTGATCCAACTGCATTAGACTTTTTCAGGGACGAAAAAGAATTAGGTGTGGGGATGTTTGATGTGTTGTATAACACACTTGCTTTCTGTATCATTTTTGTCATGTTTTAATTGCTTTTTAGTTTAATTATTAAGTTTTATGGTTTGTTTATGCTTGATTTTACAAAATTGAATATTTACTTGTAGGTTATGAAAGTTGGTGGAAAAAGAATGAAGTTTGAAGACTCTAGGGGCTTATTTGAGCAACTTTGAAGACTACAAATCAAGGCTCGACCCAAGCCCACAAGTTAGAAGCCTTACATGCATAATATATTAATTAAACAAAAGAAAAAAGAACCCTAACAGCCCCCAAATCCCGAAATCAAGGATAGAGGAACAATTCAACTTAACTTAAACTAGACCAACTAATCGCTCAAACATCTAAACCCGACAAGAACAAAACCCGCTCATGCGCGATCTTAATTCTAACAAGTAAAAGTAATGAGACGAGTTTACTTCTTATCGCCTCTCGGTCTCTAAGAAGGTGTTTCACAACTTATTTTATCTAATTAATTTACCCACTTATCCCTACGGTTTTACTTCCCGCAAATAAACCCTAAACACAAAGTAAAGAGCCTTAAACATGCAACAACTAATCAAAACCGATTCAATTAATTAAAGCACGAGGTTATTAGGTATAATTAAACAAAACACAGCCACTAAACACAATCTAATTTACTGTTAAATCAAACTTTAAATTAACAATTTAAGCCATGATCATTAACAATCCATATTACTAGTCAAAACCTAACAATATTCATCTAACCTAGGTAGAACTAACAAGTTTTGCCGAACATGATATTTGGACAGCAGCTATACATCAAAGTAAAAATCATATAACTCAACATAAACATAATAAACTCATTCAATGATCAATCTCAATCAAGCAAAAGTCAATCTTCAAGTTACTTGCAAAACAATTCAAGTTAAAGATCAAAATTAACTAGTTATGAATCTTGAACAAGAACATAAAGTTTATGGATGAATACTTAAGATATATGGCTGAGTTTCTTGATGAATATGGTCCCTAGCTGCTGTACCAAGTTGTCCTAAGCCTCCTTCTTCTTCACTTGGTCACACAAGATGCAAAAACGACTTTCTTTGAAACCCTAGATGCTGCCAAACGGAAGTTTTATGACTGGTTGATGCTGATTTCGGGATTTAGGGGCAGTTAGGGTTCTTTTTCTTTTGTTTAATTAATATATTATGCATAAACATAATTAAATGAAACTCTTGACGAAACTTGGAAACTTTACTGCAATCGGAGAAAACGTCTACCTAGGTAAGAATCATATTGAAGGTATAATAAGATAATGGATTGAGGATTCTCACGACACCGATCCTAAAGGATGACACAACTAAGGTTCGCTCAAGAAGGTCAGATCACCTCTCGGTCTCACGAACAAACTCTAACTTATTTTAATTGATTTTAAGAACAAACCGGTAAAACAAATTATTAACGTGTTCTAACGCCGACTAACCTCTCGGTCTCACCGACACACTTGCCTAATGGAAACGAATACTACGCAACCAAGGATAGAGGAACAATTCAACTTAACTTAAACTAGACAAACTAATCGCTCAAACATCTAAACCCGACAAGAACAAAACCCGCTCTCGCGCGATCTTAATTCTAAAAAGTAAAAGTAATGAGATGAGTTTATTTCTTATCATCTCTCGGTATCTAAGAAGGTGTTTCAAAACTTATTTTATCTAATTAATTACCCACTTATCCCTACGGTTGTACTTCCCGCAAATAAACCCTAAACACAAAGTAAAGAGCCTTAAACATGTAACAACTAATCAAAACCGATTCAATAAATTAAAGCACGAGGTTATTAGGTATAATTAAACAAAACACAGCCACTAAGCACAATCTAATTTACTGTTAAATCAAACTTTACATTAACAATTTAAGCCATGATCATTAACAATCCATATTACTAGTCAAAACCTAACAATATTCATCTAACCTAGGTAGAACTAACAAGTTTAGCCGAACATGATATTTGGACAGCAGCTATACATCAAAGTGAACATCATATAACTCAACATAAACATAATAAAACTCATTCAATGATCAATCTCAATCAAGCACAAGTCAATCTTCAAGTTACTTGCAAAACAATTCAAGTTAAAGATCAAAATTAACTAGTTATGAATCTTGAACAAGAACATAAAGTTTATGGATGAATACTTAAGATATATGGCTGAGTTTCTTGATGAATATGGTCCCTAGCTGCTGTACCAAGTTGTCCTAAGCCTCCTTCTTCTTCACTTGGTCACACAAGATGCAAAAACGACTTTCTTTGAAACCCTAGATGCTGCCAAACGGAAGTTTTATGGCTGGTTGATGCTGATTTCGGGATTTAGGGGCTGTTAGGGTTCTTTTTTCTTTTGTTTAATTAATATACTATGCATAAACATAATTAAATGAAACTCTTGACGAAACTTGGAAACTTTACTGCAATCGGAGAAAACGTCTACCTAGGTAAGAATCATATTGAAGGTATAATAAGATAATGGATTGAGGATTCTCACGACACCGATCCTAAAGGATGACACAACTAAGGTTCGCTCAAGAAGGTCAGATCACCTCTCGGTCTCACTAACAAACTCTAACTTATTTTAGTTGATTTTAACAACAAACCGGGAAAACAAATTACTAACGTGTTCTAATGCCGACTCACCTCTCGGTCTCACCGACACACTAGCCAAATGGAAACGAATACTACGCAACCAAGGATCGAGGAACAAATCAACTTAACTTAAACTAGACCAACTAATCGCTCAAACATCTGAGAAGAACAAAACCCGCTCTCGCGCGATCTTAATTCTAACTAGTAAAAGTAATGAGACGAGTTTACTTCTTATCGCCTCTCGGTCTCTAAGAAGGTGTTTCACAACTTATTTTATCTAATTAATTTACTCACTTATCCCTACGGTTTTACTTCCCGCAAATAAACCCTAAACACAAAGTAAAGAGCCTTAAACATGTAACAACTATTCAAAACCGATTCAATTAATTAAAGCACGAGGTTATTAGGTATAATTAAACAAAACACAGCCACTAAGCACAATCTAATTTACTGTTAAATCAAACTTTACATTAACAATTTAAGCCATGATCATTAACAATCCATATTACTAGTCAAAACCTAACAATATTCATCTAACCTAGGTAGAACTAACAACTTTAGCCGAACATGATATTTGGACAGCAGCTATACATCAAAGTGAACATCATATAACTTAACATAAACATAATAAAACTCATTCAATGATCAATCTCAATCAGGCACAAGTCAATCTTCAAGTTACTTGCAAAACAATTCAAGTTAAAGATCAAAAATAACTAGTTATGAATCTTGAACAAGAACATAAAGTTATGGATGAATACTTAAGATATATGGCTGAGTTTCTTGATGAATATGGTCCCTAGCTGCTGTACCAAGTTGTCCTAAGCCTCCTTCTTCTTCACTTGGTCACACAAGATGCAAAAACGACTTTCTTTGAAACCCTAGATGCTGCCAAACGGAAGTTTTATGGCTGGTTGATGCTGATTTCGGGATTTAGGGGCTGTTAGGGTTCTTTTTTCTTTTGTTTAATTAATATATTATGCATAAACATAATTAAATGAAACTCTTGACGAAACTTGGAAACTTTACTGCAATCGGAGAAAACGTCTACCTAGGTAAGAATCATATTGAAGGTATAATAAGATAATGGATTGAGGATTCTCACGACACCGATCCTAAAGGATGACACAACTAAGGTTCACTCAAGAAGGTCAGATCACCTCTCGGTCTCACTAACAAACTCTAACTTATTTTAGTTGATTTTAAGAACAAACCGGGAAAACAAATTACAAACGTGTTCTAATGCCGACTCACCTCTCGGTCTCACCGACACACTAGCCAAATGGAAACGAATACTACGCAACCAAGGATCGAGGAACAATTCAACTTAACTTAAACTAGACCAACTAATCGCTCAAACATCTGAGAAGAACAAAACCCGCTCTCGCGCGATCGTAATTCTAACAAGTAAAAGTAATGAGACGAGTTTACTTCTTATCACCTCTCGGTCTCTAAGAAGGTGTTTCACAACTTATTTTATCTAATTAATTTACCCACTTATCCCTACGGTTGTACTTCCCGCAAATAAACCCTAAACACAAAGTAATGAGCCTTAAACATGCAACAACTAATCAAAACCGATTCAATTAATTAAAGCACGAGGTTATTAGGTATAATTAAACAAAACACAGCCACTAAACACAATCTAATTTACTGTTAAATCAAACTTTACATTAACAATTTAAGCCATGATCATTAACAATCCATATTACTAGTCAAAACCTAACAATATTCATCTAACCTAGGTAGAACTAACAAGTTTAGCCGAACATGATATTTGGACAGCAGCTATACATCAAAGTAAAAATCATATAACTCAACATAAACATAATAAAACTCATTCAATGATCAATCTCAATCAAGCACAAGTCAATCTTCAAGTTACTTGCAAAACAATTCAAGTTAAAGATCGAAATTAACTAGTTCTGAATCTTGAACAAGAACATAAAGTTTATGGATGAATACTTAAGTTATATGGCTGAGTTTCTTGATGAATATGGTCCCTAGCTGCTGTACCAAGTTGTCCTAAGCCTCCTTCTTCTTCACTTGGTCACACAAGATGCAAAAACGACTTTCTTTGAAACCCTAGATGCTGCGAAACAGAAGTTTTATTTCTGGTTGATGCTGATTTCGGGATTTAGGGGCTGTTAGGGTTCTTTTTTCTTTTGTTTAATTAATATATTATGCTTAAACATAATTAAATGAAACTCTTGACGAAACTTGGAAACTTTACTGCAATCGGAGAAAACGTCTACCTAGGTAAGAATCATATTGAAGGTATAATAAGATAATGGATTGAGGATTCTCACGACACCGATCCTAAAGGATGACACAACTAAGGTTCGCTCAAGAAGGTCAGATCACCTCTCGGTCTCACTAACAAACTCTAACTTATTTTAGTTGATTTTAAGAACAAACCGGGAAAACAAATTACTAACGTGTTCTAATGCCGACTCACCTCTCGGTCTCACCGACACACTAGCCAAATGGAAACGAATACTACGCAACCAAGGATAGAGGAACAATTCAACTTAACTTAAACTAGACCAACTAATCGCTCAAACATCTAAACCCGACAAGAACAAAACCCGCTCTCGCGCGATCTTAATTCTAACAAGTAAAAGTAATGAGACGAGTTTATTTCTTATCACCTCTCAGTCTCTAAGAAGGTGTTTCACAACTTATTTTATCTAATTAATTTACCCAATTATCCCTACGGTTGTACTTCCCGCAAATAAACCCTAAACACAAAGTAAAGAGCCTTAAACATGCAACAACTAATCAAAACCGATTCAATTAATTAAAGCACGAAGTTATTAGGTATAATTAAACAAAACACAGCCACTAAACACAATCTAATTTACTGTTAAATCAAACTTTACATTAACAATTTAAGCCATGATCATTAACAACCCATATTACTAGTCAAAACCTAACAATATTTATCTAACCTAGGTAGAACTAACAAGTTTAGCCGAACATGATATTTGGACAGCAGCTATACATCAAAGTAAAAATCATATAACTCAACATAAACATAATAAAACTCATTCAATGATCAATCTCAATCATGCACAAGTCAATCTTCAAGTTACTTGCAAAACAATTCAAGTTAAAGATCAAAATTAACTAGTTCTGAATCTTGAACAAGAACATAAAGTTTATGGATGAATACTTAAGTTATATGGCTGAGTTTCTTGATGAATATGGTCCCTAGCTGCTGTACCAAGTTGTCCTAAGCCTCCTTCTTCTTCACTTGGTCACACAAGATGCAAAAACGACTTTCTTTGAAACCCTAGATGCTGCGAAACGGAAGTTTTATTTCTGGTTGATGCTGATTTTGGGATTTAGGGGCTGTTAGGGTTCTTTTTTCTTTTGTTTAATTAATATACTATGCATAAACATAATTAAATGAAACTCTTGACGAAACTTGGAAACTTTACTGCAATCGGAGAAAACGTCTACCTAGGTAAGAATCATATTGAAGGTATAATAAGATAATGGATTGAGGATTCTCACGACACCGATCCTAAAGGATGACACAACTAAGGTTCGCTCAAGAAGGTCAGATCACCTCTCGGTCTCACTAACAAACTCTAACTTATTTTAGTTGATTTTAAGAACAAACCGGGAAAACAAATTACTAACGTGTTCTAATGCCGACTCACCTCTCGGTCTCACCGACACACTAGCCAAATGGAAACGAATACTACGCAACCAAGGATAGAGGAACAATTCAACTTAACTTAAACTAGACCAACTAATCGCTCAAACATCTAAACCCGACAAGAACAAAACCCGCTCTCGCGCGATCTTAATTCTAACAAGTAAAAGTAATGAGACGAGTTTATTTCTTATCACCTCTCGGTCTCTAAGAAGGTGTTTCACAACTTATTTTATCTAATTAATTTACCCA
This sequence comes from Bidens hawaiensis, assembly GCF_021521415.1. NCBI lineage: Eukaryota > Viridiplantae > Streptophyta > Magnoliopsida > Asterales > Asteraceae > Bidens > Bidens hawaiensis. Next base: position 346,727 of record NW_027492793.1, read on the forward strand.
CTTATCCCTACGGTTGTACTTCCCGCAAATAAACCCTAAACACAAAGTAAAGAGCCTTAAACATGCAACAACTAATCAAAACCGATTCAATTAATTAAAGCACGAAGTTATTAGGTATAATTAAACAAAACACAGCCACTAAACACAATCTAATTTACTGTTAAATCAAACTTTATGTTAACAATTTAAGCCATGATCATTAATAATCCATATTGCTAGTCAAAACCTAACAATATTCATCTAACCTAGGTAGAACTAACAATTTTAGCCGAACATGATATTTGGACAGCAGCTATACATCAAAGTGAACAACATATAACTCAACATAAACATAATAAAACTCATTCAATGATCAATCTCAATCAAGCACAAGTCAATCTTCAAGTTACTTGCAAAACAATTCAAGTTAAAGATCAAAATTAACTAGTTATGAATCTTGAACAAGAACATAAAGTTTATGGATGAATACTTAAGATATATGGCTGAGTTTCTTGATGAATATGGTCCCTAGCTGCTGTACCAAGTTGTCCTAAGCCTCCTTCTTCTTCACTTGGTCACAAAAGATGCAAAAACGACTTTCTTTGAAACCCTAGATGCTGCCAAACGGAAGTTTTATGGCTGGTTGATGCTGATTTCGGGATTTAGGGGCTGTTAGGGATTCTTTTTTCTTTTGTTTAATTAATATATTATGCATGTATGGCTTCTAACTTGTGGGCTTGGGTCGGGCCTTGAGTTGTAGTCTTCAAAGTTGCTCAAATAATCCCCTAGAGTCTTCAAACTTCATTCATTTTTCACCAACTTTCATAACCTACAAGTAAATATTCAATTTTGTAAAATAAAGCATAAACAAACCATAAAACTTAATAATTAAACTAAAAAGCAATTAAAACATGACAAAAATGATACAGAAAGCAAGTGTGTTATACAACACATCAAACATCCCCACACCTAATTCTTTTTCATCCCTGAAAAAGTCTAATGCAGTTGGATCAGAATCGGAAAATACAGTCTTAAAAACATTTAGGTTAATTTTTAAAGCTTAGAAGAACGCAAAAACCGCGATCACCGATATTGTTGTCCACTTAAACCCATGCCTTAATCTTTATCGGGACAAATAAGATCCGACAATAACATTACTCAGTGGTTTACACAATTAAGACCCATTTATTTTCAGCTTTTACCGGACCAGACCACCCCAACTTGACTTAAACCTCAAAGTTAGCATATTTAAAACTTTTGTTACTCTAATTTTTTATGAATAGTTAAGACGATCAAGGGTATTGTTTATCCACCTAAGCTTAAGCATCAAAGTCTACCAAGCAGCCATTAGATACGATTAAGGTTCAATTTATTAATAGCTTGTGTTCCCCACAACATGACATACCCCGGTTATCAAGCAATACCACAAATCCATCACCATAGGTGAGTATGCAAAATTTCATCTGTAGGGCTTACATGTAGCGTGTCCCTTGTGATCCGTTTCTTAATGGTAATGAGACGCGAGCAAGGGGACCCCACATGGCTAACATCATGGATGATCAAGTCTGTAGTGTATTTGTACTTTTGTACTTTTTGTGATGAGTTGAGAACCAAAAAGAGGCAAGACAGAGACGATGATCCTAATGCATCAAGAGGTGATGAAGCATAAAGGGTGATGAGTTGAGAACCAAAAAGAGGCAAGACAGAGACGATGATCCTAATGCATCAAGAGGTGCAAGTGGTGATTTGCCAAGAACTAAACAAGCTCTTGGGACTTCCACATCTCAGGGGGAGTCAGCTGGTACATCAGGTGGTTCAGGTGGTGAGAATGTGGTAGTTGTAGATGATGAGGAAGTGTTGGGAAATGATGATGATGAGTCAGCTGATGATGTGTTAACGGCTGATAAGATTGGAAAGATTGGGGAACAGATAGAGATTGATAGTGATTTAGAAGAAGGGGAGATCATTGATGATGGTGTAGAGCACGATATTCTGAATGTTGATAAAGTGAACTTGAGTCAGGATGCAAATATGTCAGATGAGTCCGAGTGGGAAGAACAGCCGAGATGGAAAGAAGGTTGTGCTCAGTGGTTCTTCAAGAAAAAGAAGCCTGCAGTTCCAACAATGTTTAAGAAGAGTTACAACATCAAGGGGTACGCTGAGTCCTAGAAAGGTATCATCTGCTGGTTGTATGACGAACAGTTGAAGTTGTTTGTGATTAAGCGTTATGATAGAATTCAGTATTTTAAGAAGGCATTGAGATCGCTCAACACCTTGCCTGAGTGTGAGGTGAAAGATTTGGCTCGTTTGAGATTGATTAATAGGAGTGATGATGATATTGCAAGAATAATTGGAAAGATAGTATGGAAGGAAGCTATTAAAGAGAAAAAGTTCGAGCTGCTGAAGCCTCAGAAAGGAAAGTTGGTTGAGGATAAGGAACGGGGAATGAGGGCTGATGATAAGCCATGGTTGGTGATGAAGTATAAGCCGATTCGGTGTTTAAAAGAGGTGCCGATGAAGATGATGCCCAAGGATGTGTTAAAAGATCTCAAGTGGTGGTCCGTTGATTGTCAGACAGCTGAAGCTGTTATGGAAAATGAGGACGAACAGGAGATTCTCAGAGTGTATGATCCCATGCACCTGATTAATTTGTCTCAAGCTGATTTGCAGGTACTAAACGATAAGAAGATATTCTACATTCCTGTGTGGAAGGATGAAGCTAAGAAGTACCAGAGGGTGGTCTCTGTCTGTGTAAGGCAGGGCGTCCATGCTTGAAGACGAGTGGTATGAAAGTTTTGGGATTACAAGACACGAGAAAGAAGATAGAGATATGAAACTACTGCCAAGGGGGAGTCTGTTGGTGCATGATGTCAGTAGTTCGGTATCTTGTGTTTTGTCTGTGTCTGTAATGGTTTAGTTTGTTTGTTACTTGTCGAATACTGTTGATTATGTAAGTTCGCTGGTAAGTATATGCGAACTTGGGGACCTAGCGAAGTTATGACAACTTCGCCTAGCATGTTAGGTGAAGTTGTCGAGGTATATATAAACCTCAACTTCGGGTTTTAGGAAAAGTTTTAAAGAGAACGTGTTTTTTGGTGATCTTGTGCATCACGTGTTGGCCATAGTAATACATCAAGTTTTCAAGTATTATCCCGTGTGTTTACTTACTTATTTAACGTATTTCTTATCTTACACTCGTAGCGTATTACATGGGGATTCCGCACCCTCGTGTTACGAGATACTCCTGTGTAGATCCGCCTGGGAACCTACAGGTTTGGATCGTCCTTTCGGACTGCCCATCGGTTTGAGGATGATACGCCGTACTGATGTTTAACCTTGTTCCCATAACTTCATGGATCTTCTTCCAAAACCTCAAAGTAAATCGTGTATCTCTATCAGACATGATCGATAACGGTACACCGTGCTTAGACACAACCTCTTTTATGAACAAGTTTGCTAACGTTTCTGAATATCCTATAGTAGCCAGCTAACCCTAAGAAGCTTCGTATATAAGTCGGATTCTTCCAATTAGTTATCGCTTTAATCTTAGCTGGGTCCACGGTAATCCCTTCAGGATTAATCACGTGACCTAGAAATTGCACTTCTCGCAACCAGAACGCGCATTTCGAAAACTTAGCATACAACTTCTCTTTCTTCAGAGTCTCCAATACCTATTTCAGATGCTCAGCATGATCAGACTCTCTCTTTGAATAAATCAATATATCGTCGATGAAGACAATAACTGACTTATCCAACATTGGCCGATACACCCTATTCATCATGTCCATAAATGCTGCAGGAGCATTTGTTAGACCGAATGACATCACGAGGAACTCATAGTATCCATACCGCGTTCGGAACGCTGTCTTAGGGATGTCTGCTTCCTTCACCTTTAGTTGATGATAGCCTGATCTGAAATCTATTCGTGAGAACCAACTTGAACCTTGCAGTTGGTCAAACAGATCATCAATCCTTGGCAAGGGATATATATTCTTTACTGTAAGCTTATTCAACTCACGATAGTCTATGCACATTCTCATACTTCGATACTTCTTCTTCACAAACAACACTAGTGCACCCCACGAGGAAACACTTGGTCTAATAAAACCTTTGTCGAGGAGTTCTTGCAGTTGGGACATTAATTCTTTCATCTCGGACGGCGCTAAACGGTAAGGTGCTTTTGCGACGGGTTGGGCTCCTGGTACTAAATCTATCTGAAATTCTATCTCTCACTCTGACGGCAACCCGGGAAGGTCCTCTGTGAATACTTCTGGGTAGTCGCGCACGATAGGAAAATTTTTTATTTCTTTCGTCTCGAACGTAGCGTTGACAACATACGCCAGGTAGGCACCGCACCCTCGCCTTAACAATCCCTCGGCTTTTATCATCAACATGACGTTAAGCCCCGAACTCTCCTTATCACCATAAACCGTCACCGCACTACCATCCAAGGATTTCAACCTTATCATCCTACTCTTACACACTATTTGAGCTTCGTACTAAGACATCCAATCCATTCCCAAAACCACATCGAACCCTCCTAAGGTCATAACGTACAAGGTAACGGGGAACTCATGTCCCTCTAACTCTATCTTACAGTCCTTAACCATTTTCATTATTTTAACCGAAGGGTCACTAGCGGTTTTTACTATAAAGGTTTCATACACTCGGCAACATTTCATTTTAGCTAATTTACTAAAGGGCATGGCAACGAAACTTTTGTTTGCACCCGAATCGAACAATACATAAGCGGAAATACCATTTACTAGAGACATACATGTGACCATCTGGGATCTGTTTGGCTTGTTCTTGAGTCAGCATGTAGGCTCTCGTCTTTGGCCTTGTCGGTTCAGCATCTTTCTTCCCACTTCCTCCAGCTTCACTCTTAGTACATTCCCTTGCATAGTGACCCGTTTACCGGATTTGTAACATGCGGACTTTGCAGTACAATCTGGAGCATAATGCCCCACCTTTCTGCACTTGTAGCAAGCATTCGTACCGAACTTGCACTCAACAACATGACTCTTCCCACACTTGTAACAAACATCCGAGCCTTTACCCCACCTGCACTCACCAGCGTGTGCCTTGCCACATGTATTGCACGACCAGTTCCCCCAAACTTTAGGCTGCTTGTTCTTAGGGTTCTACATTTGGGTATCGGGTCGTTTAACAGGAGCGACCCATTTCTTCTCCTTCTTCTCATGTTCCACCACTACATCATCCACAGCCAGGTCTGCATAAACCATCTCTGCGAGTTCGATAGGAGATTCAAAGGTAGTAGGTTACTTGCCCGGACTAGTATGCGAACTTTCTGTGGCAACCCCCTCACGTAGCACTTGATTCTCTTAGCTTCGGTGTTAACCATATCAGGTAACATCCTAGACATTCGGTTGAACTCGGTGGTATACTCATGATGAGTCATCGTCCCAGATTTCAAGTTCAGGAATTTCATCTCCGCCCTCTCAACCTCGGCGTCAGCAAAGAACCTCTTCATTACCAACTCTTTCAAATCCTCCCACTTCATTGCCTTAATCTCCTCTGGGCTCTTCCTCTGCTCAATTGATTCCCACCAGTACATAGCCTCATCGCCAAACGATTGGGTGGCGTAACCGACAGCTTGGTCAGGACGACACTCGCTGATTCGGATAATTTTGTCCATGGCGGTTATCCACTGAAGAGTAGCGATTGCATCACCCAAACCAGTCAGCTTTTGCGGGTCACATCCTTTGAAGGACTTATAATTGCACCCGCCTCGGCCTCTTGACCTGTCACCGGCTTTCACAGAATTAACCCCACTCGAGGCCTCCCTCTCTTCTTCCTCCTCCCTCCTACCATCACCACCTGCCCCTCCAGCAGTTCTTTCACGGGTTCCAGCAGACCCTCCCGGAGTAATATTCTTCACAGCAGTGGCTACAGCTTGAACAATAGCTGCCTGAATTGCGGGATCCAGTTGAACCCCTTCGTTTTTGACCAGACCTCCTCCAGTTGCACTCCTTTCATCCCGGTATTGGAAGCTGTCTCAACCGAAGGTTGCTGGGCACGACGAGGCCTGCCACGTTGTCCAGGGCGACTTCCCGCTCACATTTGCCCCCGTTCCAGCCATCGTATTCTAAAATGGAAAACACAAACATCATCAATCAAGGAACTATTTAGTACAAGGATAGTAAGGCTAACAGGTAATAACAGTGGCCAGCTGTGATTAGCTGATCACGTTACTTTCTGTGTCCTATACACTTCCCTTTATGAGTCTATTTGTGTTGGATAACAGTTACTCAATCAAAACATCAATTAATCCTATCCCTATCGTTCACATGTCCTTTCTTTATCATTTAACATACATCATTTAATCATACATCTTACCTTTGCTGAGCTTGCTTGAGCGACACATGTCATTCTTGAACTGGCATCTTCTTTCTTTTCTTACTTAAATCCCATTCTCTGTTCGAGTCTAAGCATGTAAGATGCTTAAATCTCTCGAACTTTGCTCTGATACCAACTTGTAAGGCCCCGTTACCGGTACCTCACATTTGGACGTTGGATTTACTCATTAACATAATTCTAATAATCAGAGTGAATAAAAGCCTTCGTGGAATATAAAAACTTTGATAAACATTACATTAATCCATAACTTGTCTTAGAATAAACACCTTGTCTTTCAAAATAACATAATATTAAACCTAAACGTCTTCTGATGCCAGCATCTTATTCAATGCCACGTGTTCCCCTCAAGCGAGCTGTCTCATTCTACTCACCTGCGTACATACTAAAAGTCAGCTACGCTGAGTGAGTTTTAGTTAATAACATAACATACTTTACATACATACATACATACATACATACGTACTTTCATTCATACTTTCATAATTCAAATTCTACTTTACTCTATTCTACTCTGCCTCGGATATTATAAGGGTCCGGTCCCTTTTTCTGCTTTGGATATTATTAGGGTCCAGTCCCTTTTCTGCCTCGGAAGTTATCAGGGTCCGGTCCCATTTCTGCCTCGAGATTATTAAAGGGCTCGGTCCTTTTTCTGCCTTGGATATTATCAGGGTCCATTCCCTTTTCTACCTTTCTATCTCTTACATTCAAAACATACATACATATCATTTATATCTCATACATAGCATTACCACTTGACAACATGTGCAATATCCGAAGATCGTTCACGTATCGACAAGCAATCATTCTTACTATTCACATAATCACATAAGGCATACACTTATCACTTAGGATAAATGAATTAACAATCACATCGAGTATGCACGCAGCCCCGGAAACACAACACATAATAAATGGGGCTAGAAACTCACCTGTATGCGGTTACGTTCACCGTTAATCGTAAGCCCTTTCTTGAGCTGTGCACGGCTAACTGTATAATATTTACATGTATCAATTAACTATTACTACTCATATCGTATTTCTATCTTCATATAACCCACAACGAAAGGGGGTCCGGGGGCAGAGCCCCTGGCTGGGGTTTACATTTTAAATCATTTTCTAAGTTGGGCTTGTTTGTTAAGCTTAAGATAATGGACTAGTTTGTCTAAATTGGATATGGGCTTAGCTGATTCAGGTCCAACTGTCCATTATGATACCTGGGCCCAACTGGACTCAGGCCCAAATCCAAACAAATCAGAGTGACCGAGAACGCCTGACCGAAAACCTATTCTGGCCGAGAACCTGTTCCGGCCGAGAACCTGTTATGGCCGAGAACTATGGTCTGACCGAGAACTCAGGCTTGACCGAGATCTCGTGGTTGGCCGAGAACCCTCAGACTTGGCCGAGAACACCCAGTTCAACTCATTTTTCTATCTTATGATTCTGCCTTGCCTAGATTACTTGTTTCATGGTTCAAATCATGAAATTTTAACCGTTTATCATCATCATTCATACCCGATTACACCCATTACTATCATGGCTTCAAGATCTATCCCGTTTTAGGCATAACGCTTGGACCTTTATAGGTTTAAAACGTTCTAGGCTAGATCTAGGGTTCATCTTTGAGCCGTATACTATCATTAGACCATTAGGTTCCTTTTAATCTCCAAGTTTGCATTTTTATGATGTATCTAGACCCGATCTACTCTAGGGTTAAGTTTCATGGAAAAACGTTCGAAAAAATGTAACCCTTAAGCTTAAAACGTACCTTTAGAATTCTCTCCGAACCGTGTTTAGCTTGGTATGTGATCTAGGACTTGTTAGCTTGCTTGTATGATCGAAGATTCAATATTACAAAGCTTGGTTTTGGGTTCGGATGGTGGGCGGCGGCTAAGGGAGGGGTATTAGGCTTAAGTGTGTGTTTTTAAGGTGTAGAGAGAATAAGATGGATAAGTTGGATGGAAATGGAAAGATTTAGGGTTTAAGGGGTATTTATACTCCCTTAAGCCCATGGACCTAAGGCCCCTCTTTCCTTTTTAGTCCATAATTAATCCATATAATTAACTTACTTATCTTCCTTTTAATATTTTATTACTTCTTTGCAAATCAAGAAAACTCGATTTATAATATAAAATATTATTACTTGAAATTTTGGGATGTTACAAGTGTTCCCTCCTTAAAGAGGTTTCGTCCCCGAAACCTAACTATTACATAAACAGATTAGGGTAAAACTTGCGCATCTCATCTTCAGCTTCCCAAGTAGCATCCGATCCCTTGCGGTGCTTCCATATCACCTTTACTAAAGGTACAACCTTATGACGAAGTTTCTTCTCCTTGCGGTCTACTATTTTGATCGGTTGTTCAATATAGTTCAACTGTTCATCAACCTCGATGTCCATCAATGGCACGTGAGACGTGTCATCGGCCAGACATTTTCTTAGATGAGAAACATGGAAGGTTGAGTGAATTCCTTTTAGCTCCTCAGGCAAATCCAGCTAATAAGCTACTTCACCCACACGATCTAAAATCTTAAATGGTCCAATGTATCTCGGACTCAACTTCCCACCTCTTTCTAAAATGAATGATTCCTTTCCAAGGCGAGACCTTGAGCATCACATTGTCACCAACGTTAAACTCGATTGGTCGTCGCCGCTTATCAGCATACGACTTCTGCCTGTCTTGAGCAGCTTTCATTCTAGCCTTAATCTGATCGAACTTTGAAGAAGTTTCTTGAACGACCTCAAGGCTTCCCATTTCTTTCTGACCAATCTCTCCCCAACATACGGGAGTTCTATATCGTCTACCATAAAGCATTTCTAATGGTGGCATACCAATACTTGAACGGTAACTATTGTTATAGGAGAATTCGGCCAGGTGCAGATGATCATCCCAACTTCCACCAATGTCTAAAACACAAACACGTAGCATATCCTCAAGGGTTTGGATCGTCCTTTAGGACTGCCCATCGGTTTGAGGATGATACGCCGTACTGATGTTTAACCTTGTTCCCATAGCTTCATGGAACTTCTTCCAAAACCTCGATGTAAATCATGTATCTCTATCAGACACGATCGATAATGGTACACCGTGTTTAGACACAACCTCTTTTATGAACAAGCTTGCTAACGTTTCTGACGAGATAGCCTCTCGTATAGGCAGAAAGTGAGCACTCTTAGTCAAACGGTCCACAATCACCCAGATGGTATCATGGTTCTTAGCTGTACGGGGTAGCTTAGTTATGAAATCCATGGTGATGTGTTCCCATTTCCACTCAGGTATCTCAAGCGGTTGCATTTTCTCAAAAGGCTTCTGATGCTCGGCTTTGACTTGTAAGCAAGTTAAACACTTACTAACATAATCCACCACGTCCTTCTTCATTCCAGGCCACCAGTAATCTCTTTTAAAATCTTGGTACATCTTTGTAGCTCCTTGATGAATCGCGTATCTTGATTTATGAGCTTCATCTAAGATTCGACCTCTAAGATCACCATGGCGTGGGATCCATATACGGTCAAACCTAGTCTTAACACCATGAGTGTTTTCCATCAGCTCATCTTGCTGGCCATAAATCCTTTCTTTCTTTACTAACCCTTCATCTACTAACACCTCTGACTGTACCTTGATAATTTCTTCAAAAATACTTGAGTTCATAATCAGCTGGTATGACTTCACTGTTGCAAGGACTTCCTCATTCTTACGACTTAGCGTGTCAGCGACCATATTATCTTTACCAGGATAGTATTTGATGTCGCAGTCGTAATCCTTAATCAACTCCAACCATCTTCTCTGTCTCATGTTGAATTCCTTCTGTTCGAAGAAGTACTTTAGACTCTTATGATCGGTGTAAATGGTACACTTAGTACCATACAGATAATGTCTCCATATATTAAGAGCATGCACTACAGCTGCTAGCTCTAAATCATGTGTCGGGTAAGTACTCTCATGAACTTTCAACCAAATGTGACGCATAGGCTATCACTTTTCCCCGTTGCATCAACACGCAACCTAACCCACGATGCGAAGCATATGTGCAAACTACCAAGTCCTCGTCACCATCAGGTAAATCAAGGATTGGAGCTTGCGTGAGTCTTTTCTTTAACTCCTGAAAAGCTTCTTCTTGAAACTTACCCCAACTGAATACTATCGACTTTCGGGTCATACCGGTTAACGGTGCGGCTATCTTGGAGAAACCTTCGATGAATCTCCTATAGTAGCCAGCTAACCCTAAGAAGCTTCGTATATCAGTCGGATTCCGTGGAGTATTCCAATTAGTTATCACTTCAATCTTAGCTGGGTCCACGGTAATCCCTTCAGGATTAATCACGTGACCTAGAAATTGCACTTCTCGGAACCAGAATGCGCATTTCGAAAACTTAGCTTACAACTTCTCTTTCTTCAAAGTCTCCAATACTTCTTTCAGATGCTCAGCATGATCAGACTCGCTCTTTGAATAAATCAATATATCATCGATGAAGACAATAACTGACTTATCCAACATTGGCCGACACACCCTATTCATCATGGAAAACGTTCATAAAAATGTAACCTTTAAGCTTAAAACGTACCTTTAGAATTCTCTCCGAACCGTGTTTAGCTTGGTTTGTGATCTAGGACTTGTTAGCTTGCTTGTATGATGGAAGATTCAATATTACAAAGCTTGGTTTTGGGTTCGGATGGTGGGCGGCGGCTAAGGGAGGGGTATTAGGCTTAAGTGTGTGTTTTTAAGGTGTAGAGAGAATAAGATGGATAATTTGGATGGAAATGGAAAGATTTAGGGTTTAAGGGGTATTTATATTCCCTTAAGCCCATGGACCTAAGGCCCATCTTTCCTTTTTAGTCCATAATTAATCCATCTAATTAACTTACTTATCTTCTTTTTAATATTTTATTACTTCTTTGCCAAATCAAGAAAATTCGATTTATAATATAAAATATTATTACTTGAAATTTTGGGATGTTACAATTCTACAACACGATCATTTCTTTGTGGTTACCTTCAATCTTAAAACAAGAGTGATAGAATTACTTGACAACAGTAAAAATCAAGAAATACCAGCTGATGCAAAGTTTAAAAGCTTAGAAGACAAATCAAAAGCAATTAGAGAGAATTTTGAAGAAAGATACAGAAATACTCCTGATATGCTGGTAAACATATATACCTTTAACCCAAAAAATATACATACATGTTATGAAAATTGTCAAAATACTAAAATTGCTTTCTATTTTGTTTAGAGAAACGTCTTTTGCATGTATCTTAAAACAATCAAACACCCCATTACTCAGAAAATCCAAGTAGCAACAGTCAATAGATTGAAAATGACATGGATACTAATAAGTAATGGAATAGATTGTGGTATTTTTGCTATGAGACACATGGAGACATATGATGGGAAGAGACCACGGGGGTGTAATTTCAAAAAGGAAGGCCGTAAACAACAAAAACAGCTAAAATGGTTGAGGTCAAAGTATTTGTACAAAATCCTCCTCTCGGATGTAAACAATACTCTTATCAAGAAAGCACTGCTATTCCATGAAAATAACGACACTCGTTTATCCAGAGAAGAGTTGATTGCTGAACTTAAGAAAAGGCAACAACAAATTTGAATGATTTCAGAACTGACTGCTATGTGCTTTAAGATACTTGTTATGATATGGACTTATGGAGATCTCTAGTCTTCTGTTATCACTTTGTAATGTATATTAAGATAATAGATACATGTTGAATCAATGTTTAACACAAACATAAAAATTTTATTATTACCAAAACACACATATAAACACACCATCACAAACATACAAATTTTATTATTACTAATCTCTGAGTGATATAAAAAACTTCAACTTCAATTCCATTGAGCAATTCAGTTCAAGAATTTCCTTGCCCAAAAGTTTTAACTGGTCAAGCTCTCTTTGTCCTACATCAACCATAAACAAAACAGCAAGATCTCGGATAGTACTAGCGGGCATTCGAGTAAGAACTTTTGCATTAACATCCCTGACATCCAAGTTGTTGCTAGTCTTTACAAATTCTTCAGTAAGAGTTTTCCGACAAGCTTTATCTGCCTCGATTTGATCCTCAATTTGCCTCCTGAGTACATCCATGTAGGCTGTGGATGATGACGAGCAATCCATTATTAACTAAAAAAATAATTTAAAATTATGTAGGTATATGAGTTTCACAAATGTGGTGTAAGTATATATAACCAAAAGGCTCATAGACAAAAAAAAGGGTGTTCCACGCTTGGAAAACGCTCACGAACGAATAGTAACTCTGTAATAAAAAAACAAAAGGGTGTCCCACGCTTGGGAAACGCACACACTTGTCTCATGTGTTTTTGTTTAAACTAGAGATTACTTACATTTATTCACCTGTCAAAATTAATTTGGGAAATTGATCACAATTATACTCACCTGTCAAAAATCTTGGAAATATATTTAGGTAATGATAGCCTACATTAAAGTTAAGCTATATATTACTAGATCTACTATATTAAATTAAACTTAACTACATTAAATTACTGGCTCAACATTTAATTTTAGGTCTATATATTGAAACATCTAATTTGTTATTTAGTGACACTAACATTTTCAAAAAGATAATAAAAATGTATTCTTCTGACAAAACCGTGAAGAACATGGTGAAAGAAAGGATGAATCTTGAGAAAGAGAAAGACGACACTTTGTTGAAGACAATCGAAGATATTAGTGCTAGACTCGCATTTGAAAAATCAAAGACCCTCGACTCATGTAAACTCATGTTGTTTGAACCAGACGCTGAGTTTAAGTCAAAGGCTGTTGATTATCTGAAACAACAGTCTGCATGATACGACTCAGTGTTTGGGACTCTGGTTACGGTGTCAACCAACATGAGTTTAAAGAAGCTGGGGTCGGAGATTGTGGACAGGGCGGAGTGATGGTGATGTTAGCTTTGCTCGTCTTGGTTTTTTTGTGATGTATTGTAATTAATGGTACTTTTTGAATGGCATCTTTTGATGAATGGTAAATATGGATTATCTTAAAATGCTTTCTTAACATGTTCAAGGAGCACCAAAAATCCAGGTCGGAGGTTCTACAATTGTGCATATCAGGTTAGTGAAATTGCAAATAAAGTTGGAATTCATCCCGTCTTTATGTTGATTGATGACCCTAAACTCTATATTTTTTAACTTAGGGTAAAAAATGTGATTTTAGACAAGCTAGTATGACGTATTTTTATGTTTCTGAATAGATTTAAAGGCCTTTTAATGAGTAGTTTAGTTTGAGTGTTTTCAAAATGACATGTTTGACCGTACACAGTGCATTCATTTCATTAAAAAGAGGTTACTATAAAGTTTTAATAAAAATATGTACCTCCTGAGTTTAGAAACCACCCAAACCGGCCATCGGTGACAGTCATCATTTCTCGTCTGATGGTTTTGTTTCTTGCGCACCTCTATTTGGTTATGTTTCAACATACTTTTCAACAGCTGGTTTCGTGCAAAACATTATCAACTCATTTTATAAAGAAAAAGACCATTATGCCCTTCTTTTCACTAACCTGCATACTAAAATTGTACCCTCCATGCTCAGATCTTTGACCAAAGCATCTATGGGTCTTAAGACTTTTAAGAAGCCTTTGAACATATAAAATTCAGTTTTGAAGCGATCCCTTCCAAACTCAATGCCATCATGATATACATCTATTTATACATCTCGAATCCCTTGTAAAGTTATGTTTACTTAATATTTTGAGTTCCTTTTAATTCGTGTTTTGTTTATCTTTTGTTAATTTAGGTTTTGAGTCAAGTTTTATATGTTTATCGTGTTTTATATCTTTTGGTGTCTTGAATGTTAAGCTTTAATTCTTTCTATCATTTCATGTGAAGTCTAAGTTCGTTTTTGCTCATAATTGGTTACATGATTAGTACACTTAGAGTTTTGATTTGTTTTCATGTAGATGGTGGCTTGGTAGTCAAGGAAAAGAAGGTCTAGAAGTTCCTAAGCGTTACTTGGAGTGCAAGGAAGATATCTAACAAGATTAATCAAGAAATAACAAGAAAATTCGTGGCCCCACCCTAGTACACGTCGCGCCGCGCAACGGAGGAGGCTAGGCCCGGTCGCGCAGCGCCTAGAGCCTACTGGTCAACCGTTTTTGCTTATTCAAGGCCCGGATCATTTAATACAAGTATAATTATAAACCTAAACGAAGGTAGAAGCATTGGCAGCCGATTTTGAGAGAGAAAGAGCAAGTTTGTGAAGGTTTTGAAGCTAGGAATCATTAGAGATCAAGGAGCTTTCATTCAATCGATCAAGAAAGGAGTCTTAAGGGTTTTATCGATCTACTTTCTTCAATTTTGTTATTTATCATGAATCTCTTTTGTTTTCTTTGTTTGGGATTGTTTTTAATAATGATTCTAGGCTAGACTTTATGCTACCTAGGTTCGATGAACATGTTTTTGATTTGATTCTTGCTTTGGACTAATGTTTTGATTATGGTTTCTTTATATTAATAGTAAAAGACCTGATTTTGCTTTCATGATGCATATGAGTGTTTATTATCTTGGTTGATTATTAATTATTGCTTCACATGGATCTTGTTTTCTATTGATTGTGTTCTTTAGATATTAGGGTTCATTTTTAATCATTACTTGGTGTTTTGATTATTATGGTTGAATAGGCCTATTAGATCATAGAAGCTTGTTAATCGTTGATTAGGATTTTAAATGTTTTGCTAAATTCCAATAGCTGTAAGGTGAGGAATTGTTCATGTGTCTTGGTCAATCGCATGCTAGGATAGATTAGTGACGATATTCTCGCTTATTATGTTGATCCTTGTTCATGATGTCGTGTTTAGCTTATCAAGTTATCTAGGGTTTATTGTTTCGTAAGATTGCTTGCTTTAGATACTATTAATTAACCCTAATTGATAACTGTAAGGAAATCAATATAACTGATTGCTTAATAATCTAATAATTATTCTTTAGGATTTTACTTGATGCGATCAAGGGTTCTTTAGGGTTTGTTAGATGAATACGTTTAGAAATCAGTTTCCATATCATGTTATTTGTCCATTGCTTGATGATTCTTGATACATGGGATTCTTACCTAGGTAGATTCCTTCTCTGATTGGTTTCGATCTTGTTTTTAATTGCTTTTTTCTAGTTTACTTGTTTATTTACTTTCTTAGTTTAATATTAGTTTAAAAACACCCTTAAAACATTAATAATAAATAGTCGTGTCGTAAGTCGAGTCTAATTAGTTAATTAACGTAATTTATAGAGTCATGTGGGTTCGATATTCCGGACTTACTTAGCTTTAGTACAATTGATGTGTTCACTTGCCAGTGTTTTGTGTAGTTGAGTCTTAAGTCTAGTTTTTATTACTTATTTAGTTTAGTTAATATTTAATTGACTGTTTTAAGCACATCAAGTTTTTGGCGTCGTTGCTGGGGAACTCTAGGCGATTGCGTTATTAGTTTTAATGGAACTTATTTGCTACATTCGTGCTATTTATTTATTTTCGTCTTAGTCGTAGGAATCTAATTTAAGTTTTAGTTTATTTTTATTTTTATTTTTTTAGTATTCGAGTCTACTCACTTGGTCTATTGCGTTTTTCAGGTTTATGTCATATCTTCGTTCACAAGGACCACCGTTAGAGAATCTGGAACTTTCTCCATTGAAGAACGAGGCTAGCTCGTCTGCCGAGAAACAACCGTCAGAACCCGCGTCTACACCAAATTCGTCACCACCCAGTACACCGCCTGAAAGTCCGAGAAATCAAGATCAAATGGCCGACGATAGAACTATTGCTGCTCTAGCCTTCAATGGTTTAGCCGGAAACCAGTCATGCATTGTCGTTCCCGCAATCAGCAATCCCAACTCGTGGCAGATTCCGTCATACATCATGAACAACATCGTTCAAACTAATCAGTTTAATGGGCGTGATGACGAGGATGCACCGTCGCATATTAACCGACTTTACCGCGTTTTAAAAAATTTTAATGTACATGGTGCTACTGAAGATGCTATTTTCTTACATTTATTTCCGTTTTCACTTGGAGGTAAAGCTGCTATTTGGCTTGACTTTCAACCACCTGGAACGTTCACTACTTGGGAGGCGTTACGTTCAGCTTTTATCAAGAAGTACTTCTCACCTGCTAAACCGTCCGTTCTTCGTGATCAAATTCATTCTTTCACATGGAACCGAGGGAGAAATTTTGTCATGCTTGTGAGCGTTTTCAGAACATGCTAGCCCATTGCTCACAGAATGGTTTTACACCATGGGATCTCATGGAGAAATTTTACAATGGGCTGAACTACAAATCCCAAGTTCGGTTCGATACGGCCGCGGGAGGAAGTTTACTAGAAAAGAAGAATGTCACCGAATGTAACGACATGTTTGAGAGATTTGCTCAATCCGATTATGCCAAAGAGCCACATCGCGGGAATTCCACTCCCGTTAGCAGTACATCCTCATCCGCTCGAGGTGTACACCAGGTTAATCTAGATAATAGTGTGGCTGCTGCTTTGGAATCACTAACTAGAGAGGTTAAAGAGATGAAGACCAAGGTGGACAGGTGTGAGTTTTGTAGGGGTGGACATGGTACGTTGGAGTGCCCGGTGATGAATCAACAGGTCGATTTTGTTGCTGGCCAGACCAGATTTCCCAACAACTATAATACCAACAATCAGAGTTGGAACACCTACAAGAACCCGAATCAGAATAATGCTAATTGGCGTCCGTGGGGTGCACCTCCCAGATTTCAAAATTCTTATGCTCCAGGACAAGGTCAGTATTTTAATAATAATAACACCGATGGTACTAATGTTCAAAATAATGTGCAGGATTCGAACGGTGGAATTGGGCATTTGGAAGAAATGATGAAGCAAATCTTGGAGAGAGATCAAGCTACATAGAAAAAGTTTGCCGAACACAATTTGCTCTTCAAGAATCAAAAATCTTCTATTCTCTATATTCAAATGACTGTTGGTGATATTGCTCATCGTTTAGAAGAAAGGCCCCCAGGTCAGTTAAGGTTATTCCTCAAACTAATCCGGCTGTTCAATTGAAAACTATCTCAACTCGTAGTGGTAGGGTTTTCGGTCCGGAGAGAATTAGTATAGAAGTTGAGAAAGATGGGGAGGACGAGTTGATAGATGAGGAGATAGAAATGGAGGCTCCGGGTAAGTCTCAAAGTACAACACCAATTATAGAGCCACAAGTTGAAAAAAACACCGAGAAGAAGCCGGTTGGAGTCCGGCCACCACCACACATCATTAACCCTGCTTATGTCCCATATCTCGCCCCTTTAAATAATCAAAGGTATACGAAAGATTACGGGCATTTTCTCAATATATTTAGCCAATTGAATGTCAACCTCCCGTTCGTTGAAGTCCTCCAACATATGCCTAAGTACGCCAAATTTTTGAAAGACCTTCTTTAAAGAAAGGATAAGTTGGAGGAGTTGTTGACTGTTCCCCTAAATGGAGAGTGTTCTGCCGTAGTTCTTAATAAAGTACCGGAGAAATTACCCAACCCCGGTGTTTTTACCATTCCTTGTCTTTTCGGAAGTTATACGACGTGTCAAGCATTGGCCGATCTTGGAGCTAGTATAAACCTTATGCCATATATTCTTTGTATGAAAAGTTGGACCTAGGAGAACTCACCCCTACTCGTATGACTTGTCATTAGCCAATCGTTCCGTTAGGTATCCGAGGGGTGTAAGGCCCCGTTCCCGGTAGCCCTACTTTAGCGTCGGATTTACTCACAAACACAGATCTTACAAATCAGAGTTAATTAAAACTTTTCTCGGAATCTAAAACATCAACCATTCGTTACAAAACATTAAATCTTTTCTTTGATACCATAAAAAAACATTATATTTAAAACATCTTTACTTCTATCTTCAGATGCCAGCCGTTCAATCCATGCCATGTGCCGTCCTCATGCTAACTCTATAATCAGCTCACTTGCGTGCATACTAAAAGTCAGCTACGCTGAGTGAGTTCAAGTTAACCAAGTGACTTATCATACAACCACTACATGCATTATATACGTATCCGAAGACACGTAGTCCACTATCTGACCTGCTCACCTTACCACTTAACCTCTTATTTATCCCTACCACTTAACCACTTTAATAACGAATGACGTTATGCCACTTTGCCACTTTAATAACGACCTTTAATCAGTGGGAATCTTCACTTATATACCTTGAACACTCAGTTAAATTTTGGGACCGATTCGACGGCTATATTTCCGGGAATCTTTGTGTCATTGTGGGTGGTTTTCTCAAAAACAGGAATT
The DNA here is from genome assembly GCF_021521415.1 of Bidens hawaiensis. Taxonomy (NCBI): domain Eukaryota; kingdom Viridiplantae; phylum Streptophyta; class Magnoliopsida; order Asterales; family Asteraceae; genus Bidens; species Bidens hawaiensis. Next base: position 365,369 of record NW_027492793.1, read on the forward strand.
GAGTTAAGTGTGTGTTTTGATGGTGGAGGCTATGGTGTAGAGATGTTTGAAAATGGAAAGGATTAAGGTTTTAAGGGGTATTTATACTCTCTTAAGCCCATAGACCTAAGGCCCATCTTTCCTTTTTGGTCCATAGTTAATTTCATCTAATTAGCCTAATTATCCTTCCATCCTTATTATTTTATTTATTCTCTACTAACTCAAGTAAACTTTTCCATCATAAATAAATAATATATTAAATATTATTTTTAGAAATTTCGGGATGTTACAAGGGGTGTCGTAGAGAATCTGCTCGTTAAGGTTGATAATCTGGTTTTTCCCGTAGATTTTGTTGTTTTGGATATGGAGGCCGACGGGAGAGTTCCTATCATTTTGGGTCATCCATTCTTACGTACCACTAGGGCGGTCATTGATGTGTTTGAAGGTAAGATAACTCTAAGAGACGGTGATGAAAGTGCTACTTATTTGGCGAAGTCCATTAGACATCCGAGTGGTCAAGACGGTCTCATTGATCCATGTCATCCAGTTTACTCGATAGAGTCATTTATCTCGGGCATGGGTCCTAGTCTTGACGATTCCCGTTCGGTGAGTATTAGTGTGAAAAAGGACCGAGAGGTTTTGAGTTCTCGGGAAATGGTGAAGTGTTTTGGAGAAAGAGGTGGTGGTAAGTGAAAGTTTGAGAAGGTTCGTGGTGTTAAAAAGAAGAAGTCAAAGGTTGATGGATTGTCAGATCATGATTCGGAATCTTTGAGGGCATTGGAGTTCTACCGAGGTGGAGGAAGCTCCACCCGGTCCGCCAGGTGATTCGCTTAGCATGGGTACTTGAGTGAAAACTCAAGTGTAGAGTTTGTATAATTTCTTTCATTTTATTTTATATTCTTTGAGTCACTAACGTTAGTTTTTCTTGTATTTTTTTTGTTCGCGTCGTCGAGTCGTTTCAAGGAATCATCACCATCATGAAGAGAAGAATTGACGATAATTTAAGAGGTGCCAGGTAAGTTTTACATGTAAGAATGACATAAAATGGGCATAACAAATAATTAGTAATTTTTTGGAAATTTTTATAAGGCAATAGGGGCAAAAAACGAAAACATTTTTCTGCCAAAAGTGCCTGTCGCGCGTGCGACGGGATATGGGATTCCCCCCTGCGCAGCGCGGAGCATACAAAAACCATCAGCTATACGCGCTGCGTAGCGCGACCGGAAGCCAGGGGGCGTGCGGCGTTGCTTGCCCAGCCAGCCATATCCGAATTACGTACAAAATCTCATGATGGTAGAGTTTACCAGAACAATGGGGTTGGTGTAGAGGCGGAAGACATGCACATCAAAAAAGACGTGGTGACTTATGGACAAAACTTTTATTTTGGGGTTTTGCAAGAGATATGGGTCCTAGATTATCATACTAAAAGACTTCCGGTCTTCATGTGCCAATGGGTTGACCGTAAACATGTCAAACATGATATTCTTGGTTACACGTTGGTCGACCCAATAAAATTTGGCCACAAGGATGATCCGTTCAAATTGGCCTCGCAAGCACGCCAGGTGTTTTATGTTCAAGATCAGCTAGATAGAAAGGTGTTTTATGTTCAAGATCAGCTGGATAGAAAAAAAGCATGTTATCCTCATAACTCCACCCATGAATTATATGCATTTGTATGACGAGGTCGCTAAGGAATTTAGTACGGGAACTTTCCTTCATGAGGGTAATACATTGCCACTTGTACAACCAAATCAACTGTTTCGTAATGAGTCCCCGGATGATTACTGAAGGCCCAGGAAAAAGCCTACAACTATTCGTAATGGAGATTGACACCGATATCGGGGTTGTCGACCCAGGGGTTGTGTTCGTTTGGCTAGTTAGATGTAAATAATGTTTAAATTTAGTTGTGATACTGTGACACTCGTCAATCTCAGGTTAACTTTGTTAATCCGAACTTCGTTAGTTCAAACTTAAGATCACACGAACTATAACGTATATCTCATTACATTTAAATTAGGGTTTAAATGACGCATGACAATCACTACACAAGTAGTCTTTTGGAATTTCACCGAAAAACACACGAGTCAACTCTAACCGTTGGTGAATAAACGACAAATATTATAAACAAGTACTTGGTATAATTACGTGTTATGTTTATATGTGTACCTTTGTGCTTGTATGTATAACATTATATTAGAAATGTAATTGAAACCCTTATTTGTGGTTGGAAGGGTTGATTCATAGGTCTCTTTTCGAATCTGGATAAAGGTTGAGTGTTACCTCCGTCTTTCTAGCTGAAATTCGGGTGGTTTCTCCATCCTGGATTGTAGTTATTGCTGAAAGCGTTGTTCTGTCGAGCGATGAAATCGACTTCTTCCACGGCCATAATGACTTGTTTACAGTCACTCGTCTTATGACTTCCTCCACAAGTGTCACAGGTGAGTCTGGTTTTTGATAGTTCAGCTTGAAGTTGTTCGAATTTTTTAGAAAGAGCTTCAAGCTGTGTTGTGACAAGAGTGTTGGAGTCTACGTGGTGTATTCCTTTATGGGTAGGTGTAGATCTTGGTGGGTTATAAGAGAAACCCTTATTTGTGGCTTTCTCCAGGATTTCAAATGCTTCGTTAGGTGATTTGGATCCCAGGTCTCCACCAGCGATCTGGTCGATGGCCTGTTTGTTTTGACTGGATTGTGCGTCAAAGAAAGTTTTGACTTGTAACCACACGCTTAGTCCATGATGTGGGCACCTTCTCAGAAGACTTTTGTATCTTTCCCATGCTGCGTGTAACGACTCATCATCATCGGTCCGGAATCCGGTTTAAGTTTTGTCAGGCGGAAAATATTTGAGGAGAAACTGTTCAACCATTTGGTCCCAAGTGGTGATGTAACCAGAGGAAATAGATTCTATCCATTCTAAGGCTTGGCCCCTTAGAGAGAAAGGAAAGAGTTTAAGTTTGATTTGATCGTCTGAACAGTTTTGAATTTTAAAGGTTCCGTAGATTCGTAGAAATCGAGATATGTGAGAAAGAGGGTCTTCGTCGAGGAGACCATGAAATTGAACTGAATTTTCCACCATATGAATGGTGCTAGATTTGATTTCGAAATTTTGGGTAATTTCGGGTGGAGCCACTCCATTGCCATAGCCTTCGAGAGTTGGCTTGGCATACTGGCTCATTTTCGGCTCATTGTTCTGGGCCGCCATCATTTCATCAGTTTGATTTTCTCCTGATGCGGTGGTGTCTACTGATTCATCTTTGATTGCTTCTGCGGTTTCTGTAGTCCGTTTACGAGTTCGTCAACGAAAGAGTCGTTCCGGTTCAGAAATTGTAGAAACAAGCTCACGCTCAAAAGTAGAGGACATACATGAGGGTAAATCAAAATTATACTAAAGTAAAAGTTAGCTAAAGTTAATCTAAAGGTTAGTCTAAGTTAAACTAAGCTATTTTAAACTATACTAATGTCTAAGTTAGTTAAACTAAAGTAAAGTATGGTAACTAAAGGTAAAAAGTAGGCTAGCCGTAAAATTATATAGTTTAATATTTAGTAAAAATTAAAGATAAAATAAAATAGAAGTTAAAAATTTGTACAATTATAGACAATGATTAAATTAAAACTTGGATCGTTCTTAGAAACGTACCGTGTATCCCCGGAAACGGCGCCAAAAACTTTTATGAGTGCGTGCTAGTGGTATAAAATATTATGAAAGGTTGAATGATTTGCTTTTGCACAAGATCGTGTTTTAAATTTATAAAAATGATTTCTACAAAGACTAAACACACAAAAAATAGGCAAGTGTACCTATCGTATATGTAGAATAGTAATGGTAAGAACCAAGTATCGATCCGTGGACACACAAGTTTCTAATAATAAATTGTTGTTTTACTTCAATCGGATGTTTTAATCATTTTGGGGTTGATTTTTAAACTTTTTATTAAATATAAATACTTATATTTATAATATATAGGTGACCGAGAAAAGAGATTCTAAACGAGTTGTTCAATTATGCGAAGGTTACCATCTAAGATCAAGAATCCACTCCATTTTAGCATTGATAATTAATATGTTGACATGTGATAAACCTGCCGTAGTAATATATGATAGATAGCTCCTTAAACCTTAAGTGAGCATCTTCGGCACTAAGGAGATGGTATGCGCATTTTAAAGGCCACCCTTTCCTAATGTCATACCATCTCAATGATGTCGATTTGAGTTGACAAGTAGTTTGTTAAAGTAGAAAGATTAGGATTGACTTCGATTTCTCAAATACCAATTCTAACAACTTCGGGTGGTTGTAGTTCATCACACAACCTCCCCTTGGTTGATTTATGTAGGTTATAATTACACATTCCGTTAACATATGGTTTCTTTAACTAATTTGATATCCTAAGCAAAGCCATTTTCGGATTACCAAGGTTTAGAAAAATACACCATAACTTATATCTCATCATTTCTAAGTACAATATAAGGATCCATGTTTCGATAATGTATCAAAGTATTTCTATCTTTCAAGAACATGAATCGATCATGAACGATTGCCAAAGATATTGACAACCACCAACTTTGATTTAGTGATTTAAGATGGTGAAACGTTTCTCATCAAAATATAATTGTAATATAACCATGTACTTTACTAGACTACATCACATGTCTTGATTAATTATCAAGTAAAACAAAGCTTCTTCATAGATTTTAGATGGTAAAAGGAGTTTAGCTCATAATGAGCATAATGATGAACATTAAGATGATTGATAATAACAAATACATGATTAAACTTAGAACAATCTAACCAAATGTAGATGAATCCTTCTTCTTAATGTTGGTAATGATAGTTGATGATGATGATTAGTGGTGATGACCTCCAACCCTTCAAACTGTTCACTAGATCTTCAAAGTGAGTGTTAGTGTGTGTTTTAATAAGTGAAAACCGGAGAGAATTCTTTTCAACGCGCACTCTTCAAATGGCACAAGAGTCACTATTTATAGGCAATATGGAGTGTGAAGCACGGCCCCGTGCTTGATGAGCACGACCCCGTGCATTTTTATGACATGTGCCAGATTTGTTTCGTCTTTTCTGTGACGTGGCCACGGCCCCGTGGTTGTTAGGCGCGGCCCCGTGATTTTTAGTGACATGTGCTAAATTCTTCTTTGTCTTTTCTGTGTTCCCGTCCACGGCCCCGTGCTTTTTGCTTCCAGATTTTGTCTTTTCTTGTTTCAGAAGCATGGGGGTGTGTTTCTTGAGGCATGGGGGCGTGTTTCTTTGTTTTCTTGTGTTTTCTTTTGTTTTTCTTCGTCTTTTTGCTTGTTTCTTCGTTTGAGGCTTGGTTTCACCTGAAATTATGTTTTATTATGATAAGTAGCCTTTTATGCTATGTTATTGGATAGAAATTGCAGTTTTTAGAGTTTATTTGATGCTGAAAAGATGTATATTTATATGTACATCAAATATAAACACCATATCTAATCCATTCTATCAAATAATTGCATGATTAAACCTGTCATCATAAACCCAAAGTGCTAAATATGTTTCTTGTTGATGAATTAGGGTTACATGCATGATAATGACTGTTGTGTGTTTACTGTGATATTTTGATCATTGTGAGAAAACCGTATATTATAAAACAATAATAAAAATATTTTTAGAAACCTAACTCAAGTGTGCTTCGGTGATGATTTTTGGTGATTTTTGGACGTGTATTGATTTATTAAATAGAGAAATCTTGTCGAATGAAAATCTGCCTGGATAAAATAGCTGCTGAATTACTTAAGTTAACATGAAAAGTGCATAGTTGATTGATGTTTGCTGTGTGTATGACTTAATTGCCCTTTTGGGAGTTAGTTTACTAGTAATGTACAATAGTAACACTTTACAAGATATTTGTTCACGCATGTAGCTTATCACCAACGTGTTTGTCGAGTCGCACTTATTTCACAAACGAAACACGAAACGTATCTCATGCATAAGTTTTATGTACTGAGTCTAGGGACTCACTCGTAGTATAAATACTTAGAAAATCTCATTTTTGTTTTAGAGTACTAGTGAGGATTTTCTGTGACGCACACCTCTCTCGGATTCTTTTTGTTATCTTCGCAAAAAGTGAGTTTCACAGCCCCTTTTACTCTCTTTTTAAACGCTTTTATTAGGGGGGGATAACATACTCCACGCTTTAGATTTTGTTATTCTTTATATATCACTTGTAAGGCTAACTGGAAAACAAACCAACAAAAATTCTTCATAACATCGAACCGGTTAATATTTGGATAATAGCGAGTCACTGTTGAGTAGTACTACTGGGTTTGACAAACCCCACCCAACTCTAAACTCGACTGTAGGTCGAGTGGGTGTAATCTTGGCTAACACATTACCATGGTCGTGGTTGACATCGTGGCAAGGCAATTGATAAACAGTCAGCTTCGGTGTCTAACACTTAGTAATGCATGCTTGATAGGTTAGCTACCTATTGATATAAAATTGACTTAACACTATCTGGTAACGCTAAAACGCAAACGCTTTATTTGTATAAACTTGTGAACTCACCAACCCTGTGTTGACACTTTTAGTATGTTATTCTCAGGTAGCCGAGGCGGGCTCACGGTATAGGACATGCATTCGCTAAACACTATTGCTTTAAAAACTTCTTTTAATTTTTATCTTGATAACTTGGGTTTTAAGTCGTCCTGTGTGGCGCAACTTTTTGGTTTACAATTTACGCTTTCGCATTTCATTTAAGACTTGATGTTTTGTTGGTTTTGGAAACTTTAAATATGGTGTTTGATTATAACTAATGATTCCGATCCTGTTAGTTCACACCCTCTGAAGGTAAAACTCCGTTAGTGGATTTTGAGGGTGTGACAGATAAATGATATCACCATTCTTTACTTTGTACTTATTAATTCAAACTAAAGAAATATCGGTTGTTTTTAATACTATTACTACTAATATAGGCCAGTTTGTTGAATTCATTTCATTATAAAAGTCTCAGTCATCAAGTTCAAACAAACATTAACTAAATACACACATTCAAACATCAAGTGTAACGCTGAAACCAAATAAGCAACAAATATAAAATACAATGCATATAATTTCTCCGCCTGTGACAGTTATCATTTCTCCGCCTGCTGGTTTTGTTTCTTGCACAACCTCTATTTGTTCATATTGTTCTTCTGCTTCGAATTCAACTTACTTTCAACAGCTGGTTTTCCTACAAAACATTATCAACTCATTTTATATAAAAAAAGACCATTATGCCCTTCTTTTCACTAACCTGCATACCAAAATTGTACCGTCCATACTCAGATCTTTGACCAAAGCATTTATGGGTCTTAGACTTTGAAGAAGCTTTTGAACAAATAAAATTCATTTTTGAAAAATCCCTTCCAAACTCAATGCCATCACCAGCAACCTAATTTAAGATCTGGTGATGGCATCGAGTTTTGGAAGGAATTTTATCAAAATTTAAGATCTTTGGGAAGCTTAAGATCTGTGGAAACCTAATTTAAGATGTTTCCTTCTTGGCCAAGTTTGCAATTTACATAACATATTATATAGAATTTCAGTCAGAAGTTTTATTGCAGTAATTAAAGTCAAAGTAGTTGGTTGTTGAGTAACTGCATAACTAATTTTGGAAATTAATTAAAATTTATGCTTACTACCTGTCAAAAATCTTGGAAATTATGTAATGATAGCCTACATTAAAGTTAATTATAAAAACTATATCTATTATGCTTTAAATACGCTTACTATAAATATTGGTCGTTTTTAATACTATTACTATAGTACGATTCAAAGACGCTTACTAAAAATATTGGTTGTTTTTGTTTTAATACTATTACTATATCTATTAATTAATTACACACATTCAAACATCAAGTGTAATGCAGAATAACCAAAAATATATTAATACTTAAATTACATTTAAATTATTAAAAAACTAACACCTAGCATCATATTCCAGTTCTGAATCTACATCATCTGATTCATCTTCTGAATGATGATTAGATGTCATCCGAGAGGGCATGATCCTCTCCCACATGCCGTCCGAAGTGTAGGTGGACGTATTAAGCCTTCGTAGGTGAAGGTTCACCTCAGTATGGAATGTCCCATAAAAGGACACAGCCTTGTAGTCCTCCATGGAGTTCAACTCAATGCGCGCCACCTCGATGCCCCGGGCTTCCATCACAATGCTGAAATAGTCAGCAGTGGTGTATCCAAGACCTAACCATTTGGTTAAGTTGTTGGTACCTGAAGGTTTGAGGGTGGACATAGTCCACATACCTCACCCTTTGATTCTTCCGTACGCCGGCGGATTCAAAGTGGAAAACGATGGTGAATAAGGTGGGGGTGCAGCCTCACCCTGTTCTCGTACAATCCAACTTGCAGCCATTTTTGGAGAGTGATTTGGAAAGTGGATCGTGATTATGAAATCGGAGGCGATGTGGAAAGTGGTATTTAAAGACCATCATCACCATCATCGGAAACCGGTACATCTCCCTGACAATTTGAAATTGGCGGCACAAGGAAACTGGAAAGAAAATGATGACGTAGCCATTCGTCAAATCAAAGTGTGGCCATTAATTACTTTTGGACACACTTAAAAATATTGTAGTGTGACCATTTATCAGTTATAGCCACACATAATAAGTGTATCCGTGACAATAAAAAACTTATGAAAAATAAAACTAAACTACTCTTTGGTCACACAACCCGTATAAGTGGCTATATGTTTTAAGTGTTTTAGCCACATTACTAACAAATACAATGGTTGTTCGTCATATTTCGCCACATTATTAAAAATGTGGCTAACAAATGTGACATTAGGTCACACAACGTAGTATAAGTGGCTATATCTTTTACCTTTTAGACACTTCTCTTATTAAAACAGTAGCCGTTCGTCACATTTTCCCACACTATTAAACATGTGGCTAGTTAAATGTCACAGTTTTCCCTTAGAGTGTGGCTAATACATATGTTATTGGTCACATGTATCAAAGATCAAATAAACTATGACTGTAGGTCACATTTCGCCATACATTTTTATAATGTGTCTAGCTTATGTCACATTTTTTTCAAAGTGTGGCAAAAAGTACCTGAGTAGGTATAGAATGGTTACATGAAGAAAAACATGTGTGGCCAAAACATTCTAGATGGTTTTCAAACTTGGCCAAAGACCTTTTAGCCACACATTTAAGCCGAAGTGTTGCAAATCGCCCAGACCACATGTGTTGCTAAAAGGGGATATTCACGTAGTGTGAAGAGAATATATATATTGTAAAGCACGTGAGTTAGGGGGAATAAATAAAGATTGATGGTAAGCTAAGAAGAAATGAACGTTTCCGATTAAACGTGTGAATATTCAGCACGGCATTAGAGAAAATGTAAATTGTTGAATTCAACTGAATATTGTAGAGAACTGAAAAGCGAGAACGTCGGCGAAAACGTGACTCAATTCTGAGTTATAACGAAACGGGAAAATGCAAATTAGCATTTTCGAACACAGTCGTTAAAGCACATGTACCGATGAGCTTGTACAAGTGAATACTATCGTCTTATTTGAGATTTAATATTTGGGATAAGTTAAATTGAATAGACACCATAAGTTTGGAAGAGTGTTTTTTGCGAAAAACAAATACACTAGTTTTATTAAATTCGGTGTAACACGGAACCGACATCGGGTAACGACCATCAATAAATTATTAGCGAAAATCATAAGCTAGCAAGACAATTTTAAGTGGAGATTGATATTAATATGTTGACAAAATATATTTGAAAAATATAACGTCACTTGAAGTAGCGGGTTTGTTGAAGCGAGAGACCGAAACGCGATCGCAAAACGCGTTTAAAACCGCACTATATAAGTGGGCCTACCCCCACTTTACATTCATTCTAACACATATTTCTAAAATCTAGAGAGAGGGAGAGAGAGAGAGAGAGCAAGTAGAGAGAAGGACGAGAATTCCGGTGGTGGAGCGCGGAGGTCCGGCGGTGGTGCGTGGCGGTCCGGCGGCGGCCGGTGGTGGTCCGGCGCGGTGGTTTGGTGGCGGTCGAAGCCCGTCTATTACTCGAAATCATTTTTCGACGTCTTGAACGCGATGCTAAGCTCCGATCGTTCTAACTTTAAGCTTAAGTTCGTTAAAACGTGTTTTAAAATCTGGTCAGATTGTATTAGTTCTGCATGTCTGCAAAGATCGGTCTATAAAATAAGATCTAACTGTTTGATCATCTTGATTTTGGTACAGAGGGTTCACAACCCCTATATAATCATTTTTATTGGTGGAGATGATGATTGAAGTTGCTTAAGTTGGGTTTCTAAACCCGTTTACGTGTTTAGTTCGCTGTCGAATTTTGAAAACACATCTATAAAGAAATGTGGATTTCCGGAGATCTGACCATCGGATCAAGCTAAAATTTTCGGTGAATCTTCCTAACATATTGTTCTTTGATTCCAATGAAGGAATCGACGATTAGATGTATGGACGGTAAATTATAAGCTTCGTAAACTACTTGTCAGATTTTAGAACGAAAATAGTTATTTTAAACGAGTTGCATGTAGGTTTTGAGGTGTCGTATGAACCATCCGAGGAGATCTGACCATCGGATCAAGCTGAAATTTTTGGTGAATCTTCCTAACAAAAATTTCTTTGATTCCAATGAAGGAATCGATGATCAGATGTATGGATGGTAAGTTATAAGCTTCGTAAGCTACTGGTCAGATTATAGAACGAAAATAGTTATTTAAAACGAGTTGCATGTAGGTTTTGAGGTGTCATATGAACCATCCGAGACCGGATAAATGTTCGTGAGTTAAAAACGAACGCGTTGGTATATCCAGATCGTGTTGCATGTCGGCTGTGAGTAGATATTGAGACGTGAACCGCACGCGAGAGGGTTTATGTCTTAAAAGTTTGATAAAATTAGATTTTGACAGATTGGTTTAAATAGTGATATTGAGTGTAGTTTGAAATATTAAAATGTGGTAGATGATTATTTTAATTATAGTTAGTTTACAAACGAGCATTAAAAACAAGAGTATATGAAGTGCATAACAAATATAAATTCCCGACCCCTCGTGTGAAGAATGGTGCAACCGAGACTTGGACGATTTCCTCTGTGTTTGTATGTGTGTGTATACACTATATTTTGACTGGAATATTTTATCCGAATAGTGACCACCATTAATATTAAAAATAAATATACTTTTAGAAAATGTAAACTTTTATATAAAATATGAAAACAAAGTTTTATATTATTAATATAACCGTTTTGGTATAAGTAATAATAACGATTATATTATGTTTTGTTAAAAAAGTGGTATATAACATATTTGTTCGAATTCAAACATGCGTCTATTAATAAAGAATATTATATTTTAATATATATATATATATACTTTTTATTAAATGCTCAAGTTTAGTTTCGAAAACATATATTATTTCTACAACGATTATTTGAAACTATGTTGTTCCAATATATATATATATAAGGTATTTTAAAACGTTCGATTGAGTTACGATTTTTCCTAAATAATAAAAGTTTGTAATTTAGTTATTACAATTATAATAAATAAGACACGTGAGGATAAATAAATTAAGTTAGGATAAGATTCCATTTGTATCTATGTTTATGTGTTAATATACTTGATATTAAACATAGGAATTTGGTTATCATTTGGATGAATGTTAATAATATCTTGACGCCGATTGACATATTATCACAATTGGATGTTATTTGAGCTGACGCAAAGGTGAGTTTTATCGTAAATCCCGACTTAAATGTTTTAATCATTTATAAATTTTTTCGGGGAAAAAGTATGTAAAGAAATGGCTATATAGTTTACAAATTGTGTTAAATGGGATGAGTCATTATAAAAGGAAAAACCGTTAACCTAGAGAGAAAGGGCCTAAAAATATTGAAAGATCTATCGGGGCGACGCCCCCTGCTCTTCCAGTCGCTCTGGTTGAAAAGGTGGGAATATTTTGATTTTGATATATATCAGGTTTATCATGTTGATAGTCATGCATGTGTTGTACTCTTTGCTCGTTTACAACTAACACATTTTGTTTAAGAAATATATAGATATGTTTGGAAAAGTGGAAAATAAAATTCCCATTGATAAGAATGGTGAATAATGAAATTTATCATTGATAAGAATGATGAATAAAGAGGAGTAAAGTCGAGAACTATTACATCCTGGTTTTTAAATTGAGAAATTCACCAACATTCGTGTTGACAAAATTATATTTAACGTACTTTTCATGTAAATGAAAAAGCAGATTCTTCGTGAAGGACTTGGGAAAATGGTGTCGTGCATTTGAATGAATGATAGTTGGACTTATAATTTAAAAAAGAACCGTGCATGTTTGACACGTGTAAAACTCTTATATTTAATAAAGTCCAACTTATGGGGTATTATTTTTGAATATGATTGGCTGAACAACGTCTGTCACCCCCCAAATTAACTAAATTAAGTCTTCCATTGCCAAGTTAACGATTTTGGGGTGTGACAGAAGATGGCATCAGAGCTAATGGTTATAGCGAAATAGAAATATTTGATGAAATATTTCTGGACTATAACCCAAGTATTCGAAACAAACGTTTTCCCATTTCACGAAGTTGAAAAATTTATAAAAAAATTTCATATGAAATGCAAAAGAAAAGGTTGCATTTAATTTGTTTATGTATTATGTGAAAAGGTTGCTAACATTTTAAGTTATTAAACAAAAACAAATTTATATATTATATTAAATGTTAACAAAAAAAAACAAAAGGATGAAAAAACATTATAGTAACCTTGAAAGCTATGACAATCAGTTCACGTCCCGGCATTTCCGCCGTAGGTTGGGGTGTGACAGATTGGTATCAGAGTCGAAGGTTTAAGATAGGTCGTTAGTGGTGCCATAGTAACATGCTTAGAAGCGTCATACGTGCTTATCTGTTTACCTTTATGCGTTCAAATTAGATTGTTTACATCTTTCTTAGATAATTATTTATTGTATTATTATGCACACACACACAAACTTCGAGGCTATGCCTCAACATTCAAAGAAAACTTTTCGAAAATTAGATTTCTTTTATATTCGGGAAATTCCTTAAGAATTCCCACATGTTGTTTTCACTCGTTCACCTTAGGGCTAGGTTATTTGGCATGTCCCTGTAATAAATGAAAAGGGAAGAGAAACTGTGAGTTGGTCCTTGGCAAGACGGTTCCAAGAACCAAAGGAAATACGCTATTCCTTACCTGGAGGATAGCCTGACTAAAATAATCGACCCTATGGACCTGAGCGAGACCCATAAATGCCATATGCCCGACACCCTAAGCTGTCATCCATGACCACATTAGTGGTTGCATTCCTATAATACTTTTAAACCGATTCACGGTGATACGTGACTCAAATTCGTTAACCTTCCTATTGTGGTTTTTACGTTATTTTAAATGGTTAGTCGTAAATCCTGACTATTCATTTCTCACTTTGTTTCACGTTTTTGTTGGAGTCATCATATGTGGTGATTCACGAGCTACTCCAACTACCCAAATTTTATTTCGATAGTTCGTTATTTAGTTTGGTCGGTTATAACGCAATGTAACACTCATTGGACCGACAAACTTCATTGCATTGTTAATTCATTAATTAGTTGGGACAATCAAATTTCCATGTAACGCTCATGGGCAATCCAACTCAGTTATTTTTATTCGTTAGTTCGTTGGGTCATTCAAATTGCCATGGAAATCTCATGGAAGGCCAACATCCACAATTTATATTTCGCTAGCTTATTGTAAACTTATGGAAGGCCAACATCCACAATTTATATTTCGCTTGCTTATTGTAAACTTAATAAAAAAAATCTAAATTTAAACTGACTTATTTCCTCGTGTAGTCATCACACATTAATCATATTGACTACATCATTTAATAACTATTTACGCCATGTACCCCCCTCATCTTATAATCTTTTATTTTTAACCTTTATAACGCAAATCCCTTTACTTCGCAAAGAAACGTTATTATAAGTTATCTTTACTTGTACATTTTATTATTCAAATGTTTTCCTTAACTTATCCTTTATCTTATAAATCCTCATTTTTGGTCCCTATAAAATGACGTCTCTAAGAAACCACCGTCGTCACCAACGTTCATCTGGTTCACGCGATCGCTACTTAGCTGCTAGGATGACAAAAGAATTCGCTGCTGCAATGCCCACGATTGTCACTCAGATCCAAAGCCTCAACTCCAACGGATATGCCTCCTCGTCCACACCAAATAGCTATGATTTCCGTAACTTTTTGAGCACCAAACCTCCATCCTTCCGTGGTGAGGAAAATGCCACTGCTTTGCTACAATGGTTCGAGGAAATGGAAAACATCTTCATCCACTGCGAATGTCCGGATGCCAAACGGACCAACTTCGCCTCAAGCCGATTCGAGAGTCGAGCTGTCATCTGGTGGAATGCCCTAAGGAATGACCAAGGGTCTGACTTGGTCGTATCCATGCCTTGGGAAGAACTTAAGAAGGCAATGAAGAAGGAGTTCTGCCAGGAACACGAACTGCAAATACTTGAGACTGAGTTTTGGGAACTCAAACAGATTGGTGGGGATAACTCTACCTAATCGAACCGTTTTCGTTAACTTAGCCGAATCGTACCTCACCTTGTAACCCCCGACAACTGCGACATTCAGAAATACATTCGCGGTTTACAAAGCATTTTCCGTGATGCTGTGACGAGTCGTGATCCCTTAACCATCGGTGAGGTTACGGACCTAGTTGCTTCCCTCACCGACAGTCATGTCAGGGGTGGAACCTTGTCTCGCAAGGATTCCAAGCCTAATCCCGACAAGACCAAAACCGACTCAGCCTCTGATGCTAAAGCCGAACCCAAACCTGCTTCCAACAACGATCACCGCAACAATAACCACAACAAGCGTAAAGCCTATGCCGTTAATCAACCCAATAACCAACCTCCTCCTAACCAAAACCAAACTGCCCCTAACAAAAAGACTTACCTCGGTCCTCATCCCCTATGTGCCAAGTGTAACTTTCATCACTCTCCTCAAACCCCTTGCCGACTATGCACCTAATGCAACCTTTATTGCCACCTTGCTAACACTTGCCGTATCCCGCCTAATGCACAAGCCACCTGTCGTGCTCAACCCGGTGCTCCTAATACCCGTGCTTGCTATCATTTTGGAGACCCAAACCATCTTCGTAATATGTGCCCTCAACTTATCCATGCCTATCAAGCCCAAACCATGAAAACACCCTACTACTTGACCCATGCTCACCAAGGTCAAACTCGGCCACCTCATGTCCTGCAAGCCCCATCCATCAATCCAAGTCAACCTTGCCTAACCCAATACTATCAAGCTCCGCACCGCCAAGCTCAAGCGTACTAAGCCTACTTTACTCAATCCCCGGCTGTGGAAGCTCAATCGATTCAAGCTATTCCAAGTCAATCTAACTCAACAGCTCCTACTCATGCACCTCCTCATGGTGCTTCAAGTCAAGTCAATTAAGCTACTCAACGACTGTGAAGACTTTTGACGTTCTCTTTATCTATCTTGATTATTTTATATGTCTTAATTTCGTATTGTAATGCCTCTTTATGGCCTTGGATTATTTCCATATTTGAATAATTTATCTTTTATAATCTATCTTATGAATAAAAGTCCATTTTTGGTTCAATAGATTGTTTATTAAAGTTTACGTTGATCTTATTTATTTACCTTCATAAGTGATGTCTTCTTTAAATACTTATACTTTTGCGATTTCTTAATAAAATTCCACTGCAACTTTGGAAATTATTTTATACATTGATGTTTTCTAATTTAAAACTCCTTAACAAATTATGTTCCCTCAAAATTCATGTTTTACTTAAACGTTTTGTAACCCACACAATCGGACGAGTCATGTGGAACATCCAACGATCTAAGTAATTATGGATGCATAAGTAATTACCAAAGTCCTCGCATGGAAATCATGATCAGAATAATTGTGTGTCATAATCAAGAACCGAAAGTAGTTGAGATAACGATACAAATGTAAAGATGATAAGGACATGGTGGATACGCCGCTGATACATCATATATATAAGTGCCCTTATCGGATTTTCATTTGGAGCATTTCTTCAACTATCAAAAGTTCTATATTATGTATTTTTATTTAACGGTGTTATAGTATTCCTTAATTTCGGAACGAAATTCCCTAAAGTAGGGGAGACTATAACAACTCGGGTTTTTGAATTTATATTTTTACCCGACTCGGTTCGATGTTCGGGTTATGTTATTAAATAAATATTATTTATTTATTTATAATTATAACTTTTACGTTTTGACATTTTTAACCCAAACTATAAACTTGAACTTCTTTGTATCCATCCTCAAACTCCAAGGTCCTTTTGGTAAATATTGTCATAACCCATTTCACCAATCTAGATACCCATTGATCCAAACCCGAATCCATATACATTTCTCATACCCGATTTGCTAATCTATTAATTTGAACTTTGAATCTTTATTTGTTTGTTGTATTTGATCTCGTAATTATCATAAAAACCATAATTGCGGCCTAATAAACGATATAGACGTGTTTAATAATCTCAGATCGTTCATCTTTATCCTGATTATAATTCAAACGAAACCTTAAAAATCGTTTCCTATATAAACGATCATAAAAACTCAATTAAATTCACACCAACCTTCATCTCACCATCGCCGACTATATCCCTATCCATAATCATATTAACATTGCCGTTTACAAGCTTGTTCATGACGTATTACGGCCGGCTTTGTTCTGATTCAATTGGCACCTGTTTGGACATCGATCGAGGTAGTTAAATGCATGGTTTTGTTCGTGAGTTCATTCTTATCAATAGCCCTATGGTTGATTTGATCAAACGTATCGAATTGGATCAAATCAATTGTTAGGGTTCATATTAAAAAAACTGTTTAAATTGCTTATGTTTATAATTAACAGAAACCAGTTATGTTTGCATGTCGTACACAACCCAGTTGGTTAAGCATTATGGATCACAGGGTGGAGGTCGCGGGTTCAACACCCAGCACCCCGATTTTTTAGATTTTTTTGTGTTTTTCCTTTTTAAAACATTTATATAATTATATTAATAATAATAACCAATTAAAACTATTTTAATAGAAACCGACTTTATAATACTCGTTTAACTCTCGTTGTCGTTCGTGTATATACGTATATGTAAGCACATAAGTATATATATATATATATACATACATATATATATTTATAATAATTTACAAACTAATATGTTGATTTGTACATATGAACTAATTTTATATATATTTATAAAATATATGTCTCTATCGCATTCACGTGTGATAACCCGCATTCTTTTTGTCTCTATCGCATTTATTCGTCATTAAGGTGAGTACCACATTCCCCTATTTTACTTGTTTCCCATACACAAAACTGCAACTAATGTCTTATGTGAAAACAACTTATACTTTACTTGTTTATGTGCTTATATGTTTTCGCAATCGGAGAGGTCCAACATAATCTCAGAATAGTATGATCATACGCCAGTCGTTATAGCTTTGTGCTTCTCGACATTTCAGTTATACTTGCTCATTTGGTTATTTTGTTATTCTTATATGACTTGTTGCAACTAAATATTTTTATTTATACTTTGAACTGGTGTGCTGCTCACTTAACCTTGTGTTGACAAAACCATTCTATTTTCAACGCATATGCAGGTTATCATTTGATGTGAAGTAACTGAAGTACAAGATCACTTAAGGATTTATGCTAGAAGAAAACTTAATGAGACATATTGTTATTGATTGATATATGTACTTCGTTTATATGGATTTTGTCTGGATGTTTGTTATTTGAAAATTTATTTAATATATATCGAAACTTTTAATAATGCATGATAGTAACCTTGAAAGCTGTGACAATCAGTTCATGCCCCGACATTTCGCTGTAGGTTGGGGTGTGACAAACATGGACCAAATGGAATATTAGTAGTGATTGATCATTTTAAATGCGAACTATCAACAATGTTATGAAAACGGATTGCTGATGTTCATCAACTAAACGTGTGCAACATAACTTATTTTAAAAAACTCTAGAGTGATTATTACATGAGTTCTATAATTGTTCAAGAGTTGTGCGGGTTAATACTTGGTAATTCAAGGTTAATTCTTTACAACTCAACTAATCTAAACTAATGCTTTATGTATTATACAAAGGCTACTTTTACTAAAATATCAAGGACAATTCACGTAGTAATTTAAAGGATTGTCTAATCTTTAATGTGAGTTCACTTATCTTTATAAAAAACCATTTGCTTACATCAAATGATGTTAAGGAGATCATGAGTTATCTCTTTCTTTTATTATCACGGAATAACATGACTTAAGATGTTATTCCCGCATTTAATCACCATAGCAAGCTCATGTCACATGTTTACTAACTAGTTATTAAACCAGGTTAAGAGGAGTTAGAACCAAGATGATATTCAGTATCCTTCTATCTAAAAATACAAAACCCCAAAAATATATTGTCTTTAATTTATGTCTTAAATTCCTTTACCAAAACTAAAACGATAACCGATTCCGGTTGAAATGAATACAACGATTTAGTAGTAAAAATCAATAAGCGTGTTCGTGGATCGATACTTGGTTCTTACCTATACTTTACTACATAAATGATAGGTACACTTTCCTATATGTGTATGGTTTGGTTAAAATAATAATCATTTTTATAACTTTAAAACTAGATATTGTGTGAAAAAAGCCTTTGAAAACTAACAACTTTTTCTATGCCTTTTCACGCACGCCTAATTATTGGCTCCGTTTCCGAGGACACACCGTGAATTATTACATACAATTCAAGTTTTTATTAAACCTAGTTCATAGTGTATATATTTAATACCTATTAAAAAGACCAAAAATATTTTTCTATCTTCTTTATTTTTCAATTTTAATTATAATTTTATTTTCCTTTATCTTTCTAGTTGATAAGTTGCTTACTTTACCTTAGTTTTAGTTGTGCCTTTAGGATTTTTCATTCTCTTAGTTAGTGTATGACCTCTACATCTACTCCTGACCTCATTTCACCACTTTCTGAAACTGAACGCCACTTTCACCAAAGAAAACACACTCAAGCACACAGAGCTACCAAAGGAGTTAAGGACGAATCGAAGGAAGGTACATCAACCGAGGAGAACCAAGAAGAGCCTATGATGGCGGAACTATTAACGAGCTAAACATAAGCCAATATGGCAAGCCGACACTCAACGACTTTGGCAATAGCGTTGCACCAACCGAAATACTTCTAAATTTCGAAAAACAGATCGAGTATCATTCATATGATTGAAAATTCTATCCAATTTCACGGCCTTCTCGACGAAGATCCTTTGTCTCATAATTCCCGATTTCTTCGAATTTGTGGAACTTTCAAAATCCAACATTGTTTCGATGATCAAGCTATAATTAGACTATTCCATTTTACGCTCTAAGGCCATGCCTTGGAATGGCTTGAATCCCTACCATCCCGCTCCATCATCACTTGGGATCAAATGGCTGACCAATTCCTTCTAAAATACTTTCCACCTGATAACATTGCCAAGTATCGCGCCCACATCACCGGATTCTGGACCAATAAAGATAAGTCACTACACGCAACATGGGAGTGATACAAGAGCCTTCTTCGACGATGTCCACACCAATGACTGAACAAGTGTCTTCAAGTCCAAAATTTCTTCGACACTCAAACTAGTCAAACCAAACAAGCAATCGATCAGGTCGCTAGTGGAAATCGCTGGTGAAACACGACTTGTATTTTAACGTATTCGTAGTTATGAAGTCTTGAACGTGCGTATCAACCTGGTTCATCAAACTTATCAAATGGTTTTGGAAATGGGTTGGTTAATAGGGAGAAACCTGACCCAAACCAAACGTTAACCAAAGTGGACCCAAATCATGTTTAAACTAGTTTATATTCAACCTTTTCAAACCAATTCATCTTTTAAATCAAGTAAACTAAGTTTAAACATGTTAATTAGTCCTAAGCTAACCCAAGTTTGGTGGAACTTGAACCTTGGTTTCGGATTATATCCAAATTGAAAGTAAAGTAGGTCTAATCGAGCCCTACAATGAGATTAAAGCGAGTAAATTGACATACCGTGATGATTGAAACAAGTAATCGTGGAATAATGGCCGGAAAATCTCCGTAAATCGCCAAGGGTTTGAAGAGTGGTGGTTAAAGGTGAAAAAAGGGGGTGTTTTTAAATGGTTAAAACTGTCAGGAAAGCCCGATACGACCGTGATCAGCAAGTCACGACCATCATGACCCGGCATGTTCCCATTTTTTTGTTTTTAATTGCTTTTTTGAACCCGTGATTCATTTAACGACCATTATAAACTGAGAAATTAGTTATTTCAATTTAAAAGACAGAGAATGAAAGTTCATTGATTGGAATACGAGTACACGAATGACAAAACCATGGAAGCAAAGAGTACAAATGACAATCGACTAGAATCCTAAACCTATCGGAAATGATTTGAATAATCCTGGTCCTCCTCCGAACAAGGTCTGCATGTGGGTAGGCCCTGCCATGAAGTTGATTGGGTTGCCCTATCGGCTTGGTTCTGGTTACAATGAGCGAGCTCGGTCATTAACCGCTCGAGGTTGTCTTCTAGCTTAGCCATTCCTTCGGTCCACTTGAGAGTGTTCGAAACGTAGTGTTTCAACCTTATCATGCAACTCTCAGTTTCTTTGCTCCGCCGCCATTTTAATGCTCACTAACTCGTCAAATCTCTCGCGTAATAGTTGCCTACTTATATCTATAGGCACCTCTCATTGTCTTCCATAACTTGGCCCCCATCCTCTCATCTCCATGTTTAAATTCTTAGTAGGAAATATGTGAAAAGGGGTATGTAAAAAGAAAGGGAAGTGATAGCCTTTTATTGACACATAGGAAGGAGAAAGATGACCATGGTGACATAAACATGGGAATTTTAGGTGAATGCCATAAATGTCGGTTCAAAACTTTGTACTTACTGGAGAGATGATGAATTGTGTATTAATTTTGACTGGACGCGGCCCATGTTTAGGTAAAACATGGCCGTACTCTAGAATTTTCCTCAATTTTTCAAGTTTTTCTCTCGTATCTCAGTCGTGGTTTTGGAAGGCCGGTTAAGTGTGTGCAATTCTTATCCCTAAAACATAATTAAACTTCATTCCATAAAAAGTCCTAATATTAGATTACTTTTCCTAAAAATATATAAAATAATATCACATAAAAAGAAAAATAAAATCAACAAGTAATCGGTAAGCCCGATAAATGCTAACAACTACTCCTTAGCACAGTCCCTTGAACCATAAACAAGAAAATTATAAAAGGTTTGAGAAAGGGTCTCCAAAACCTCCTCCGGAGAGGTTCCCGCCAAATGAATCACTCCCACCGAAAGGTGGTGGTGGGAAGAATCCTAGTTGGATAGACTGGTTTTGAATTTGCTCGTTGATGTCACAAAGTTAAGTAATTATTTCTTCCACTGTCTCGGTGAGAGCTAGGACCGATGTTCATTTTGAACAAGCATGTCGGATAGCTCTCTAGACAAATCCTGAAGTTGCAATATCATCTCTACGTTTACATTTTTCTTTTTAGGTGGAGTGGTGGCAAGGTTTCCAACATTAGGGTGTTCCATTGTCATCTTTGGAGGTTATTTAATTTAGAGAAATATGGATAGAAGGTGTGCAAAAATCTTAAGGATGTAACACACATTTATAATCTGCAACACACTCAGCCCGACCATGCCTTGCATGACACGAGCCATGTTGACATGCTTTCGTTGAAACTAGACAGTCTGAGCCGGAAACAGTGCTAGAAATGATCACTGCAAGGAAATTGTACTGGGCACAACCGTGTTGAGTGGGGCATGGTCGTGCCTTCCTAAAAAGACATAATATACGTATTTTTTTAACTAATCCCTACAAAGTAGTAAAATCTAACATAAAGATGATAAACTTATTATCAGAGTTGATAGCTTGACTCATGGTATTGCCATTTTAGTTTATGGGATGAAGGTGAAGCACCTCCATCTAGGTTTCTACGGGTTCTCCTAAGTGAATTTTAAGCCTGTGACCGTTTACCTTAAAGTTATGCCCATCCTTTTGGACGAGTTCATTGGCTCCATAATCAAAAACGTCCTTAGCCATAAAAGAACCAGACCATCTAGATTTCAACTTTCCACGAAATAAATGAAGGCGATACTTATAAAGGAGTACATTGTTGCTTGCATTAAAATATCTTTTCATTCTTTCCTTGGAAATCCGTGTAGATCAAGATTGGCAGTTTAATGCCTTTCCGTACACCAATTTGAACGGCGTTGTGCCTATAGGAGTTTTGTAAGCAGTACGGAAAGCCACAAAGCGTCGTCCAATTTTCCTACCAATCTCTGCGATTATGACTGACAGTTTTCTCCAAGATTCGTTTGATATCCTGATTTGTGACTTCCACGTGACCACTTGTTTGCGGATGGTAAGGCGTAGCAAGTCGATGATGAACCTCGTATCTGGCTAATAGTTTCTCCATTTCCACACTGTAGAAGTGCGTTCCTCGATCGCTTATGAGTAATTTGGGACTACCAAAACGAGAGAATAGTTTGTTCAAAAAATTGACTTCCATCCTAGCACCATTTGTGGGTAAAGCTTGGGCTTAGACCCATTTCATACTTAGTCTACTGCAACTAGGATGTAGTGATGACCAAACCATGTTGAAAATGGTCCCATAAAGCCGATTCCCCAAACGTTAAATATTACGCAGACCTGGATCGGTGTTTGTAACATTTCATCTCGAGAAGAGATGTTGCTAGCATGTTGGCATGTATCGCACGAGCGAGCCATTTTGTTTGCTTCTTGGTAGATTGTAGGCCAATAGAAGCCAGCGCCAAATACTTTATTTGCTAGCACAATGGTCCTTCATGACATTGTTTCAGGATTTCATGTGCTTCGTCTTCGGATGATATTATTTCTCCTATGCGGAATAAGTATGGATCTTCCCAAAAATAATTTTTTTCCTTTGTTGATATGTCATTCCTTTGAGAATAATTCCACTAGCCTTGCAGTTTGTGATGCCAGAGAACGAAGGATGTTTTCCTTCACGGGTCTGGATATGCAAAAGAAATTCATGGGGAAAGTTGTCATTTATCTTGATCCCCATCATTTCTTGTGAAGCTGGGCATTCCAAATGGGAAAGATGATCTGCTGCACCATTTTCAGCATCCTTTTTATCCTTGATTTCGATGTCAAATTCTTGTATAATTAAAATCCATCGGATAAGATAAGTTTTAACATCTTTTTTTGTGAACAAATACTTAATCGCCGCCTGATCAGTGTTAATGATGGTTTTTTAAAGGACTAGGTAAGAATGGAATTTGTCGAAAGCGAAGACTACGGCCAAAATCTCCTTATCAGTAGTTGTGTAATTCTCTTGAGCATCATTGAGAGTCTTGCTGGCGTAGTAGATCGGATGAAAATGCATATCCTTCCTTTGTCCTAAGACTGCTCCAACTGCAAAATCACTTGCATCACACATAAGTTCGAAGGGTAGTGTCCAATCTGGAGCTACCATGATTGGGGCGTCTACGAGCTTGTCTTTTAGAATTCGAAATGCATTAAAATATTCTTCAGAGAAGATGAATGGAGCATTATTTTACCGCGTGGCCAAGAAAACTTTGTATAGCTTTAACAGGTGTGGGTGGTGGAAGTTTAGAAATGGTTTCTACTTTTTCTCTATCTAACTCTAATCCGGCTTGAGATATTTAGTGCCCGAGGACAATGCGTTCTTTAACCATAAAGTGGTATTTTTCCCAATTTAACTCAAGATTGGCTTTCTCACATCTTGCTAACATCCACTTCAAATTTTTCTAGACATAAATTGAAGGAATCGCCAAAGACGGAGAAGTCATCCAGACATCCATTGAATATTCAATCATGTCTTGAAAGATAGCTACCATACAACCTTGAAAAGTAGCTGGAGCATTACATAATCCAAAGGGCATTCTGTGATAAGCGAATGTGCCATAAGGACATGTAAATTTTGTTTTTTCATGGTTTTCAGGGGAAATTGGAATTTCAAAATTATCAGAGAATCCATCTAGAAAGCAATAGTACATCTTTCCTGATAGACGCTCGAGCATCTGACCAATGAATGGGAGAGGAAAGTGATCCTTTCTTGTGGCATCATTGAGTTTACGATAGTCGATGCAAACTCGTCATCCTGTGACGGTTCTCATAGGAATCAAATCATTATTGTCATTGGTGACCACTGTCATTCCTCCTTTTTTCGAGACTACTTGGGCAGGACTTACCCAAGGAGAATCAGAAATAGTCTAAATTAATCATGCGTCAAGAATTTTGAGTACTTCCTTTTTCACCACGTCTTGCATATTTGGATTTAGTCGTCTCTGGTGCGGCACTATGGGTTTGAAGTTTTCTTCCATTAGTATTTTGTGAGTACAAAATGACGGGCTGATTCCTTTGATATCCATATTTTTCAAGCTATAGCTTTCTTTTGATATTTTATGTGACACCCGGTAATTCCCAATCCCTTAAACTAAGTAATCAACCTAATAATTAGGTGATTGTAAATATTAAGCGCGTGCATTTGTTATGTGCGCCCTGCGCGAGCGCACCATGTTAAGAACCAGCGTGAGCATATGTTATATGCGCCATGCGTGAATGTTTTGGCTTTATGTTATGTTGTCTATGGGTTGACCATCCCGCATGATGCTAAGGCGGGTGCATCCTACATCGTTTATGCGCGTGCGGAAGGGAACTAACCTCCCCGCATGGCGGGAACATTGAGAGCTAGTTTGTCTGAAGCTCCAAGATGGAATTGACTTCAACATGACTGATCACTATGTTGAAATACCAAGACCACCTGGAGAATCTACAAATGAAACTCAATATCCCCAACTGCGAGAAGGTTACGCACCTACCCGCAGCAAAGAAATGTCCTTCACGCAGAAAGCTATGCGCACAAAGTGATGCGCACAGAACACTTAGTCTATTCTCCAGACATAAGGAGATTACTCCCGCCCAAAAGGAAACAGTAGCGTGTTTCAGAGATTTTCCACTTTTTACTGTACACTGATAAAAGTACCTGAAAAAGCACACTGTAACATGAAAAGTCAACTGTCAGCCACCCTATTCTCACCAACCCCAGACCTGCATGTCCTGTCCAAATCAAATCAAGATCTTTTGTCCACTCCTCCACTTTTAAGTAAACAATAAACAATAATAATTTCCATACTTTATCATCATTACACCTAGATATGAAAAGATTTCAATCCCCTAAAGCAAGGGATTGTGTTCCCTTGAGTTTGCCTATAAATTTGTAACCTAAATTATCACCCAAAACACACTTCAAAGAACTACAAACTTGCACTAATCCTCTCCCAAGCATCCGTTGTTTCCCGCTCCGATCCTGTTACTAGGTAAGCCGAGGTTATAAACTTGAGATCTACTTTCCAAACCTCATATTCTCCTATTTCTTGATCTTAATATATATACTTCTTGTTATTTAATCGTATTCTAGACCTTCGATTCCGAGGCCAACACCAAGAAAACCCGAATCTCGATTAATCCCTTAACAAGAACCACAGGTGAGTCTCACAGCCCCTATTTTCACTGTTTTCACAATTTTTAAACTGTTTTCGGGGCGAGGGACACGTACTTAAATAATGTTTTATCATGGTATACTTACAAGCTATGCAAGCGATTATGTGTTTAAGTTATGTTTCATGATGAGTAATGCAAACGGTTATCTAAGGTTTTCGATGTATGTGCGCTAGAACTCGAGTAAGTGATCACTTTACCATTGGAACTCTAAGGGTAGGGACTGCTGGTTTGATCCACCCACTCGTAGGGGTCGCACCTCTTTGCATGGACGAGTGCCTAGTATGGTCATGGGGCAGTACTATGGGTTTGAGCCCGCTCGTAGGGGTCGCGCCTCTTTGCATGGACGAGCGCCTTGTTTTCCGGCACAACGTCCGCGCGTAACCCGCGGGACGGTATTATTATTTTAGCTCGTAGTGGCAGCGCCACTTTGCATAGACGAGCACAGTTCCCAGAAATGTTCGCGCGTAACCCGCGGAACGATTTTATCAGAATATGTTGATATAACTATGTCTTACCAAGCATGTGTTTTAATGATGCTATCAGAATTATGTTTCAGAATGATTTGTATCAAGATTATGATGCAATACGATTTATCAAGTTACTAAGACTTGTGAACTCACTCAGTTTATACTGATTCAAATGTTTTTACGTGTCTTTCAGGAGATAACTAGGTAGCGCATGGAGTCACACTTAGAGCACCTCACGCTGAACATCTAAACTAGCTTTTTGGAAGATTTTAGTTCTATCCCTTCGATGCGCATGGTTGTTCCCGCCGCGCATGGGGATATGGCGTGGAAATCTTCAATAGTTTTTATACTTGGATGTTTTTATAATTTTTTTTTTAAACAATGTAATGTATTTGTATTAAACTTTTCATGCGCAATGAAAATCTTACTTTGAATGTTTGCAATGGCCCGTGCTTAAGTATCAATTCCCACTCGCGCGCGCGCCCGGCTGTTTCCGCCGCTCAGGGCCGGGTGTGACATTTTAGAACTTCGAGGAGTATTTCCTTCTCATCACTTAAAAGGTCGGAGGAAATAATGACAAGCATTGAGATTTGCCTTCGAGAAAAGCGTACTCAAGGTGTTTGGGTAATTCCTTAAACTCTAAATTCGGTGGATCTTCAACCAAAAGGTTTGGTTTTAGGTTCTAGATATCTATCTACTTCTTCAAACTTCTCTTCGGAGTTGTTTTGTTCTTCATCCTTCACAACTTGATCTTCTGAGTTGAAAGCATGTGTTTTCTCCACAGTTTATTGTGTATCACATACTTCTTTCTCAATTGTTTTTCTTAAGTGACAACTCAATATTGATTCACACATGTCCAGGAAGTATGCAGAATAATCTATGTACTACGGATGTTTCATTGAGGTTCCTATGTAAAAAGTTACCTCCTCATCCTCTACCCTGAGAGTGAGTTTGTCGATGCAAACATCTATGAGTGCTCTATCGGTAGTTAAGAATGATCTTCCTAAGATAAGGGATACAAAAGTGTATTCATCCATGTCCATAATAACGAAGTCAACTGGAAAGAAAAACCTGTCTATTTTGACTAACATGTTCTCACCTATGGCTTTTGAGTATTTCACTGATCTATCGGCTAGCTAAATTCTCATACAGGTTGGAGTAGGTTCTCCAAGTCCTAACTCGGAGAAAATTTTATATGACATGAGGTTGATGCAAGCTCCTAGGTCGGCTAAATCATTGCTAGCAAAAAAGTTTCCTACCAAACAAGGGATAGTGAAACTTCCTGGGTTAGTCATTTTCTTTGAAAGCTTGTTATGGAGAATGGAGGAGCATTCTTCATTGAGTATGACATGGAATAACTCCTCTAGCTTCCTTTTGTTTTATAGAACTCCCTTCAAGAAGTTTGCATAGTTTGGCATTTGGGAAATGGCTTCAATGATTGAAAGGTTAATATGCAAATGCTTAAAGAGTTTCTAGGAATTTTCCATATTGTGCCTCCATCTTTTCATGCTTTAGGTGAGTTGGATACGGAATTAGTGGAATATATGGTTTCACAAGTTCTTTGACAAGTTTAAAAATAGTTGTTGAAATAGGTTGAGCATTGGGTGTGTCAAGAACCACAGTCTCACCTTCAGATTGGGTAGGTGTGACTTGTGAATTGTTTATGGCAGTCCTGCCACTTCTTAGGATTATGACATTGTCTTGAGCATTGGGATTTTGATATTGTTACTAGGAAGTCCTCTGGGTGCTCTCTCATAAATTAGTTTTGCAACGAAGCCTTTTGGTTTCTTAGCTCCACTTCATTCTTTGTGAATGATCTTTAGTCAATTTGTTTGAAGCATCGGTACTTGCTATGAGTTGTGTCAGTAGGGTCTCCACTGTAGATCCAGCAATTGGTTGTTGGCTAATACTTGCACCTTGGTTCTAGTATGGAGGTTTAGATTGAGAGGTTTGGTTATGATTGAAAAGTTTTTTATCAAAGCCATGAGGAGATTGATTGTTGGCTCCATCCATCCAGCTGAAGTTCAGACGGTTTCTCCTACCAGGGTTGTAAGTGTTGCCATATGTGTTATTTTATCGACTTATGAAATCACATTCTTCGATGGTCATACATTGGTAGTATTAGACCTTGTGATATTCCCCACACCTATCACATTTTACCATTTCTTTGACCAGCTGAGAACGAAGCTGCTCAAATTTCTTTGATAGGGCCTCGAATTGTGTAAAGATAAAAGTGCTATTATCGACATGGTGTATGCCTTTGTGTGATGAGTTTGTTCATGGTGGATTATAGGAAAAACTTTATTGGAAGCTTTTTTAAGAACTCGAATGCCTCATTCGGTGATTTGGTTTCGAGATCTCTACCAGCAACCTGATGAATTGCTTGTTTGTTTTGACTGGTTTGAGCGTCGAAGAAGGTTTGACTTGAAGCCATTTGTTCAATCCATGGTGCGGACATCGTCGAAGAAGGCTCTTGTATCTTTCCGACGCTACATGCAGTGACTCGTTTTCATCCATCCAGAATTCGGTGATGCTGGCGCGATACTTGGCATTTTTGTCTGGTGGAAAGTATTTTCGAAGGAATTTCTCCACCATCTTATCCAAATTGGTGATGGGTACCAGATGGTAAAGATTCAAGCCATTCCAAGGAATTGCCTCGGAGCAAAAATGGGAAGAGTTTAAGCCTAACTTGATCTTTTTACCAATGTTGAATTTTGAAAGTTCCACATATTCGAAAGAATCGGGAAATATGAGATGATGGATCTTCATCGAGAAGTCCATGAAAGTGGACATAGTTTTCGATCGTATGAAAGATACTAGATTTGATTTCAAAATTTAGAAATACTTCGGGTGGTGCAACGTTATTGCCATAGCCGTCGAGTGTCGGCTTGCCATATTGCCTCATGTTTAGCTCATTGTTTAGTTCCACCATCATAGGATCTTCTTGGTTCTCCTCATTTGATGTACCTTCCTCTGTTTCGTCCTTAAATCCTTTAGTTGCTTTACGCGCCTGAGTGCGTTTTTTTTTTTGTGAAATGAGGTCGGGAGTAGATGTAGAGGCCATACACTAACTAAGAAAGCAAAAAAGATCTAAAAGCGCAACTAAAGCTAAGCTAAAGTAAGAAACTTATCAACTATAAAGATTAAAAACTAAAACTAAATTTAAAATCGGAAAATAAATAAGATAGAAAAATATTTTTTGGCTTTTTTTGATTGGTTTTACACTATAAACAAGATTTAAATAATACTCGAATTGTTTGTAAAAATTTACCGTGTGTCCTTGACAATGACGCCAAAAACTTTATGCGTGTGATATGGTATAGAAAAAGTTGTTAAGTTTTCAATGGTTTTATTCACACATTTTCTAGTTTTAAATTTATAAAAATGATTTTTGTCCTAACTAAACCACACACAAATAGGCAATTGTACCTACCGTATATGTAATGAAGTATATGTAAGAACCAAATATCGATTTACGGACACACTTATTGATTTTAACTACTAAATCGTTGTAATTATATCAACCAGAAGTGAATATCATTTTGGTTTTGGTTTTGGTAAATGAGTTTAAAGAAATTTAAGATATAACTTAAAAGACGATATTTTTGGGTTTTTATATTTTTTTGGACCAAAAGAAGATCAAAGATAACAATGTGTCATCTTGGTTCAATCTCCTCTTAACTTGGTTTAATAATTGATTAGTAAACATGTGACATTAGCATTCTATGGTGATTAAATGTGGGAACATCGTTAGTCATGTTATTTCATGATAATTAAAGAATAAGATAACTCTTGATCCCTTTTACTAAAACATGATTTTATGTAAGCAAGTAGTTTTTGATAAAGATAAGTTAACTCACTTTAAAGAAGAGACAATCCCTTAAAATACTAAGTGAATTGTCCTTGATATTTTAGTAAAAATAACCTTTGCATTATACATAAAACACCAATTAAAATTAGTTGAGTCGTAAAATATTAACCTTGAATTACCGAGTATTGGCCCACATAACTCTTGAACAATTATAGAACTCATGTAATAACCACTCAAGAGTTGCTTAAAATAGGTTATGTTGCACAGTCACTTAATGAGTAATTAAATATTTTAGTGGATTAACATTAACAATCTGTTCTCACAACATTGTTGATAATTCCCATTTAAAATGGTTAATTACTACTAATATTCCATATGGTGCATGTTAATATTAGGATTCACTTTTTTTTCCATACCAAGCCCTTACAAGAATGGCGATTTCTCGACTTATCATCAAGCTCGAAATATTGACGGCTCTTTTAAAGATTCTTAAGTTATTCCCACAACCTCACAAGAGTGGCAATTCCCCGGCTTATCGTCAAGCTCGGTATTTGGGGGTTCATTTTAAGGATTCTTAATTTATTAACCAAGTCCTCACAATAATAGCGATCTCTCGACTTATCATCAAGTTCAGGATCTTGGTGCCTATTTTAAGGTCCGCCAAGGCTTCGCAAGACTAGCAATTTCTCAGCTTATCGTTAAGCTTAGAAATTGAGGTATATTTTAAGAGTATTTTAACATTCATTATCAAGTGATAAATGCAACATGACCATTAATTATTAAAAACCAATCACATGTTTTACTATCATTATTAAACTTTAATTAAGATTTATTATAAACCAAAATAATACTTAGGAATTTTAGCTACTAATAAGCATAATGATAAATATCAAAGTAATAGATACAAACAAGATAAAATTAAAACAATCTAACCAATTTGGATGACTAATCTTTGAAGCAAATGACTTCTCCAAAAATCTTGATCTCCTTAATCTTCAAGGGTTGGATGGATGGGATTAATTCCCTTATTAATAGTGATGAAAAGAGGTGGTTGGAGATGAGTAAATGAAGTAGAAGTTGTATTTAATGTCTCTCCAAGGTGTATTGAATGAAGAATATGAGAATTCAATTTATAGGTTTATTAGACCTTCAAGGCACGGCCGTGTTGAGTAATGCACGACCATGTCTTCATTTTTGTCCTGTTGAATTAATTGTTCTTTGTCAGATCGTATGGCTCTAGATTAACATGATCGTGCTAAGCCAGACACGACCATGTTGAGTTCCACAACAATCCAAATTCCACCAATTTTGTCTCTTTCTCTTATACTTGAAGGCATGGCCGTGTCTTGGGAAGACATGGCTGTGTTTTGCTTTAGCTTGCTCTTGAAAACTTGAGGTGTGTTTTGGATAACATGTCCATGTCTTAGTTTTTGTCTTTACTTTGTATGCTCTAGGCATGTCCATGTCTTGATTCACCATGGGGAGTGTTGAATTAGATTTCACCGTTTTTCTTCATTTCATCTTGTTTTATTCCTTAGGACTATTTTTATTTATAGATAGACATTAAAAATATTAGTGGTTATTTATTTTAATATAGTTGCCAAAATTGCGCTTATTTGGAGACATTTTAGTTCTGAAAAATGTATGAATTCTTATACATCAGCGGTCAAATTTATGAAGAAATTATTCTCTCGTTTCGGTACTCCGAAGGCACTTTTAAGCGATCGAGGAATACACTTTTTTAATGCACAAATAAATAAAGTATTAACAAGATACTAAGTGAATCATTGACTCGCTACACCTTATCACCCGCAAACAAGTGGTCAGGTGGAAGTCACTAATTCGGGTATCAAGCGAATCTTGGAGAAAACTGTCAGTCATAAATGCAGAGATTGGTCGGAGAAATTGGACGATGATCTGTGGGATTTCTGTACTGCATATAATGAGACACCATTGTGTAAACGATTGATTTAGTTTATGCTTTACGATCTAGTTCTTGATATAATCAGGTGATGATACGATTAAGAAATTACGTTAAGGAAGTTTGTGTGAGTGAACAATTGGGCATAGTAACGAGATCTCAGAATAATAACAACACATTTCATTAAATTATAAACATGGTACAAAGTATTTATAGAAGACGACCCCATTCGTTATACATATCATAACGAATTGGGACCATTCGTCGCCATTCCCTATCTATAACTTAAAGTACAACGAATGACTCATTCGTTAAACATCCTTAACGAATGGTCTTATAACACAACGAATGGGCTCAGTCGTTATACATTCCATAACGAATGGCCCTTACATTAATGAATGGACACATTCACTATATGTAGTATAACGAATGGTTTGTTACATAATGAATAGCATACATTAAATCCCCAAAATACCCATTACATTAATAGTAAATAATTAAAATAGATAAACATGTACTAACAAACTACCCCTCATCTTGAACTATTTGTCTTCAATTACTTGAATTTCTTTGTCTTCCAATCAGCGCAGCTATGAATCCCGAACGCATGACAAACACGTACCACGCGCTGAAATTGCATAGCGAGATTGTATTCCTTCATATCAGCCCATCTGATCACGTTGTTAAATAGAGCATCATTGTCCGACTCTAATAAATTAACCAACCACATCGGGTCGATCACTTGAATGAACCCCGTATTTAAACCAGTTCCAAGAACAATGACGGCTTCACCGGTGCGGTTGTCGTAGTACCACCGATTTAGAATCTTGTAAATACTTTGGGGACAAGTCTTTACAAGCACTCGCTTTAACGTTGGTGGCGGCTTTACCTTTAACATCGACAATAAGTGTCGAGACGTGAGATTTAAAGAATTTAAAACCATGACGTACCTCATACAATTAGTGTTGATAGAACTAATTTGCCATCTCGCTTCCACCATGATTGACGAACGACCTATTTGCCAACGTACGCACGTCCCGCCTCGGCAAAGTAAGAACATCGGCAATATGTTGATAATATTGTACGTCATGTTCCCACTTGATGATGCATACTTTAAGCTTAGAGTAATAGAGCCAAGAGTCGATATCACCTTTGACAGTCTTCGAAGCTTTAAGCGTAGTCATTTGGTGAGTAGTTGCATGAGCTTTGATCTGCCTATCGTCCTCTTGCTTCGCATACCTTAACACGTCAATAAGCTTCGAGAATCGAACCTTATTATGTCTAAACATACCTTTAAACCCTGGATCCTTTGAACCTGGCCCAGTCTCACTTACTTTCTCCTTTTGTTACTTCTTCCCAAGACCCTCTTCAGCCGCTTGTACATGTTCTGTTGTGAAGAATGGAATTCCTTGATCTGTATACGTACGCGTGTATAGATCAGGTCATTCCTCGGCCATCACGTCTTCCATCTCAACCTCATCATAATTAAACGAAATATCCCTATATTGGATACTCGTATCGAATCTAACTCCATCATCATCTATCACCTCAAAATCCTCCTTGTTCTCCAACCTGTCCAACTCCTTATCGTTCAACCCGAGTAGTAACGCGATCTAATCTCTAGAAAATGATTGATCCAAAAATTATCCTTCCTCAATCTCGTCAACGTTTACCATATTCATAACGACACCCTTTTCGTTATTCATAAATAAAATCGTATTGGCCTTCAAAGACTCAATAGGTTGCTCATTAGTAGTGTCTTGATACAATAATAATTGCTTATCACCACCCTCAACCTCAACACCAGCAGAACTACCAGATGCATTGGTCTTTTGGTTGCGGCTCACTACTACCAGCACCTGCATCAGGGTCTTGATCATAATCACTTCCTTTCAACTTCTTCAACCTATCGTCTTTACATGTTAGATGAAGGATGATGTCTTCTTGTTCTTTAAACTTCCCCCCTGAGCAGTAAATATAGCTCATAGCTCACGATTCTCACGCTGGCAGTATAAGATGGGGCAAACCATCTTCCTCTGGTCTTACCGCATTTGATATTGAAATTGGTGGTCAGCGACCATCTAGCTCTCTTGAAGATGTATCAAGCTCAACAACATGTTCATTTGTTGAGGAACAGTCAAAGTGTGGAATGATGGAGGAATCGGCTACACTGGACCTTGAGAACGGTTAAACATAATGTACGAGAAGTCCATCGGTTGCATGACCATCGGAATTAGCGTAGGACTTGTAGCACTAGTAGTAATAGGAGGTGTTGGCATCGGAGATAGCATCGTTTGAGGCATATACACAAACCTCGGATTAGACGACACCGTTATCATCAAAGTAACAACGGGGGTATTAATGGTAGTAGTATCCACATATGCTTGTTGTGGTACAGACGACCTTGGTACAAAAGTTCCAATCTCCACTCCACCACCCCTACGGGTTCTTGTCTTCTTAGGCTTATCTGACATCTTTGCTTTGCCCTTTTTTTACGTAAAGCAGCATCAGCATAAGCTGCTTCACCGCCATCACCACCATATCCACCATCGTTCCCACCTGGTCCACCTTCAAATTATGAATATGAATCATCGTGAATCCAACGATCATTAGGTGGACATTCATAATTAGGTCTCGCCAAATGAGCAATCAACCTATTGTACTTCGGCCTGCTCTCCGGTGTTTGGTTACGATATGTCCTCAACCGTTTCATCGTTTCCTCGAACATATGTTTCAAAACCATCACATCATCCACCCACTCCGGATCATGTATCAAAAAAGGCTCCATGTAATCGAGAATTAACTGCAAGAACCTAAGATACATAAGGAACTTGTTCTTGCGGTGGCGTGTTGTGCAGTTCTCTTTCAAATGATAGAATATAAACTCTGAAAAGTTGAATGGCTTGTTTAGAACAAAAGCCACAAAAGCAGATTGTAGCATGATTCTGCATTCATCAAAGCCACCCTTTCTCCCCCAATACAGTGTATAAGTACGTGTAATAGGTACTTATATTGTTCACCTTGTTGTACTGTGACATGTCCTTACGTGTAATAGGCCTTGTTGTACTGTGACCTGTCCAATTCGCCTTTGTACTTCAATCTCTTACATGGCCTTTTGATCAGATCTTTGTCGAACTCACAACGGTCATCTATGGTATCAGGAAACCGTAGTACCTTGTGTATCACGTTTACATCAACAATAATCTTCTTGTTCTGAATTTATGCTTCAATATGCTTCTCGGCATCTATGTATTTAGCACTATCCCAAAATAGACGAATAATGCTAAAATGTACGGGAACGTCAACAGATATGGCATAGTGAATCCTCGAGAGATGAATGAAAGAAATCATATCACCAAATAACTCTCGTCCAACAAAATCATCGATCAAGAATGCACAAATGTTATGCTACTTGGCGTATGGTAATTTAACAACCTGAACCTCTTCAACGGCTGGTGCATCTTGTACTTGAGGTATGCTGTACTTGATCTACTGGGTTTTCCTGAGTCGAAGCATCAATATGTTGTTCATCTGCGATTTCTGAGAAAACCGAGCATTAGAAAACAATCACAATACATTAAAATCATAATATTTCACCAACTAATTAGTGAAATATTACAATATGTTTGAAAATTCCAATCCTATTCGTTATCCATTCGTTAGCCATTGAATAACGAATGGCTCCATTCGTTATTTGGTCATTTAACGAATGATCCCATTCGTTAAGAATAACGAATGATCCCATCCGTTAATAATATTTTAACAAATGAACCCTTTCGTCATATATATATATATATATATATATATATATATATATATAGGATTGATTTCTTTTGAGAACCGCTTTGAGTTTTAAGAACTCGAAAGAACTCAACGTAACAATTTTTTTTTGAAATTTTTTTTACACGTGTGTAATACGTAAGTGTAAGTAATGTACAAAAAATTACCGTAACTTTTTACACATCGAATCGACTTTTTACATATGTGTAACTAAAGTTTAAACTTGTGTAATAAACAAAAATATGTATTCTCTCTCCTGATTCATTTTTTAATCAAATTTAATCTCAGCCACATATTTTAACTCATTTAATTAAATGTGTGGTCCAAATTGAGTTCTTAAAGTTCTTACAACTCATTAAGTTCTCAAAATATCCCTCCCGTATATATATATATATATATATATATATATATATATATATATATATGAATGATCTTAATTGTTATAGAAGTACACGAATAGTATCATTCGTCATAAATCTATACAGATCCCATTCGTTATGTACAACGAATGTGGAAAGGACGAATAGGTTATTTGATTACAAAAAGTCAAGGTCAAAATTAGATTGAACACTCAAAAGGTCAACAACGCCATTTGAATATCCGATTAAGCACAAACTTCATGTTTAGACATAAGATTTATACCATTGTGAACAGATTAACATCGATAACCAAACTTAATCGTCTAAT
The DNA here is from genome assembly GCF_021521415.1 of Bidens hawaiensis. Taxonomy (NCBI): domain Eukaryota; kingdom Viridiplantae; phylum Streptophyta; class Magnoliopsida; order Asterales; family Asteraceae; genus Bidens; species Bidens hawaiensis. Next base: position 401,661 of record NW_027492793.1, read on the forward strand.
TGATTAAAGATTACCAAGTAAACATTCAAACAGTCCCAGTTTAGATCTGTTCATATGATGACCTAATTAACCTATCAGTTATTGATAAGAATCGATGAAACTTTATATATTTCTCTCTTTTCAAGGTTTTCACATCTGAACGAATGAGGTCCATTCGTTTAATCTGGGCTCTTATACGTTACAAATTTTGCACACAATCCAAGGTGCACGAGTGAGCTTATTCATTTAAACTAATGAATGAGCACCAATTTGTTAGTTCATTCGTTAATACGAATCAACTCGATCGATCGTAATGACCTAACAAATAGCCATCTATTTTTTAGCCATTCATTATCCATATATAACGATTGATGTACATTCATTATCAGATCAGCGGAAGCGAATGCCTTAATAAAAAATGGGTTCCATTCGTTATCAATTACGCAGCAAATGACCATCATTCGTTATTTAAGATTAACAAATGTGTTCCCATTCATTACAACAGTGTAACGAATGGGATGATTTAAATAAAAATGGGAAAATATTACCAATCTAACACAAACAATATCAAAAACCCATGTTTTGATAACAAATAACTTAAAAATGTACCTCAAAAGGTAACAACAAATACTTTAACATGTTTTACGTTAAAAACACATAACATAAACACGTTAGAAACTCTTTTAGTATTTTTCTTTTAAAAAATTACCCCGTAGCTCGGAAAACGGGTATAAAGAAGAAATATACTCTTTTTTAATTTTTGAATATTTTCGAATTAAAAATAGCAACAAAGTTAAAACTAAAACAAATGTAAAATGTAAACTACGAAAGCAGTACATATTTTTGTGAGTTAAGCAGAGAATCATATTGATCAAGAAATCCTCCATAGCAGGTTTATTCTTCAGCTTTTATTATGACTGGCGTTAAGTCGGTCATTGATATTGCTGTCCACTTATATTTTATACAAAGTTTTCAAGTATTTATGTGATATGTTTAAGTTTCAATTAAGACACAAAATATCATAAACTATCAGTCTCTAATCTCAGTTATGTCTTAATTTGATTTACCGTGTCACCCCAACTTGACTTAAAATTAAGCATGTTGATCAAAATATATGATTTGTAGTTTCAAGCAATATTAGCAAATATGCCCACTACAAGGTAACCCCCGTTATCAAGCAATACACTAAGTTTCCTTTACTATGAATGAGTATGCACGAGTTCATCTGTTTGACTTGCAAAAATTGTATCCCCTGGTGTCCGTTTCTTATTGGTATTAAGACACACGCAATGGAAGAACTATGTATGTCTAACAGCGTATTTGATCAAGTCAGTAGTGAATTTGTACGAAATACGGTAGTGATCAAGTTTATTGACTTATAAGGGTTCGCTTTTAAAGCATTTTTATATTCAAGTTTATGAATACCCAGATGATAAACCGCATAAAGACTCATAGTGTCCAGAAACTTGACGCATCCCATCAATACAGGATTTGAGGCCATAAGACCATACACCATTAAGTGTTAACCATTAACTACACACTTTTATTTTGAATTTTTGATTTTGGTGATCAAACAAACATAAGGCTTGAGTATGACAGGCTATTACATTTTTGCCTTAATTATCAAGACTTTTGGAAGAGATTAACACCTCTTTCAATTTGGCAATTTTTTATGTTTATATCACATACTTTACCCTACTTGTTTGTTTAAGACCTATCAATGCACCAATGCAATTAAGCACACGGTATTTTATGCTATTTTTATAATGAAATTTCAGAATAAAATGATCAATGTACTATCATATTCTCTTTTTACTCTAAAACTCATTTTTAGAAGCTCTATTTTTAATGTTTTTGGATTTTTGAAATATTTGAATGTTTTTGGATTTTATCGTTACAAACAGAAAGCACAATATTTTGTATATTCTCATTTTCTCCCCCTAAACACCAAAATATTAAAGAAAGAAATATAATAAATAAAAACTGTACATATAAAAATGATTACCCGAGCTTAGGGATATCAGCAAGATATATTAAACCATTTAAACCAAGCAAAAACTTTAAATCTTGTTTTATCAAATGCTTTGGTATAAAGGTCTGCCTTTTGATGATCTGTGTGCACCTTTTCTATGTCTATTAGTTTCTTTTCATAGCAGTCATGGATAAAATGATACGACTCTTAATATGTTTCGTTTTACAGTGGTGCACGGGGTTTTTCGTTATGCATATGGCAGCAGGGTTATCAATAAAGATGGAAGTAGTAAGAAACTTCAAACCGTAGTCCCGCAAGTGTTGCTAGATCCATAAAACCTGTGAACGGCAACCCGAGGCTACCACGTATTTGGCTTCAGCGGTTGAAGTGGAGACCGTTGTCTACTTCTTACACTGTCAGGAAATAAGCTGGTTTCCGAATAAATGACAACCCGCTGTTGTAGACTTGAAGTTGATCTTGTATCCTCCATAATTAGAAATAGAAAAAGCGATAAGATCGAAACTATCGTCCTTGGGATACCATAACCGATGTCAGGATTACCCCTCAGATAATGGAAAATACGCTTCACAGCCTCCAGATGAGTGATGAGTCACTCGGGGACTCGCTTGATACCTAGCACACAAGCAAACAACGAACATTATATTAGGCTGTGATGCAGTTAAGTACATTAAAGAACCAATCATAGCTCAGTAAAGGGTCTGATCAACGGTATCTTCCAATTCGTCCGGTGGAAAATTGTGACCCACGGGAAGAGGAGTATAAGGGACTTTTCCGGCAGTTATCTTGAATCGGCCCAAGACATCGTTCACATACTTCGTCTGATGAATAAAAATTCCGTCTTCAGACTGTTGAACCTGCAACCCTAAAAAGAAACATATTTCCCCCATTGAGCTCATCTCGAACTTGGTTTGCATCGAATTTTCGAAGTCCTTACATAACTTGTCGTTAGTTTAGCCAAATATAATTCATCGACATAAATCTGGACAAGGAACAGATCTTCTCCAACTGTCTTGTGAAAGATAGTACAGTCCGCAGTTCCTCATTTGAAACCATTATCAGTAAGATGGTCAGTAAGTGTGATGTACAAAGCTCTCGGGGCTTGGTGTAGACCTTATTGAGCTTTGTTTAAGCAGTAAACACAGTCTGGATAGTCTGGATCTTCAAAACCAAGTAGGCTGCTTGTCAAACACCTCTTCATGAAGTTCCGCGTTAAGAAGCGTGCTCTTAACGTCCATTTGGTATACTTTAAAATTCTTGAAGGCAACATAGGCAAGAAATATATGTATAGCCTCCAATCTTGCAACATGAGCATATACTTCAGTGTAATCTATGCCTTCTTACTGATGAGAACCTTACAAAACTAATCATGCTTTGTTTCTCACAATGGCCCCCACAGTCATCTTTTTTTACATTTAAACACCCATTTTGTCAGGATAGGCTTCTTAACCCGTTCAGGTTTATCAATGAGATCTCATACACCCAGTCACACAAACTGTTGTAACTCCTCTTGCATTGCTTCTACCCATAAAGAATCTTGAAGTGCCATTGGGACACTCGTCGGCTTAACTTGATATAAGAAACAAGTGTATCGGGTGATACTCATGATCCCTCACATATGCATATTAGCATACGCACATAATACATTATCATCACTTACATTAGTAATTTGATGCTTGTCTCATGTTCACCATTGATGTTGTCCTGGGGATGATATTTGTTTATCTGAAGCGTCGGATTTTTAGGAACAACAACATGATCACCTCAGCTGCTATATCATCCACAGTATGAGACGATTCCCCAGCAAGTACCTCAGTAACTTCTGGATTCTTAACAAATGGAGCAGAAGAAGAATATTCAAAATGAGCATCATCCTATGAAATTGAAACATTATCAGACATCTCAGGTTTATCATGTACCCTAGTAGTATCATAAATAGAAAAATCTTGGTATGGAAAACATTTTTTCTGCCATGTAGGCACGAACCGAATCTTCACTATGTACTTTAGCCGATGGAGTAAAATACTTAAATAGTTCCTCATAGTCAAACATCCAATCAGGACCCTTGCTGGAAGTAGTGTAGTGTAGCTCTGACAATCTACATGGTACCATACCTCTACACAACCCAAAGACAAATTAAAGACTCGTTTCTTAGGAGACGCATAGCCCAGAAAATAACCTTCAATAGCTTTCTCCTCGAATTTACCCGCATCACGTTTCAATATCGTGCAAGGACACCCGAATGGTTTGAGAAACATTAAATTAGGTTTACGGTTATTGAGAAGTTCATAACTTGTCTTTTGAAGTTTCTTAACAGACAATACACGATAGAGTGTATAGCAAGCAGTTTTCACAGCTTCATTCCAGAATTGAACATGAAGCTTTAAATCTGCTAGCATCGTTCTTGTAGCTTCAATCAATGTTCGGTTCTTCCTCACAGCAACACCGTTCTGCTGTGGTACATAAGGAGCATTATATTCTCGATAGATACCATTATGAATACAGAAAAAGTCCAATACATTGTTTTTGAACTCTTACCATTATCACTTCCAATTCGTTACTTTATGTTTGTAAAGTGATTCGATCTTGGTGATCAAGTTTTGCACAAGAACCGGTGTCTGATCTTTCGAACACATAATAACACCCATGAGTACCTTGAATAACATCAGTCATGACAAAATAGTACCAATCCCGAGCAATACTCGCATGATTCACTGGACCAAAAAAATCCATATGAAGTCGTTTCAATGGAATATCAGTGGAGTTATATAACTTCGTTGGGTGCGACTTCTTCTTTTGTTTGCCTTTCTTGCATGAGACATAGTGATCAGTCAATATGAAATGCTTTAGTGAAACTCCTTCCATTAAATCATTAGCCATCAAATGATTCATCTTTCTGACATGAATATGACCCATCTGTCTGTGCGATAGAATTGAGTCTTTCTCAGTTGCTTTAAAGATAAAACACGTTTCCACATAAGTTGAAGACGATCCATTAATACTCATATAAGTTACATAACTATCATTCGATCGGGGAGATAACATGAAAACCATGTCTTCAGGAATGACATAACCAGGTTTCAGAAATTATGCACTCCTTGTTGGTGAATACAACTGTGTACTTTTTATCACAAATCTGAGAAACACTCAGTAAGTAGTGATCCACTTCATCACAATAATTTACTTTCGCAAATGTGATACTTCCATTTGAGACATCTACTTCTTTGGTTATCATACAGCCTTGGTTCCCAGCAAAAGCCACATAACCCCCTTGAGTATTTTAGACATTTGATTGAAGATTAAGATTGTCGGTAATGTGTCAAGAGCATCGACTATCCATGATCCATTTGTCTCCAGATATAGCCTTCGATGAACTATCAAGAAACATAATTAGACCAAAAAGACAACCCATGCCTTAGTCTTGGGCACCTCTTTCTTTTCATCTTGAATTTTAATCACACCAGACTCCAATTGTGATCGATTCACCTCAGAATAAGTCAAAGGTCTCTTTGACTTTTGTCTAAGATATGCATCCTTGATCACATTTTCATAATTCTTGCAGATTGGTTATGTGGGTACAAACAGTTTGTTCTTTAACTTAACGTTGTTTTCACTAACATGAACCACTTTTCGTGGGTTCACGTCATGAAACATGATGTGATTCTCATCCAATTGATCCTGAATAGGTTGTCTTTTCAGAATTTCCTTAACTAAAGGAACTTTTGATTGGTGTCCCTTAGTTACAGGCTTTGCATATTTATGACCCCGAGTTCCACAACTTCTTACTACATCACCACATTCACCACATGAGAAGCAAGTTATCATGTCTACAAAAGGAAGTTGTGGTTTAGCACAAGCTAGTGAAACATGAGGTTGGAAATATTCAACCGAAACTTTGACATTATCCAAACTATCAAAACTTACAGCCTTCTTTTTCTTATAAATTCCAGATTAGAACAATTAGAGAAACTTTGTAAAGTATTAGTTCCCGTCAAACTGACAAAATTCATAGGTTTAACAAAGTTTACTTGTTGTTTTAAAATTGGTTTAATGACTGGTTTGTTTGATAATTTGGATCTTGCAAAAGCTTGTTCAAGGTCATTGAGACTTGAGGTTTCATTGTAAAAGACACTCTCAATCAATTCTGATTTCATCAAATGTAGTGGAATATCTTTCTCGTCAAAGACCTTGTTCACACATTTTAATTTAAACACTCTACCAGCTTTTACTTAACCAGTCGAAGGATTAATGAATTTAATAAAATCTACATCAGAAATGGTTGGTTTTTTTGATTTCTTGGTATTTGCTTTTGATTTTTCTGATTTGTTCACTTTGAATGTACTTGAACCATATACAGCCTCCTAAAATTCATGAGGTTCACATAAAGTGTGATTATAACGTGGAATGTTCTGTTCTTTGTGTAATTTTATGGTAGGGGTGTGCAGATTTCGGGTCGACTGGAAAATACCCAAGAACCGACCAATTTTTCCTAAAACCGAACCAATATGATGTATAGAAGCAGATCCTCGGTTTATGTTTTATGAATTTTTCGGGTTTGGGTTGGTCCTCGGGTCAGAACCAAGGAAAACCGACATTTACAAAACCGACCCGATCACTATATACAATATGCTATAGATCACAGACTAGCACGTTCGATTATGGTACGATGAACGAGTAATACCTTTATAGATGGACCAATGGGAGACGTAATACATGGTGAAGTAAAGTTCACCGGTGACTATTAGAAAAGATTTGAGAAAAAGTGAAAGAAGAAGATGGGGGTGGCGGTGGTACTAAGACTTGTGAACATTTATCTCTTTTTGCAGGTTTTGTTTTACTTGATGAATATAAAATAGCTTTTATTTTTTTCATTTTTTTAAACAAGTTTTTGATTAAACAGTTCAAAATAAATAAAAATCGAAAAGACATATAGAAGTCTAGTGCTTACTATTGATAACCCAAAAGGTGCATGGAGAAAAAATGCATTTTTTGTTGCCTAAAGAATTGCTACCATTAATGTTCAGGCACTTTTTTAAAGACATTACATTTCTCTTTACTCATCATAATCCCCCATATATTCACCTAGTAGATTAAATCTTAAAAATTTTAAATCAAATCTTTAAATAATTCGAAAGCACTTTTAAGAAATCAAAAGACGAGCTATCCACAACTAGTTTTCAAGATACTATAAGCTTCTCAAGTATTTTTCATGGCAGAAAGTTCTTGAAGGAGACTTTTGTTGAAGTTGAGTAGAGTTTGAAGCCAACTCTAAGGAATATTGCTCTCTGTTTTCAGCAGGTAGGTAATGCCAGTTCAAGCAACATCATCGGTCTCGGTCTTTAAAAGCATGCCCGAAGAACCGACCTGGACAAACCCGATACCCGAAATTTAGGTTAAAGTCCGGTCCGGTATGTTTTTCTAGAATTCGGTCATCGGGTCGGGTTTTTTCAATTTCAAGTCGGGTATCTCAGTTTTCACACCCCTAGTTTCTGGTTCAAATATGTCATCAATGACAACTTTCTCAGTAGTCTCTGTCACTCCCCAACCTACGGCGGAAATGCCGGAGCGCAAACTGATTGTCACAGCTCTTCAAAGGTTACTATCATGCAATATTTCAATGATAATATCTATTAATTGAATTCAATTCTCAAATAGATCCCATACAAACAAGTACATAATTCATACAACAATACAAATTTTATATTTCTTGATTTAAAAATATTCTTCTAACTAAATTCTTCACTAAGTCTTCACCAACCTGCATATGCGTATAAAATAAAGTTTTGTCAACAACACATGTTGAGTGAGTACAACACCAGTTTAAGACACAACAGTAATAATATATAACAAATAAAGAAATATGCAAATTGTTCCTGTGAGATAAACAGTTAAACCATAGCACATACACAACCAATCAACCATAAAGAAAGGGCTAAACCGTTGCCATGCGAATGGGCATTGCTTACAAAAAATGAGGTGTCAGTGAAACCATTGCCAATGTGATCGGGCTCCGGCCACTACGACGGTCGTATGATCATACTAGACTGAGAATATGTTAGACCTCTCCGAATGCGGTTCAAATAAAGCAAGTAAGCAAATAGCAAGTTAGGCATAAACTGATATACACACAAGGATTAAACAGTTGCAATTTTGAATACTAGATAATACGTAAATATGATACGATACACATATGTCCACAAAAGTGATAAAACGAGTAAAAATGGGGAATGTGGTACTCACCAGATCGGTTGAACGAAATAAGTGACGATGATGTGAGAAAGATAAATCATTCGGGATACACCGACAAGGATTCCTAGATAATTATGATAATATGAGTTAATTAATAATGAGTCAACATGTAAAATGTATTAAAGTTTCGAGGTGATTTGAGTTATGGCTGGGATTTGGAAATTATTGCTAGAACAATGGATTTCTATTGTTATTATTATTGCAAAGATTAATATTATTGATTATCATTTACTTATCAAAATAATTATTTTTAGGATTTATAAAATCACTTGTTTACTTGATATGATAAATATATAATCACTTTATAAACTAATAATTTAAATAACTAATTTTAATATAAAATATACTTATAACTATTTGAGTAAGTAAGATGTCAATATATAAGTTTTTAATAAATAATTATAATATGTAATAGTACACATAAAAATATTTAATAAATATTCATCTTGAATTCTTTAACGAACTTTAAGGATAAACATATAGTTTACACGTTTATCATATTTATTATGTTTTTCGTTTATAAACAAATAATACTTGTATAATAAAGATAAATGTTTGTAAAACGCTCAACGATTAGAAAAGGTGAATTTAAAGCGTCGGGTTTTAATAAGGTTTATCTAAAACAATATTTACTTGTAATGTTTTATTATTATTAATAAGTACTTAAAATATCTACGTATACACAAACACACACATATATATGTGTATACAAAAACTTGTAACGAGCTTAGTTGACGAAAAACTAGTTTACAAATATCGATCTAATAAAATAACATTTACTATTAATTATATTATAATTATAGATCATAAAAAAACATTAAAAATAAATGGAAAATAAAAATAATAAAAATTGAGTCCGGATGGACTCGAACCTGCGACATATGGCTGGCTCACATAGTTAGCGTACACATTCCCAGCCAACTGGGCTGGAGTACCAATTGTTTATCAGACGAGAAAGATTTTTTAAATAACAATAACAAGCTCATCCCTAAACCTAATAAAACCCTAGTTCGTTCAATCGCTCAATCTGCTTGATATTAGGCTAATTAACCTTAGGGTTAATGTTATACAGATCCAAACGATCGTGCTACAACTAATAATTACCTGAGTACGTAACGAATTGATGGCGTATAAGAATAAAGAACCCACGGTAACATGATGAACCAGAACGTCATACCCAGGCCGAGATAGCAAGATTAAGTATAGGTTTGTGCTCGCGATGATATGTTGAATCTCTATATCAGTTTGATTAAATTTTCGTTATGTCTAAATTGTATATTCATAATATGATATACGCGGTTAGTGTATTAGCAAAACCGTATCAATTAGATTGTGTTTTCTAAATTAAACGTGTCGGCGAGATCATTTAAGGAAAGTATAATCAAAATCATATATAAATTCCAATAATAGGCCAAGAATTAAGCCTCAAGAAAAGAGAACGGGTTACGGGTTAAGGTTTAAACGAGTTGGATCTCGTTATATGGGTTTGGGTGCTGAATATAAAAATCTTTTTAATGAATTTACAGATTGGTCCTCGAAGTAATAAAGTGGAATCAAACATAGATTATAGTTTAGTTTAGGGTAAAAATTGTATATGTTTCAAAGTTAATTAAATATATTAAATATATATAATCAACACATAAAATAATATAATAATTACTCGATAAACGAGATAATTAAATTAATAAAATTCTCTGAACATAAAAGCGGGTCGGGCAATATATGGAAAAACCGAGTTGTTACAGTCTCCCCTACTTTAGATAATTTCGTCCCGAAATTAAATATTACTATAACAACATCATTAGATTTTGAGGAAAAGAAAATTTAAATATAAATTTAAAATTTATCATAACACAGAACTTTGAATAACTAAAACAACGCTCCAAAAGAAAAATCCGATAAGGACACATATATATAGGATTACCAGCGGCGTATCCACCATGTCCTTATCATCTCTACATTTGTACCGTTATCCCAACTACTTTCGATTCTATATTATGACACACAATTGCACGCATTATGATTTCCATGACTTCGATAATTATGTAGGCCTCCATAATTACCTAGATCGTAGGATGGTCCACATAACTCGTCCCATCATGTGGGTTACAAAATGTTTACAAAATATGATTTTGAGAAAATAAGAGTTTTAATAGGTTTTGGTTGTAATTATAAAATATTGCTAAAAATGAATTGAATTTATGAGTTGTTTTAATAAAATATAAAAAAAGTTTCTAAAATGCCTCTTAATATAAGTTATAAATTCTTAGAAGTTAGAGAAGGAAAAGATTCCTTAGGGTTGAAAGTGAAACGAATTATGACAATGAAGGCAAGAGATAAACTAGGAATACGGTAATATAGGTGGTTGTCTTTCGAAAGAAAAGATTTTTTTTTTGGAATGAGCATAATCACTTAGAATGAATTATTAGAATTGAAATTGTTTAAATCCAAAAATCGAATAAAGATTTGTTAATTGAGAAAGATAAAACATATGTTTTGATAAAAAAAAATGGCAAAAACATCTTCTTTGATAAACTTCGTTATGATTGATTTAATTAATCTGATTTGGAATAACTTGATTAATTAGATCTATAAAACTTGAATAATTGAATTTGATCGAATCGAAAAATTTGATTAGGTTGGAAAGTAGGGGTCTAATAGAATAAGTTTGGAAATTTGAACTTGATGAATATGATTGAATCGGAAACACAGATGGCGTAGGTGAGTAGGATTTCCATGGCTGTAGTAATTTCAGGTAGCAGCATATAAAATTTGAGCAAACGTCATTTCATGGGGCTTAGAATTAGACGGTATAGGCGGTTGTGGAACGTCTTGTGGTACGCGGCAAGTATTAACAAGATAACTAAACGATTACATTGGGTATAATACGATATGAGGATTGGATTGAATGGTTATAGTGGCAAGTGAAACGTAATGAGTGGATTTTGACGTAAAGTTTATTGTTTGAGACGCTAAGATTTTGACTGAGATTGATTGTTAATTTGATTAATGGCCTATAGTTGATGTTAGGACTTGCGTTTGTTATTGATGTTATTATGAGAATAAGCATGGGTAAGTGAATTAAAATTACCAACAATTAGGTTAATGAACAAGATCTAGTTGATTGTATTTATGTTTCGGAAATTGGGTTTATATTTTAGAGATTAATAAAAAAATTTATAAGATGAAAGGTAAATTGTAATGCATGATATCAATAAATACACGACGTACAAAATTGTTAAAAATCAAAGTTGAGAGTAGAAATTGACACGTTGTCAATAATTTAATAAGCAAACAAGGTAAATAAGAAAAGACAAATTGAATAATATGGTCAACTAATAACTGACTTCCGAAATTGTGTCTTTTATAATTGAGAAAAAAATTGTTTCGATTTATGAGAATCTAAATATTTTGATTTTTTTTTTTTGACGAAATATTAATGAACCAAATCCTAAAATTTTGATTAAGTAAAACCAAATATATAGATAAGTACAACAACCAGCAATATTGATCTTTGGGAAGATAAGAAAAATTTTAATGTATGCGAAAAAAGATACTTAAAATAATGGATTTTCCAAGTTGGGTTTGTTCCAAAATAACTAATTTAGACATATAAACGTTTAAGGTATATTTGAATACAAAATACGTTTAGACGAAAATTATGAAGACGATAAAAATCTTCTTTGTGAAAACTTAACTACGATTGGTTTGATTCGAAACACCTTTGTTTCGTGAGCTTATGAAAACTTAAATAATTGATATCGAATTATTTGTGACACCTCGAATAGGTTTATGAAAACAAGGTTTGACTAAGGCAAGCTTGATGAAATTAAGTCTTGCGGGTCTAGAATCGAATAAGCGAGAACGACCCTGTCCCATGAAGAAAGCCTGAAAAGCATAGAGTTGATAGGTTTAAGCTAAATGAGCATGGGGATTACGGTACGGTGCCGGTATAATTTGAACTCGGCGTGAATTAGTAAAGAACAATGCGTTGTTATGAGGGTGAGTAAGGGTAAATGAATAGAAATTTCTCTGAAAAGAAATTAGTGAACAAGATTAAATTGATTGCATTAGCGTTTTGAGTTAGAATATAGACCATAGAGATTGTAGGAGCTATCTCGTTGATAGTACTTGTGGTCATAAAGCGGGTGCAGAGAATATATGATCTATATTGTTTGATGTAGAAATCCTTCTATAATTATGTAAATTGAGATTAAGTGAGTATAAATAATAAGTTGTGTAAATTTCTTATTAGTTATTAAGGAAATAGTGATATTCGACATAAGTTGTGCTAGCGTTAATCATGACTTAAGAATAAGTCAGAATTTAAATGAGATAATCTATACGACAATTTGTTAAGTAGATGATATAATCAATGAAGTGATTTGATACGAGATTTTTTGTTGAAGCATAACGAATTCAAATGTTAATACTTAAAATTTTGAGGGTGATGACTGAGATGCAATTGATAGTTATTGGGGGTATTGAGTTACTTGTGATAAGTTCGTTAATTGATAACGTGATAATCACGAACATGAGGGATATTATTCCAATATTAAGGTATTTAATAATACTTTTATTATATTTGATAGTTTGATGATGTTGTAATATGCGTATGAGAAAATAGTTATTAATTGCTCTTGATAATTTGTGAATGTGATAATATGAGTGCGAGATAACCGATTAGATAATTAAATAGTAAGTTGTTTAGATGGACTTGTGATAACATAGTCCCAGTGAGTGAATGATTTGTGCTCCTTTACGGAAATAAAAATATTTGTGAGTATGTGAATGAATTGAATCAATAGGTCTTGGTTCGATTTAATTGAATAATTAAGTAATTCAGTCAAATCGTAGCTTGTTTCAAATAAAATAACATACATAAACACAAAACAGAATAATAATAATAATAATAATAATAATAATAATAATAATAATAATAATAATAATAATAATAATAATAACGTAAGTTTCTTGATATATTGGGTCTCCCATGGTATTTTGTTGGCCCATGAGTGTTAGGTGCCGTTTTAACCGACCAAACTAAATAACGAATGACAAATGTAAGTATGAGTAGTTGAAGTATCTCATGTATCACCACGCGTGATAATGCTCCAACCAAATATCGTAAATATAATAATTGTGAAAACTAATAGTTGGCGTGTCCATGGCGTCCCACAGATTTTTCACCCGACTAGACATTGAAAAAGTAATAAAATAATAACAATAAAACGAAATGGAAAGATGAAACCGTTAACTGATCACGTTAAACGCTTAAAAGGTAAAAAACAAAACTTAGAATATCCTAAAAGAATTTCCCATCAACGAAAACAACTAACAAAAATTTGAATGTAAATATGTATCTTGGGAATGAGGCGTTGCCTCGGAGTTATAAAAAAATTTTGAGAGTAAGACATAGTCTCGAAATTATAAAAGACAATAAAATAAGCATTAAACTAAGCAGTTAAATAAGTACTTAGTCTAGAAGGTAACTATGCAAGTTGTAAACAATCAAATAGATCATATCAAGCAAACAAATAAGCACGTGTAGGGCTCCTAAGCATGTTACTAGGGCACCACTAACGACCTATCATAAACCTTAAGCTCGGATACCAATATGTCACACCCCAACCTACGGCGGAAATGCCGGGGCGTGAACTGATTGTCACAGCTCTTCAAAGGTTACTATCATGCAATATTTCAATGATAATATCTATTAATTGAATTCAATTATCAAATAGATCCCATACAAATAAGTACATAATTCATACAACAATACAAATTTTATATTTCTTGATTTAAAAATATTCTTCTAACTATATTCTTCACTAAGTCTTCACCAACCTGCATATGCGTATAAAATAAAGTTTTGTCAACAACACATGTTGAGTGAGTACAACACCGGTTTAAGACACAACAGTAATAATATATAATAAATAAAGAAAGATGCAAACTGTTTCTGTGAGATAAACAGTTAAACCATTGCACATACACAAACAATCAACCATAAAGAAAGGGCTAAACCATTGCCATGCGAATGGGCATTGCTTACAAAAAATGAGGTGTCGGTGAAACCATTGCCAATGTGATCGGGCTGCGGCCACTACGACGGTCGTATGATCATACTAGACTGAGAATATGTTGGACCTCTCCGAATGTGGTTCAAATAAAGCAAGTAAGCAAATAGCAAGTTAGGCATAAACTGATATACACACAAGGATTAAACAGTTGCAATTTTGAATACTAGATAATACGTAAATATGATACGATACGCATATGTCCCCAAAAGTGATAAAACGAGTAAAAATGGGGAATGTGGTACTCACCAGATCGGATGAACGAAATAAGTGACGGTGATATACACACAAGGATTAAACAGTTGCAATTTTGAATACTAGATAATACGTAAATATGATACGATACGCATATGTCCCCAAAAGTGATAAAACGAGTAATAATGGGGAATGTGGTACTCACCAGATCGGATGAACGAAATAAGTGACGGTGATGTGAGAAAGATAAATCATTCGGGATACACCGACAAGGATTCCTAGATAATTATGATAATATGAGTTAATTAATAATGAGTCAACATGTAAAATGTATTAAAGTTTCGATGTGATTTGAGTTATGGATGGGATTTTGAAATTATTGCTAGAACAATGGATTTCTATTGTTATTATTATTGCAAAGATTAATATTATTGATTATCATTTACTTATCAAAATAATTATTTTTAGGATTTATAAAATCACTTGTTTACTTGATATGATAAATATATAATCACTTTATAAACTAATAATTTAAATAACTAATTTTAATATAAAATATACTTATAACTATTTGAGTAAGTAAGATGTCAATATATAAGTTTTTAATAAATAATTATAATATGTAATAGTACACATAAAAATATTTAATAAATATTCATCTTGAATTCTTTAACGAACTTTAAGGATAAACATATAGTTTACACGTTTATCATATTTATTATGTTTTTCGTTTATAAACAAATAATACTTGTATAATAAAGATAAATGTTTGTAAAACGCTCAACGATTAGAAAAGGTGAATTTAAAGCGTCGGGTTTTAATAAGGTTTATCCAAAACAATATTTACTTGTAATGTTTTATTATTATTAATAAGTACTTAAAATATCTACGTATACACACACACACACATATATATGTGTATACAAAAACTTGTAACGAGCTTAGTTGACGAAAAACTAGTTTACAAATATCGATCTAATAAAATAACATTTACTATTAATTATATTATAATTATAGATCATAAAAAAACATTAAAAATAAATGGAAAATAAAAATAATAAAAATTGAGTCCGGATGGACTCGAACCTGCGACATATGGCTAGCTCACAAAGTTAACGTACACATTCCCAGCCAACTGGGCTGGAGTACCAATTGTTTATCAGACGAGAAAGATTTTTTAAATAACAATAACAAGCTCATCCCTAAACCTAATAAAACCCTAGTTCGTTCAATTGCTCAATATGCTTGATATTAGGCTAATTAACCTTAGGGTTAATGTTATACAGATCCAAACGATGGTGCTACAACTAATAATTACCTGGGTACGTAACGAATTGATGGCGTATAAGAATAAAGAACCCACGGCAACATGATGAACCAGAACGTCATACCCAGGCCGTGATAGAATGATTAAGTATAGGTTTATGCTCGCGATGATATGTTGAATCTCCAGATCAGTTTGATTAAATATTCGTTATGTCTAAATTGTATATTCATAATATGATATACGCTGTTAGTGTATTAGCAAAACCATATCAATTAGATTGTGTTTTCTAAATTAAACGTGTTGAATCTCCAGATCAGTTTGATTAAATTTTCGTTATGTCTAAATTGTATATTCATAATATGATATACGCGGTTAGTGTATTAGCAAAACCGTATCAATTAGATTGTGTTTTCTAAATTAAACGTGTCGGAAAGATCGTTTAAGGAAAGTATAATCAAAATCATATATAAATTCCAATAATAGGCCGAGAATTAAGCCTCAAGAAAAGAAAACGGGTTACGGGTTAAGGTTTAAACGAGTTGGATCTCGTTATATGGGTTTGGGTGCTGAATATAAAAATCTTTTTAATGAATTTACAGATTGGTCCTCGAAGTTATGAAGTGGAATCAAACATAGATTATAGTTTAGTTTAGGGTAAAAATTGTACATGTTCCAAAGTTAATTAAATATATTAAATATATATAATCAACACATAAAATAATATAATAATTACTCGATAAACGAGATAATTAAATTAATAAAATTCTCCGAACATAAAAGCGGGTCGGGCAATATATGGAGAAACCGAGTTGTTACAGTCTCAACAAAAACTTTGCTGCTTTTAATATGAGGTCCTTGAGTTGATGATTGATAAGCAGGTTTTTCTTTATTATTGTATTTTCATTTCTCCACATTAGTGACTGATTCATTTTTAGAGGTTTCAACATTTGAAGAATGATCATTAATGACAATTTTTTCTTTACCTAAAAATGGATTGTTTGAATAGTCAATATGAAATGGTAGAGGCACCTCAACAAAACCTAAACCCGTTTTAGACCCTTTCTGCTTACCAGATACTTCTATTATCTCGTTTAACATAAAAGATGAATTTCTAGACTTTCTTAACTTGTTCTTCAACTCAAGAACCTCATTTTCAACCTCAGTTATTTTTGTTCTTGACTTAAGTATCTCTTGAAACTGTTTATCAATGATAATTAGTTTTCCTGAAAGTTCTGCTTTCAAATCGTTATTACTATTCGACAATTACTCAATGTTTACTTTTGATCTTCTCTTAATATCAGAGGATTGCCTATAGTTATCATGAATTATAGCAAGATCTTTCATCAGGGTCTCATTATGAGCATGAATTAAGTCATATTTGGACATAAATTCAACACAATGAGAACAAGGAATAGTTTCAAATACTTTAATAGATTCACATGCTACATTATCATATACAATAGAAGTAGAATTAGGACTAACCTCTACCATTTTAGCCATAAAAGAAAACAAACTTGAAGGCACTTGGCTTGAAGTATCAGAATCAGACTCAGTTATTTATTCACTTTCGGTAGTTAATCCTTCACCCCTTGCATCCTGAAAGTTATCAACATGCTCAAACATTGCTAGATTGGCCTGGTTACCAGTAGAACTTCCCATCAGTCTCTGGTTCCAATCAATGCCTTCAGTCAATAATGCTTGTGATCCACCAGACTTCACAGAATTACTCTCTAAGTTTTCTCTTTAGAATCATAATACTTCTTTCCCGAATTTCTATATTGGTTTCTGGGTCCCGTGTACTTCTTCTTGGGTTTATCACATTCTTTGGCAAAGTGGCCAAAATATTAACAATTATAGCACCGAACTTTCAACTTATCAAATCTGACTCTCTTGTTTAGAGTTGGCAGATCCTTTCCAGACTTCTGGAAAAACCTTTTAACCTTTCTTACAATCATGGTCATGTTCCACTTTCAATCAATGGGTTCCAAATCATCTGGATCATTTTGGTCATAATCTTCATCAGTTTGCTTGCTTGTAGGAATTTTACCACCCACCAATTGCACTAAGGAAAACAAAGTGTTGTTCAGCTTCCTTCATGTTGACATTCGGTGATTGAGCTGAAGAAGAATTACCAGCACTAGCAAATGAAGTTCTTGACCGACCCATACTATTTTTGGACCCATATGCCATGAAACAAACATTTGGCATGGGCCCATTAACTGATTGTGAAATCTCTTAAGAAGTTTGAGAATAGAATGCATTGATCAGAGCTGAGTTGTTGTTTAATGGTAATGAACCACCATATAATGTAGGATCTTGACTATCCTTTAAAGAGTTTTGACATCTCATATCATATTCCCTCTATTCAATTGTCTGCATGAACTCCATAGCCGTTAAAACTTCACTCTAGAAAAAATTTATTCTCTTCGACAAAAGTAAGAAAGTAGAATATGAATTTGGCAATTAATTCTTGACATCATCAATTTTATCAGATTGAGATGGTTCCATCTTTTGCTTTGTCATTTTGGAAATAGGATGATTGAATCTTGTAAGAATTTCTTCAACAGTCTCTCCTTTTAACAAGCAAAAGTTTCGAAATTGAAACTTCAACATGAATTTCTTCAACAGTCTCTCCTATACTTCTCAGTCGTAGATGTTGGAAAAGAGAAGCACATATTTCAATACTTCCCACTTGGTGAAAAATATTATTCGGTAAAGCCATGGTCAATGTTGAATAGGCTTTAAGTTCAATTTCTAGAGCCTTATTCTCGTCTTAAGTATAAGACTCAAATGGTTTCGCTTCATAATTGGTAATTTCATCACCAATCATGGGAGGGGTATAAACGTTATCAAGGCTTCTAGAGCAATCAGGATGTACGGATCCAAGATGAACTCTAAACCTCGGCTCCTAATATGCAAAGTCACTTAATTTCATTAGCTGTGGACATTTCGAGTGTGAACCAATTTCAACGTCTAGATGTAACATCTGTTGCATTATCATATTCAGTGAGGCTAACACGTATAAGTTAGACATTTTCACAAAATATAAAGCTTAAATTATCAAACTTGAAATTTATGGGTAGAAACTGTCAAATATGAAATATCTATGGGTTAAACCTGTAAATCTTGTAACGAATGTGAAATAACTATAACGAATAAGGTTCTGGTTTTGGTAACAAATGAGATAACAAATGAATGACCTACTATAACGAATAGAAGGTCATTCATTTGTGACCTACAAAAGAATGACCTACTATAAACGAATGGTTATAGCGAATGGTTGTGCTTTTGGTAACGAATAGGCAACTATTCAAACGAATGGCCATGTAACGAATGGCCAGACGAATGGTATCACGAATAGGTTGCACGAATGGTAAAGACGAATGATCAAATGAACGACATAACGAATGGACAGATGAATGGTATCATGAATGGGCAATTGTAGTGAATCATCAGTTATAACAAACTGACACGTGGCAAACGGTTTTCACTGTTTATGCGAATGAGCAGTTACAATCATAACGAATGAACATTCAACATAACGAATGG
The DNA here is from genome assembly GCF_021521415.1 of Bidens hawaiensis. Lineage (NCBI taxonomy): Eukaryota > Viridiplantae > Streptophyta > Magnoliopsida > Asterales > Asteraceae > Bidens > Bidens hawaiensis. The sequence continues at coordinate 420,967 of NW_027492793.1, forward strand.
GTTCTTCAAACATTCAACTGATTTCCAGATTTCCAGATCCAAACACCAGTTCAAACTATCTTCATACCTAATCGTCTAAATCTAAACCAATTTCAAAACTTAAACTATCAATCTATTCGTCTATACAATCCGAACAAACCCTAACCATTCCAGGCGTCCAATTCCAACTCAAACTCATCCAAATCACTCAAAACCAGGTCCGATAACCTCTGTTCCCTCCAAACACAATTACAATATCAATCCCATTGAATTGATGAACAATAATCCAATTAAACACAAACGAACTTGATGAATTTGATTACGAACTGATTACAGTACAAATTGATATCAATTAACAGCCATATACTGAGTAATTGATTCAAACACAAGCCACACAGTTGATGTCAATTAAGCACAATATCACCTGAATAATCAAACAATGGCTCTGATACCACTTGAGAAACCACTGTGTAAACGATTGATTTCAGTTCATACTTTACTATCTACTTCTTGATATATTCAGGTGATGATACGATTAAGGAATTACGTTAAGGAAGTGTGTGTGAGTGAACAATCTGGAAGAGTAACGAGATCTCAGAATAATAATAACTCACTTCATTAAATTATAAACAGGGTACAAAGTATTTATAGAAGACGACCCCATTCGTTATACATCACATAACGAATGGGAACCATTCTTCTTCATTCCCTATATGTAACTTAAAGTACAACGAATGACTCATTTGTTAAACATCTTTAATGAATGATCTAATAACATAGCAATGGGCTTATTCGTTACACATTCCATAACGAATGGCCCTTACATTAGCGGATGGATACATTCGTTATACATAATATAAAGAATGGTCTTTTACATAACGAATAGCATACATTAAATCCCAAAAATACCCTTTAAATTAATAGTAAATAATTACAATAGATAAACAAATACCGAGACGACAAAACCATGTACTAACATACAAAACTCATATATGTACAACACCGTTCATATTAGTGTACGGAAAAGCATGTCATCTTTTGGTTGAGCTCGAACATAAAGCATTTTGGGCACTTAAAACTGCCAACCTTGATTTGTAATATGTTGGGAAAAACATATTCATGCAGCTACACGAGCTAGACGAGTTGAGGGTGCAAGCATATGACAATTCATGGATTTACAAGTAAAGGACGAAAAGACTTCATGATGTGCATCTAAAAGGTGAAAACAATTTAAAGCAGGAAACCAGGTACTCCTTTATAACTCTCTCCTTCGTTTATTTCCTGGAAAATTGAAGTCTAGATGGTCCGAACCTTTTACGGTTGTGGAAGTTTTTGAGTATGGAACTGTTGAACTCATTAAAAAAAGATGGGTATAGTTTTAAGGTAAATGGTCACCGGCTTAAACTTTATCTATGAGAACCCGTAGAAACCGCGATGGAGGTGCTTCCCTCCATCCCATGAAATAAACTATCAAAACCGTGAGTCAGACTATCGACTCCGACACAAATTTAGCATGTTTAGTTTTAGATTTTAGCTTTTTAGGTTAAGTTAAGTTTAAAAACAATAATGAAATAATAAAAAAAAAATAAACAATAAGGCCCTAGTATTTAGGACTAACCAAGCTTAACTTGGTTTTTATCTATTTGTTTTTATTTTTGTGTGTTTTTATTTTATGTGTTTTTAGAAATTAATGTAATCTAGGACTTCTATGAAATTTAATTTAATTGAGTTTTAGGGATAAGATTTTTACACACTAACGTAAATTTCATGACCTAATCACAGAGGTATGCAAATTTCCATGACTTAATCCAATTCTAGGCCTCGGTTTGACCCATTTCTTCTCCTTCTCAAATCCAAGTATATTCTGAACCCTATATCCAAGTTCCTTCAAGTACTAAGTTGATTTAGGCCAAAATTGTGTTTATACTTGGTTGTGCTATTTGTGTGTGATGTTGGGACAAATTACTCTCTTTGTATACTTTGTATGCTTATCAGACACTATCACTAGTTTATGAACTATGCCGGCTTATGGGCAGTACGGGTTTTATACTCGTACCTACTTTATGTTTTATGTTTGGGGTTGTATATGTAGATGTTATGCATGTATGATATATTTAGTGTTAAAAACAACCCGGAAACGTGCAAGGAGACAACAAACATCAAAAATCTCGTCTCGTCTCATAGGGAAATTAAATTCCTTTTAAGCCTCGTTTTCCATTTATTTTTATATCGTGTGGGGAGGAGGTTTACACTTGGCCAAAACCAAGTCTAAAAAGCGAAATTTTTGAACATTTTTTTTCAAATAACCCTTTTTGCATCAATAAAAACCATCAGCTCTTTAAATATTTTTAACAAACTGGGAAACTAAGAAATAAAGAGAAACATTTTAGCAAAATAAAACTACTTTAAAAAGTGATAAAGCTAAAAGTATGGTTTGTAATATTGTGATTAACTCTATGCAAAATATGGTGTTTTCATCCAATCCTTTCGTTTGTGAGAAATAAGCCTTCATGCAGATATTTAGAAAATTACTCACATATTGGATACTTTTGAGTGAGTCAGGTACTTCTTGCAAGATCAGAACTTGTCTTGACAATTCTATTTGAATGCTGCACAAAAAACAAGGTAACGTATTTCCAAAAATCACAAACAACCACAACCACATAAACCCCATTCCTATCACCAAAACACTAAACCTACCCAAAAACCTATCCTACCAAACTACCCTTTTCATCAGTAGAATTTGACATTGGTCTTTAAAGGCAGGTCCTAAAGAGCTGGAATGCATTCTTTTAAATTTCATTTACTTTGTTGCCTACAATTCGCGAAACCTAGGTTGCCTCCAGAACTTAGAGAGAGAATCCTTCTCTTTAGCAATCAGGTGAGGAAAAAGTGGTGCCAAGAGGAACAAAAGCCACCATTTTGTGGGATTTTCAAAAGCGCAATGAAAAGACGAGTAAAAATATATGAACGATTTTGGGCTACGGAAGTTGGTCTCACGAAGAAGATGTAGAGTAAGTCATACCCAATCCCAATACGAATACATCGAACTAACGAGGGTGGGGGATACTAGGCTCAAAGCCGAATGATCCATTAGGGTTGGAAGTTATGTTCAGAGCAGGGTTGAGAAAGAACCGATCCACATCTTGGATAAACCGTTCTTGATGATCTGACCTTAAAAGAGTCATTAGGTTTGTAAAAAAATTATAATAAAAAACCCTGCTTATTTACCACACTTCGGCAGGAAGAATAGATCAAGAGCAAGAAAAAGAAGAAAATACTGAAGAAGAAGCTCGATTAGTCGTACCCCTCCAAATACCTTTGCCAAAATACCCGACAAAAACTATCACCTACATACCAAAACCATTGGAAATAGAATATCTTTTAACCTATGCAGCACTTCACTAAGTGGGTGGAGAATTGATCTCTTGACAAGTACATTTTTTGTAAGTCGTATCTTGGCTAAAAGTGTTTACACATACAACATTACGTGTATGTCCATATATAAAGCCGAGTGTTGTGAACATTGTGACCACGTGATGTTTTGTATAAGATGAAACTCATAAAAGAAAACCATAGTTTTAAATATCACTACATATACTAACATATTTTGCTCTAATGGATTACCGGAACTTTCTGAAAATTCTCAGGATGTTTAGCTCCGTTTAACGTGTGGTTTTTAAGAGTTTATTCAAAGATTTCTTAAGGACAAGCAAGGTTCAAGTGTGGGGAGATTTGATGTATAAGAACTTACACATCCTTTCAGCACTAAAATTTCTCCAAATAAGTGTAATTTCGTCAACTATATTAGAATAAATAACCACTAATGTTTATAATTTCAATCTATAGGTAAATATAACCAAAGTAATAAACAAGCTGATTTACGAAGAAAAACGGAGATAAACAGCGGAAACAGACTCAACACGTCCAATGATGAATCAAGACATGGTCATGCCTAGAGCATACAAAGTAAAGACAGAAATCAGGAAATCAAGACATGACCATGTTAACCAAGACACACCCCATGCTATTAAGAACAAGAGGAAAAGACAAAATAGAATACTCAAAAGCAAAACATGAACATGCTTTCAGTAGAAAGAAAAGGAAAAAACTGGCGAAAATTGGACTGTTGTGGAACTCGACACAGTCGTGCCTTCTTTAACACGGCCATGTTAACTCGAGTTAGACGATGTGACAGAAATCAATTAATGCAGCGTCACAAAAATGGCGACATGGTTGTGTCATGCTTAGCATGGCATTGTCTTGAAACCCAAATCAGCCTATAAATTGAAGGCTCGTCTCCTTCGTTTAATACACCTTACAACACCTTCAAACATCATTTACTTCACTTTAACCACCTCTTTTCACCACCATTAATAAAGGAATTAATCTCATCCATCAAACCCTTGAACATTAAGGAGATTAAGTTTTTGGGAGAAGTCATTAGCGTCAAGGATTAGTCATCCAAATTGGTTAGATTGATTTAATTTGATCATGTTTGTATCTACTATTTTGATAATTATCATCATGCTTATTAGTGGCTAAACTTCCATACTATCATCTTGTTTTATAATGAATCTTAATTGAAATTTAATAATAATAGTTAAACATGTGATTGGTTTTAAATAATTAATGGGTATGTTGCATTTATCACTTGATGATGAATATAAAAATACTCTTAAAAGATACCCCAAGTGCTAAGCTTGATGATAAGCCGAGAAATTGGTAGTCTTGTGAAACCTTGGCGAACCTTATAATACACCAAATTTCTGAGCTTGATGATAAGTCGAGAAATCGCCATTCTTGTGAGGACTTCGTTGATAAATTAAGAATCCTAACAAATGCCCAAATACCGAGTAAGACGACAAGCCAGGGAACTGCCACTCTTGTGAGGTTTTGGGTGATATTAAGAATCTTTAAAAGAGCCGCCAAAATTCCTAGCTTGATGATAAGTTGAGAAATCTCCATTCTTGTAAGGGCTTGGTTGGATAAAAAACATGAATCCTAATATTAACATGGACCAAATTGAATATTAGTAGTGATTGATCATTTAAAAATGGGAACTATCAACAATGTTGTGAAACGTATTGTGATGTTCATCCATTAAAATCGGTTAATTACTCGTTAAGTGAGTGTGCAACATAACCTATTTTAAACAAATCTTGAGTGGTTATTACATGAGTTTTATAATTGTTCCAAGTGTTATGCGGGTTAATACTTGGTAATTCAAGGTTAATCATTTACAACTCAACTAATTGATGTTTTATGTATAATACAAAGGCTATTTTAATTAAAATATCAAGGACAGTCCATTTAGTGATTTAAATGATTGTCTCATCTTTAAAGTGAGTTAAGAGCATTCACATCCCATTCTATATATTTTCCCTATAATTTAGCTAAAAAAACATCATTCCATAAATTTATCTATCATTTTTCAAAATTCTTCCACATTCTATTCCCTATTCGTATCCATAAATTAATTCTTTATTATTTTTTTCTCTTTTGTCTTATTATATAGTAAATGGTGATTGGGAGATATGTAATATATTATATGGTATGGATCAAAAATAAGTCCCTATATTTAGGGATTTACTTTAGTTGTCATATAACTCATCCATATAATAAAGAATTGATTGGAGAGGTGATTTTGATGGCTTTCTTAAAATTTTCCCTAAATTATATGGGTTTGACAACTTTAGAGAATGGGTTGAGAATGCTCTAACTTATCTTTATCAAAAACCACTTGCTTACATCAAATGATGTTCTAGTAAAGAGATCATGAGTTATCTCTTTATTTAATTATCATGGAATAACATGACTTAAGATGTTATTCCCACATTTAATCACCATAGCAAGCTCATGTCACATGTTTACTAATTAATTATTAAAACCAAGTTAAGAGGAATTAGAACCAAGATGATACACTTCTATCTTTGATCTTCTTTCTATCTAAAAAATATAAAAACACAAAAAATGTTGCCTTTTAATTTATGTCTTATATATCTTTTACCAATACCAAAACCAAAATGCTACACTTTTGGTTGAAATAAATATGACGATTTAGTATTAAAAATCAATAAGTGTGTATGTGGATTGATATTTGGTTCTTACCTATATTTTACTACATATAAGATAGGAATACTTGTCAATTTGTGTGTAGTTTAGTTAAGATAATAATCATTTTTATAAATTTAAAACTAGACATTGTGTGAATAAAACTGTTGAAAACTAACAACTTTTGCTACACCATTTCACACACCAATGACTCTGTTTTTTTTACTCCCTTATTAATCCGAACACAAAAAATAAAATTATAAATGAGTGTGTTCTTCTACCTATTAATTGTCACCAGTTTCATTTGCTGACTAGCTTTTTATAACACATATTGTTACATGAATGAAAGCAAAACTTGCATCCTATGTGCGATACCTTAGTGTGTTCAACGATGAAAAAGATAGGATGTACCCCCTGTATTTCACCTCAGTGTGTTACTTTTGTAACTCTTACTCCTTAAATCAAGAAAAAAACACAATTGCATGCTCTCAAAATGACAAAGTGGACCAAAGAAATTAAAGAATTCCACACAAAATTAAAATGTGTTATCTATAAGAGAATTTCTCTATAAAATAGTAAGTTGAGAGCATCTTATGTATGTTATCAAATATGATGATAAAAAAACCACCATCTCTTATTCTCTAGGAATAAATATGTATATATCTCTGAACAACTATAAACCCTAAACCTTAAGCATGGTCAAATTACAATCCATCTACAAACCCTATTAAATCCTAAGCCCCAAATTATGATCCAAGAACATGATAATAGAACATCTACAAACCCTAATTAACTTCTATTTATCATGTCAACATATTTTTAATAACACCTCCAAATCATACCAAAAGTTTTAAACCTACAATAAACATATTGAAACTGAAAGATAAAGAGATGTATGTGTTACAACTTTTCTCAATGAACAAGAATTATTTGATTTTGGAGTTTCCTTCTATTTACTTCAGATGGAATGGAGAGGAGAGAGCATATGAACCCTACTTGAGAGTTTTATAAAAGAGAGCCTTATAAAAGGGAAAGAAAGATGGTTGGGTGAAAGTGAGTTGTTGAAATTGGGTGTGTGTGTGTGTGTGGGTGGGGGGGGATAGGGGATTGGATGGAGTGAATATTTAAAATTTTTACTAAATTTTAAAGATACGTGGTGTTTTGATGGATGAATTTTTTATTGGATTAGGTGATTTAAAGAAAACAAAAGTGGTTGACTAGAATATAATTGGTTTTAGGTAATTTGCTATCTCAGATAGCAAATTACAAGTACAGGCCAACTTACTTCCCATGTGGTTACCCACGCCATCCAATTGTTCAACGAGTGTCGTCCATGTGGAATCTCTACTATCTCAAATAGCTGATTACGCAGAGTTTCCATGGTAAATGTCGGTAAAAGGACTTTGCGTAATCCACTATTTGAGATAGCAGTTCAACATGGACGACACTTGTTGAACAATCAGATAAGCTAGCATATACTGGTAATCTGCTATCTGAGATAGCAAATTACCCAATATCACTTAAATTTTAATCAACCACCTAAAATAAACCACCCCCCCTATTTAAATCATATAATCCAGTAAAACAATTCTTTGATGGATGTAATGAGAATGCTCTAAGCCCTCAAGACCTAATACCGCATCATCCATCATTTTATAACTCATTTTTTTTTTTTTAAGTTGGTTTTAGGGTATTTGAAAGGAATGCTATCACTAATTATAGGGTTTTAGAGTAGTTGAGTGTAAATGACATAATTGTTAACCTAGCTATAACCGACAAATTCGAACCAATTTTAATTGCCAAATGTGAGTCAATTTTTATTAATGATAATTCCAAACTCGTCATAACCGAATCACCCTTTTATTAATTCATTGGAAAACAAAACAAGGACTTTTTCATTGATTATAAAGATTAGGATTAGTTTCATATTGTTGGATTATATCATTTTGATGTTATTTGTTTTTGAAATTTTAGTTCAACATATGTTATCAAATTAACTTGGATTTAATGTTGGATTATATCATGTCATTTTGTTTGAATATTCGGTATTAATATATGGATTATATATTTTGTTAGATTAGATCATGTCGGTTTTTTTTTAGTATTTGGTCCCAAACTTTTTGTTTAGTTGCGTTGGTTATGGGTTTGACCCAAAATTGTTCCGTATATACCTGAGTGAATACTGATTGTGCATCGCTTTCACCCTTACTTTTTAAGGAATCAGAATTACAAAAAATTAAACTTCTAACCCCATAAATGATACCAATAATCGAGATTCGTTGCATATAAACTATAATAAACATCGTCATTATTATAACTTCATTGTTGCATATTCCTTACAGGTAAAGAAAAGAAATTGATTAGTTTGGTAAGGGAAAATGGAATATATTTCTGGTAAGCTAGCTTTTTTTAAAATAAAATTCGTAACAAAGTCTATAATATTTATGGAAAAAGTAGATCGTTGATTTTTTGGGTTGGTATATAACATGAACTGTTATCTATGCATGTTTGATATATCATGTCAGTTCGTTGAGCAAAACAAACTTAATTATATATAATTGCATAGCACATGGTAAGTACTAACTATTTGTTGGATTATAGACATATTATTCGATATTAGAGCATGTTTTGGATTGAGTTTGAAAAATGCTTATTGGGTTATTGGTGTTTTCAAAAAGTCAAAAAGTTTAAATGTATTTGGCAATCACGAAAAAACTTTCTTATTTTAGTTTTTTGAAAATGATAAAAAACAGGTTTCCAAAAACCCCAAATCCTGGCTTTTTCAAAATGGCTTTTTGAAAAAGCCCATAAGCCAATAAGCATTTTTTTAAACTCAATCCCAAACATGCCCAATGATGAAAATGAAACAAGTTTGAAACATGCATTGATAATCCAGTCTCTTATCTGGTTGTAAAATCGTAACCCTCACCCGTTAAATATCCGTCGGGTATCAGGCATACATGGATGGGTGTCACGCGTACTTATGATTATCATATATATCTGTTAGTCTATTTTAAAATATTTGTTCCTATTTCCAATACCCGGTTGTAGGCCCAAATACTTGTTTGGAATCGTATGGAAAATTGCCTATGTTAGAAAGCTTTATTCCGCGTTTGTTTAAAATTAATATGGAAGCAAAGATGACTTGATTACTTAAAACGTTATAGTTTTTCCAAAAGAAATCATGGTAGTAAGATGTCTACTTTCTAGTATGTACGCGAGGTGTAGTGATGTAGGAGTATCTATCAGCCATTCAATCGGCTTGGATGTGACGTTTACGTGTAATAAACTATTTGATCTGGATACTGGATTACAGGTGGATAAGGTTGAGGCAAGACATGAAGTAGGTCGAGTAAGGATGGCTAAAGCATTTGAGGCGTAGATTATCTACTTTTATTATTTATTTTTTTTGTGTTTATCTGGTTTCCTTTGTTTACATTTTGATGTGTTTAGTTTTAATAGGGTTAAAGATGCATCGTTTGCTAGTTTTGGTATATAAATGATAAACAAAGGCTACGTTAATCGTGTTGGCTATGATTCAGACATTTGATTGAAATTGTGTTCTTGTGTGAAGGCATTTGAATATTTATTCGCGTGTGTATCATTGATGGTTCATATCTTGCAATATACAAGTATAGATTGTTTAAATGAGTATATTAGGATTTAGAGTACTTATAAAAAAAAGACAGAATTACAAATTTTGTCCTTTAAAATAAGACGAATTACGGTTCGTGTCCTTTTCTAAGTTTCCTTGCAGGCGGTGTACTTTAAACTTTTTTTTCCTACAAGTTTTGTCCTTTACGCTAACTGGGTTAGAAAAACTCAGTTAAATCTCATCACGTGAGAAGCATGTGAGGGTAGTTTTGTCTTTTTGCCTACCCAACAACTTCTTCTTCTTCTGTTTCTGTATCTATTAACACACACCTGCCTCATCTCACTTCTCTCTCTATGTTCTACCACACCATCACCATAACCACTCCTCAAACACCATCACCACCGCCACCATAGCTCCGCCACCAGCCACCTCTCCATCTCCGATTCCCTCATCCACCATCGTCCTCAATTCTGATTCGTTTGGAATTAGGGTTCTATCACAAAACACCTCTTTTTTAGGGTTTTAATTTCTGATTTTTGTTCATCTCTAAAAATAAACCAACCCTACCGACCAACCACCATGCCAGAATCGCCGCCACCATCATCACCATGCCTGAACACCACCCAATGTCGGAAACTGTCGTCACTAACAACTCCGGCCACAAAACCGTCTACCGAAATCTCCGGCGGACCTGCAACAGCGTCACCGCCATCTCTGATATAGGGATTAAAAGTTAAAACGCACCATCAGAAGCTTCAATCGACTCAAGTTTTCGGATTAAAACCTGCAACAGTACCGCCACCATCTAATCATCGGTGATTCCAGGACCCGATTCCAGTTAACTTGATTACTTGGAACTCGAATACAATCGGGTTTCGTTACTCATAGGATTCGATTACAATCCCAGAACCCGATTACCTTCCAAACTCGAACACAACAGTGGATTCGATTACAATCGGACACCGAAACAGTGGATTCGATTACCTTCCAAACTCGAACACAACAGTGGATTCGATTACAATCGGACACCGATTACGTTATACATCGATTACAACTACCAGTCGCTTACAATCGGGGTTCGATTACTTTCACTATAACTTGATTACAAAGAAACTCGATTACAATTGGATCCAGATGCGAACAACTCGAATACAAGAATCGATTACACTGAGTTCGTTCCCATTACCCTTCGAATACAGTTGAGACTCGATTACACTGTTTCACCCGATTACATTGTAATCGATTTTAGAGAGACTCGATTTATTGGAGCTGCTGTAGGGAATTAATAAAGAACAAAAAAATCAGATGATTATGAACAATAAGAGCAATATAATCCTACTTGCAGTAGCAGCCAATTTCAAAATCACAGCCAAAGTCAAAATAATGAGGTTTCTTGGTGTTTTAAGAAATTAAGGGGTAGGATTTACACAATGGCCAAATATCAAAATTACAAATTTAGTTTATTACACAAATAGTCCTTAATGGGTAAAAAGACAAAAATGCCCTCACATGCGTCTCACGTGAGGGCATTTAACTGACTTTTTCTAACCCAGTTAGCGTAAAGGACAAAACTTGTAGGAAAAAAAAGTTTAAAGTACACCGCCTGCAAGGAAACTTAGAAAATGACACGAACCGTAATTCGTCTTATTTTAAAGAACAAAATTTGTAATTCTGTCAAAAAAAAACATAAAAAGCTATGATTTTAACTACATGTCAACAAAAATACGTGGTTCGTGGAATTTTTGTGTGGTCCGTAGATTTTTATTTAGTTGTTTGTAATGCCCTAATCATTTATTTCGTTTAAAAGATTATAGAAATGTTCAAGAATCTTCTGAAATTGATTTTTTTAACAACAATTTATGTTATTACGGAGACCAGAACCCAAGACATCCCAACTCATTTGTGTTTTAAAGGTTTTGTCTTACCAATGGGTCACCAACCACATTGGTATCATCTGAAATAGATATTGTAGTAAGAAAGTTTTAAAGAACTTTATTTATGGGTTTATATTAAATACAAATAACTTTTATCATGACAATTGTACAAATAACTAGAGTAATTATCTTAACACTAAGGTAATTATTATTATACTATAACTTTTAAATTAGGGTAATTATTATTACACTATATTATATTATATAACATAATTAATTACTATAGTTAAAAATTATAATTACTCTAGTTATTCATATGTCATGTATGCTAATTTTATTTGTATCGAATCTCACCTCATCTATTTATAATCAACTAGGAATATTAAATTCAAGCCCGTAATTTTCCAATCGAAATGAAGGTGTAAGTTATGATAAAAAAAAATTGGTCAAAATAAATCATGAAATTTGTACACGCCAAAATAAACACACTACAAAATCATGCTCGATTCATCTCAAACTTTTAACACCTTTTTATTTTTCTATACCATACATGGATGTACACACCACATACACTAAACAACTCGAAAACATTTCACAATTTTTTAAAATAACTTAGAAAAATATTCAACTTAAAATCGCCTTAAGCTCTGCGGTGGCTCCCAGTAAGGCCACAACGCCTCTAATACACATTTTCATCTAATGATGCGTAGGACATTCGAAAACTTGAAAACTACCGCAAGACAATGATGGTTCATCTAAAGCCTACGATTCTTGTAATTGTTTCCTGCAAGCCACCTACACATCCTAGCATGCAACTCTAACTCATAAATCTAGAACTAGTTTGTAACACATTTAAGGATATAAGCTTATTGACCAATTAACGTACTAACTATAACTGCCACATACAAACTTAGGTAGTTAGTCAATTGAAAACACAAATACTTAATATTAAAAATTAGTAAATTGTATTATAATTATAATTATAATTATAAATTAGTATAATTAAGAACTTTGGTGTCACGAAGTTTTTTAAGACTATAACTTTGACTATTTATGTAATTACTTTCAAAATTTATTCAAATTGTTGAGTTGTTTTAATGGTTGATGGAATGTTTCCTAATTCTAAATGTGCAAATCAACCCAAGTTCAAGTGTCCATTGTATTGGAGTTTTTCTTCTTCTTTTTGGCTTTTTTTAGTTAACCATCTATGTATTTATTGTTGTATTAGGTTTTATTAATTAGGTTTTTTTAATTATGTTTTATTTGTTTACTTTTTTTTAAAAATGACGAAATTATTTTTTAGGTTCCGTTTTCGTATACGTAATGAACCTAATTGATACCGATAAAATTCGCATCAAATCGTCATTGTAACGCCAATGTTTTTGTCTTAATAACGTTAACTTGACGGAACTATTTTTAGGTTTAGTTTCGAACATAACAAACATAGCTGATACCAATCAAATGGAACGAATGTGTGTTACCGACCGAATAAACGTTGTTTTAAATATGTAACAATTTGGTATCATATGTTATACGAGTATTACCACTATTCTAGATATTTACTAATTTGTGTTTTGGGTTTAATGTATGTATGGGTACAAACCTAGCTGATACTAACAAAAATCGTGTCCATCTTACATACGTTTATCGCTTCTTGATTTCTTGTAGTTTTACACTTCTATCTAGAGGTGCACAAAAACCCGATCCCGGAATCGGGCCCAAACACAATATCAGGAACCATGTTTTTTATACCCGGGTTTTCAATACCCGAACCCGACCCTACCCGTAGAGTACGAATATGGTATGCATTTCAGAACCAAAACCCGTACCCGGAATCAGACCCGATTTGTACCCGGTAATACCCGAAAACCGGAACCAGGTCTTTCCCATACTCGATCTATACCCACAATTACTCGAAAAATACCTGAAAAATATCCCAAAGATACCCCAAAAAGTTCAACCCCTTAAAAAATTTAATCTATACCCGAAAAAACCTGAAAATATGATTAATTTTTTTCAATACCCGAAAATATGGTATTCAAATAAAAACCATAAAATAGATTTTCTTCAATACCGAAAAATTGGGTATTCAGATACCCTTTTTAGAATATTCAGTTCTATACCCGATCCGAACCCGATGCATAAGGTATAGTTTTTAGAGACAATACTCGGACACAACCCGGGTATTGCCAATACCCGATTTTACATACCCAAACCCGGTTTTATACCCGATATCGAATATCTGAAAACTTCGATTTGTGCATCTTTATGTCACACCCCAACCTAAGGCGGAAATGTCAGGGCGTGAGCTAATTGCTCACAACTCTCAATGTACTATCACGCAATAATTTAAAGGTGACAATATCTATTTAACTAAATATCCAAATAAATTTAAATACAAAGTACAACTCATTTAAACAAACAATGAATACAAATCTAAGTCTTGATTATAATTTTTCTAACTTAGTTCTTCACTAAGTATTCACTAAATCTTGCAACTAGTTCAAACAATAACCTGCATATGCGTATAGAATAGAAAGGTTTGTCAACAACACATGTTGAGAAGTAAAACATCAGTTTAAGACACTACAATAATAATATATAATATATAAAGAAAGATGCAAACTGTTACTATGAGATAAACAGTTAAGCCATAGAACTAATCCAAACGGATGTATAGAACTCCGGTTATGAGATTTTCAGCAAATAAGCGAGCTGGTACTGACAGGAATCCGAACAGAAAGTTGGAAGTCGGGTTTTGGTCAATACACTCAAAGTTTCAAAACAAACAAAAAGTCTTATGGCCTGAAGGCTAATTTTTACCATAAGATAGAGAAATCGAATAGTGAATCTTGTTGACTATTTTTCCCTTAAACAGGTCGGAGTCCAATTATAACATCACGGAAATTTTGAGCCAAAAATATCAACTTTTCAAAGTTAAGGGACCAAATCTGCCAAAACCCAAACTCCAAGGTTGAAAATGAAAATTTTGTTTTCTTGTCCAATCGCGCTACGCGACGGGACAAAAGACAAGCCCATCGCGTATCGCGATGGGGCTTGGTCAAAACTTCTGGAAGAAGTCAACAGCGATACACGATCGCTGTTGAGCCGACATCATCGCGTACCGCGATGACGTGGCCTGACACGTCTGACACATTTTCACCATGTGGCACACCGGTCGCCACGTGTCCCGACACGTGGCGACACGTGTCACATCGCTCGCCACATGTCAACACATGGCACACCGTCTGCCACGTGGCGACACGTGGCAGGCCTACTGTGTGCGTCACCAAGGCTATGTCGTGGTACGCGACGGGTGCCTTGAAGGCGGTCGCGTACCGCGATGGGACACCAGAAAATGCCTATAAATAGCAAGGTCCGGGTCTTCATAATCTCACACCAAATTCAGCATATATCTCTCTCTCTAAACATCTCACTACACCTCGAAAATCGTGCCTTCGATCCATCTCGATAAACGTGCCCAAATCCTCGTTTTTCGTGCCCTACCTCGATAAGCGTGCCATTTTCTGACAACGTGTATATCAAAAAGGTGATCCCGTACCGACGTCCCGACGATCATTTTGGAGTGTATGCCGTGAAGTGTTGGTGCCTCGAGAAGCGTGCCGACGAGTGATTAGTTGACGTTAAGAAGTGTTGATCAAGTAGCGAGGTAGTGCTGCTCGAATCCTTAGGGTTTCCAAAACGACAACAAGGTTAGGCGTAATGTCAAATGAATATAATATAATATTATATTAAAGGCTTAAGCCCTAAGTCAAAATTACATTCAATACCTCAAGAATAAAAGAAATAACAAAGAAAAGAAAAGAAAGAAATATAAAAGTGTATACATATATATATATATATATGTGTGTGTGTGTGTGTGTGTGATTATATATATAATTCTTTGTTATAAATATTATTTAAGTTTAATGAGTATTCTTAAATAATAAAGAAAAGAATACGTTTCTTAAAGAAGAAGAAACGTAGGGTTATTGTAATAAACTAAAGGTTTATAAACATTACTTTTAAACTAAAGGTTTTCAAGTAAACTAGAATTGAACTAAAGGTTCATCGAGGTAAAATAAAGACTAAAGGTCTTAAGCCGGATTTTATATCCGACTAACAAATAGTTATACTCGTACTATAGGTGCGAGATAGCAAGAAAGTGACACAAGGACGGTGTTGGAAACCGATCCCAATCAAAGGTGAATACACCCCACTGTTACAAATTTGTTTTCAAACAAAATCAAACGTGTTATGTGTAAAACATTACATGAGGCTACGTGTCTCTAAAGACATTGTAAATAAGAGTATGAGCCTAATCCTGAGGCTGTAGTATACGTTTTTCTGGATCCTTACATATGTGGAATGCGGTCGGCACATCGCACCACGCCTGGGCCGAACCAAAGTATGTTCGAGTGAGAATGACCTTGTGTATATTTATGGCACCTAAGTACGTCGAAACGCTGCGGTGTTTTGCTGGGGTGACCTAGTGTAAAGACTCAAGTTTATAATGATGTTGTTTTAACTTTGTTATTCCTAATTTTAAGATGGGCCGAGGCTTGCGTAACCCTCGAGGGGTAACAAAGTAAAAGAAAATACTTTTAGCGTCAACATATTCACCAGCAATCATTGCTGACGTATTTTTACAACATTTTGCAGGTAACCAAGAATAGAGCTTGAAGGACGAAGGGCTCAAGAATCCGATGGCTCGGATATTTTGTTTGAATATTTAGAATATGATGTTTTTGTTAAACTTATAAACAAGTAAAACTAAACGAGACTTTCGTCTCGTCTTTTGTATTGTAAATATTTATAATCTAAATCCACATGTTTTTATAAAGTCTTCCGCATTAACCCGCAACTCTGATTTATTTACAAATGTGGTACCAACTGTCGAGTCATACTCCTACGCCTAAGATGGGGGTGTGACAGGTTGGTATCAGAGCCTTCATTCTTAGCGAATTGGGTATCATAAAACAATACCCAAGCTTCGATCCAAGCATAGGAAAATAATTTACTTGTTTATTTGAATAGGGATAAGATTGGCTAGTAACCCTTTCTTTCCCTCTCTACATTCTAAACCACCTATCAAAAGATGTCGTACGAAGAATTAATGGAGTATTATGATCGTGAAGCAAGAAGGGCAAGGAAGTACTACAAATTCCCTAAAGACATCATGAGTGAAGATTACTTTAAGGCTTTCTTCAGACGAGATCAATACATTGAACGTCCTAAACCAATATACTTCCCTGGGACTAAACAATGCCCAATTAAACTACCTGATAGCCGACCCAAACAAATAATCGAACCACCAAGACACTCGAGCTATCATCCACCAACAATGCCCATATATCATCCCTCTGAAATACCGACGTATCACCCATCGGAGATCCCCACTTATCAACCATCAGAGGTCCCGCAATACTTTCCCACTGGATACTTACCAAATCCACATCCATCCTACGCCTTCCTTTCAAACCGACCAATAAAGGGGGAACCAAAATCCCCATCCTCCGAATGGATGCAATGCCACTCCGATCAACGAAGGTGGCATACTGGAAGCTCCACCGCTCTCGAAGTCAACTCACGACCCAACAATGGCGAAGGATCATCCCACAAACCAAGAATGAGGGTGATAATGCCTTATGAGAGTTTCAAAATGCCCGCAATGATCAACGAGACCACCCAGTATATGGAAGAGGAGGAAGAGCCTATGGAGGAAGAAGAGGAGGACCCCGAAGAAGAGGAGGATCTTGTGGAAGAATCCAAACCGGAAGAAGAGCATCCCGACAATCCTAATGAGATATCAACATCCATGGATAGATCACTCACTTCCCACAACCCAAGCTATGGTTCCGTCAATCCGTATATTCAGTATCTTGAGAAGATCAAGAACCAAGCTTCGTCAAGCTTTCCACCGTTCCAAGGTGTAATTCCAACTGAAGAAGAACAAGCCGATGAGATTCGTGAGCAAAACAAAGCTGCAAAGACTTTCTTCTACCTTGCATCTAACATGACTGAGGTCCCGTATCCTGAACTGAGGAATCACTACGAGATGGTGACATTGGGTTACCGCGACCCACCTCCACAATATGGATACCCCGACGTTGTCCCGCAGTCATATGAAGAACACCTGGATCGCGCTATGCACGAGACTGATGACTAGAGGAAGAAGGTGGTTGAGGAAGGGAAGAAAAAGAAGAAGATGGGGGAGAAGCTTCTTCGTAAGTGCAACAAACTGACAAGGGTTGTTAAGATGTTTATGAAGGATTGAGAAGATAGTGATGATGGCATGTTTTCGAGAAATGAAGTTTATGTGATGTTATGTATAATGTAATGTTATGTGTTATGTGATGTATGGATAGGAATATATATATATATACATCGAGTATGAATGTATATATATGTATGTGTGTGTTGTAATAATCTTTGTATATGCCTTGTATGGTGTATACAAGTGTTGAAATAAAATGTGTGTTTAATAAAGAACATTTGTTAAATTTCAGATATAAAGAATAAAAAGGAAAAGATAAAATGTCTCTACAAAGTAATAACCACGATAACGCCCAAAAAGAAAAGGAAATAAGAAAAGTGAAGGGGAAAGACCCCATAATTAACCAAGAAGATCCATTTCCCGAAAAGTTTATGGATCAAATTCAAAATATGATTAAAGATGCAGTTAGAGAAGAATCCATGGCTAGATCTCAATCTAGACAAACAAAACATTCTCATTCGGTTAATCCTTCCCAAAAATCTGTTTCTAAACCCCATTCTAGACCTTCACGAATGGATGAAAGTGTACATGAATCAAACGCAGATGGTGGGGTTCGCCAAGAATTCAAGAGACTCAAAATTGGTGGATGTTTGTTCAAAGACTTCAAGTACTATGGGCCAAAAGAAGTCTATGGAGATAAGGGAGCCATCACAACCGTGAGGTGGCTTGAAGAGATGCAGACAATTGTGATCACAAGCAAGTGTTCGGAAGAAGAGAAGATTCAGCATTCCGCCCTCATGTTTTTAGGAGAAGCATTGGAGTGGTGGAACACATTAATCTTGAGTAGAGGAAGGGAAGTTATGTACAACATGTCATGGAACGAGTTTAAGGAGTTGCTGATGTCAAAATTCTATCTGATGCATGAAACGGACCAAATTCAAACCAAATTCTTATCTCATAAGGTTGTCGGAACGAACCTTCGTGAGAATAATACGAAATTCCACGAATACGGTCGCTTAGTTCCCCAGCTGGTTACCCCGGAATCCAGCAAAGTTACACGTTATATATGGGGACTACCACGAGAGATTCGTGACATGGTGAGGTCACACTTGCCACAAACTGCTGACTCCGCGATGGAGTTGGCTGGGTATTTGATGGGCGGAATGATCCGCAACAAAGAAGAGAACAAGAGGGTCGTGACAACGCAAGACCCGAAGAAGGAAGGAAATACCCGTTTCAAAAGTAAAGGAGTTGACCAACGAAGGTCTGGCTTCAACCCCGGCATCCCACAATGCAAAGTTTGTAAGAAGTACCATAGGGGTCGATGCCACCTAACTCCACGACTTTGTGAATCATGTCACAAACCCGGCCACGCCACGACCGATTGTTGGAAGAAGAAGATGACTTGCTACAACTGCAAGGAGATGGGACATCTCATTTTCGAGTGCCCCAAGAATAAACCCGCGAATGGTGGTGCGAGTGGTAGCGGTCAAAAAAGCGAGCCCAAGAAGGGCAATGCAAGAGTCTTCATCTTGGATACTAAGAAAGCGGCCGACATGCCGGAAACCATTAGCGGTACGTTCCTTGTTAACAATGCTTACGCTAGAGTCTTGTTTGATTCAGGAGCCAACTTAAGTTTTATAGATTATAAATTTTGTAGTCTATTAAACGAACCTTTAATCAAACTTAATAAAACTCTAAGCATTGAAACCGCTAATGGCGAAATCATTAAAAACTCCGAAGCAGTAGAAAACAGAAAAATCTTATTAGCTGGTTACGTTTTACCTATTCACTTGCTACCCATGACTCTTGCTGGTTTTGATGTTGTATTGGGTAAGGATTGGTTATCCGAAAACCATGCCCGTATCCTTTGCAATAGCAAGACTGTTGAACTCCAATCTCCGGATAAACGAACTATTCCAATTGAAGGGGATAAAGACGCTGGCCAAGTTAGCTTAATTTCCATGATAAGGGCTAACAAATGTTTAAATCAAGGATGCTTAGCATTCATGGTCTACGTCACCGAGGAATCAAAACCCAAAGAAATCAAAAACGTTCCTGTTGTTTCCGATTATGCCGATGTATTTCCCGATGAACTTCCTGGCATTCCTCACGATCGTGAAGTAGAATTTAGAATCGATCTTATTCCTGGAACTTCTCCGATCGCCAAAGCTCCGTATCGCCTAGCGCCAACCGAGATGAAGGAACTGAAGAAACAATTGGACGAACTTCTCGAAAAGGGTTTCATACGACCAAGTTCATCACCATGGGGAGCGCCTATACTCTTTGTCAAGAAGAAGGACGGATCTATGCGCATGTGCATCGACTATCGAGCTCTCAACAAAGTCACAATCAAGAATCTTTATCAACTCCCTCGTATCGATGATCTGTTCGACCAACTTCAAGGTGCTAGCTTCTTTTCAAAAATCGATCTTCGTTCCGGCTATCACCAACTCAAATTCCAATCCGAGGGTATTCCGAAAACCGCGTTTCAAACAAGGTACGGCCATTATGAATTCACTGTTATGCCATTTGGACTTACTAATGCGCCGGCTGCGTTCATGGACATGATGAATCGTATTTGTAAGCCTTATTTAGATAAATTTGTGATCGTATTCATCGACGACATATTAATTTATTCTAAGTCTAAGGCCGATCATGAAAATCACCTTCGAACGTTACTTGAAATTCTTAGGACCGAGAAATTGTACGTTAAGTTCTCAAAATGCGAGTTCTGGTTACACGAAGTGCAATTTCTTGGTCATATTATCAACGTCAATGGTATTCAAGTAGACCCCGCTAAGATTGAAGCTATCTCTAAGTGGGAGATCCCAAATTCGCCAACCGAGATTCGAAGCTTCTTAGGATTGGCCGGCTATTATCGAAGGTTCATCGAAAACTTTTCCCGAATCGTTGTTCCCTTAACCTCCTTAACTCGTAAGAACATCAAATATGAATGGGGAACAAAGCAACAAGAGGCGTTCGATATACTTAAACAAAAGCTTACCCAAGCTCCTATACTGGCCTTGCCAGAAGGTATTGAAGATTTCGTTATCTTTTGTGATGCGTCTCATTCTGGTTTGGGATGTGTACTAATGCAACAAGAAAGTAATCGCTTACGCCTCTCGTCAATTGAAGGTACATGAAAATAACTACACGACTCACGATCTGGAGTTAGGCAACATAATCTTTGCACTTAAGATATGGAGGCACTATCTCTATGGAGTAAAATTTACTGTGTACACTGATCATAAGAGCTTAAATCACATCTTTAATAAAAAAGAGCTCAACATGCGCCAACGACGCTGAATGGAGACTCTTAACGACTACGATTGTGAAATTGTTTATCATGAAGGCAAAGCCAACGTCGTGGCTGATGCCTTATGTCGTAAAGAGCACGAGAAACCAAAAAGAGTCCGAGCGTTGCGTCTAGAACTCCAAATTGATCTTTACGAGCAAATCAAAATCTGCGCAAACTCAAACGATAAATGAAAATCAAATCTCCGACGAAAAACGTAACGGCACCATTGACTCGTTAGTCAAAGATGACGATGGTATCCTTAGACTCGGAAATAGAATTTGGGTACCAATTGTTGGGGACTTGCGTGAGAAAATCTTTAACGAAGTTCATAAGTCGAAATACATGATGCATCCCGGGAGCGACAAAATGTACCATAACCTCAAAGCAAACTATTGATGGAATGGAATGAAAAGGGATGTCGCTTCGCATGTGGCGAAATGTTTGACATGTTTGAAAGTCAAGGCTGAACACCAAAAGCCTTCGGGATTGCTTCAGCAACCCAAACATCCCGTATGGAAGTGGGGATTGATCACTATGGATTTCATTACCAAAATCCCTAAAACGACTCGACAACATAATGCTATATGGGTGATTGTGGACCATTTAACAAAGTCCGCACGTTTCATACCTATCAATGAGTCGTACTCAATGGATAGATTAGCGCGTATATATGTAAACAACATCGTCGCGTTGCATGGAGTACCGCTATTTTTTGATCGAGACAGTCGTTTCACGTCTCATTTTGGAATAGCTTTCAACAAGCGCTTGGTACAAGGTTAAACCTTAGCACCGCCTATCATCCACAAACTGATGGGCAAAGCGAAAGGACGATTCAAACGTTGGAAGATATGCTCCGAGCTTGTGTGACAGACTTAGGTGGAAGCTGGAATGACCACTTACCCCTAATGGAATTTTCATATAACAATAGTTATCAGAAAAGTATGCAAGCCGCACCATTTGAGGCGTTAGATGGTCGAAAGTGTAGAACGCCCTTGTGTTGGTCTGAAACTGGAGATAAACAATTATCTGGACCCGAGATAGTCCAAGAAACCACCGACAAAGTTATTCAAATTCGTGAACGACTTAAGACGGCACGTGATCGCCAAAAGAGTTACGCCGATATCCGTCGTAAGCCATTATAATTCAATGTTAGTGATAAAGTTCTTCTGAAAGTTTCGTCATGGAAAGGCGTAGTTCACTTCGGCAAGAAAGGAAAATTAAGTCCTCGATTCGTTGGACCCTTTGAGGTACTTGAACGAATTGGTACCGTCGCATACCGATTGCGACTACCCGAGGAAATGCAAGGGATACACGATGTTTTTCTTATCTCGAAACTGCCTAAATGCTTAGCCGATGAATCTCTTTCGATACCTTTAAAAGATGTGGAAATAAACGAGAATTTAAAATTCATTGAAAAACCAATACAAATCGAAGATTCAAAACTAAAGAAACTTAAAAGACAAACCTTGAAAATTGTGAAAGTGAAATGGGATTCACGAAGAGGACCCAAGTATACTTGGGAACTCGAGTCGGAAATGAAAAGAAATATCCCCACTTATTCTCGTGAAGCAATCTCGAGGACGAGATTTATTTCAAGGTGGGGAGGATGTAACATCACGGAAATTTTGAGCCAAAAATGTCAACATTTCAAAGTTAAGGGACCAAATATGCCAAAATCCAAACTCCAAAGTTGAAAATGAAAATTCTGTTTTCTTGTCTTATAGCGCTACGCGACGGGAAAAAGACAAGCCCATCGTGTATCGCGATTAGGCTTGGTCAAAACTTCTGGAAGAAGTCAACAGTGATACGCGATCGCTGTTGAGCCTACGTCATCGCGTACCGCGATGACGTGGCCTGACACGTCTGACACATTTTCACCACGTGTCCACACGTGGCACACCGGTCGCCACGTGTCCCGACACGTGGCAACACGTGGCACATCGTCCGCCACGTGTCAATACGTGGCACACCGTCTGCCACGTGGCGACACGTGGCAGGCCTACTGTGTGCGTCACCAAGGCTATGACGCGGTACGCGACGGGTGCCTTGAAGGCGGTCGCGTACCGCGATGGGACACCAGAAAATGCCTATAAATAGCAAGGTCCGGGTCTTCATAATCTCACACCAAATTCAGCATATATCTCTCTCTCTCTAAACATCTCACTACACCTCGAAAATCGTGCCTTCGATCCATCTCGATATACGTGCCCAAATCCTCGTTTTCCGTTCCCGACCTCGATAAGCGTGCCATTTTCCAACAACGTGTATATCAAAAAGGTGATCCCGTACCGACGTCCCGACGATCATTTTGGAGTGTATGCCGTGAAGTGTTGGTGCCTCGAGAAGCGTGCCGACGAGTGATTAGTTGACGTAAAGAAGTGTTGATCAAGTGGCGAGGGAGTGCTGCTCGAATCCTTAGGGTTTCCAAAACGCCAACAAGTTTAGGCGTAATCTCAAATGAATATAATATAATATTATATTAAAAGCTTAAGCCCTAAGTCAAAATTATATTCAATAACTCGAGAATAAAAGAAATAACAAAGAATAGGAAAGAAAGAAATATAAAAGTGTATACATATATATATATATATATATATATATATATATATATATGTGATTATATATATAATTCTTTGTTATAAATATTATTTAAGTTTAATGAGTATTCTTAAATAATAAAGAAAAGAATACGTTTCTTAAAGAAGAAGAAACGTAGAGTTTTTATAATAAACTAAAGGTTTATAAACATTACTTTTAAACTAAAGGTTTCAAGTAAACGAGAATTGAACTAAAGGTTCATCAAGGTAAGATAAAAACTAATTTAAAATTCATTGAAAAACCAATACAAATCGAAGATTCAAAACTAAAGAAACTTAAAAGACGAACCTTGAAAATTATGAAAGTGAAATGAGATTCACGAAGAGGACCCGAGTATACTTGGGAACTCGAGTCGGAAATGAAAAGAAATATCCCCACTTATTCTCGTGAAGCAATCTCGAGGACGAGATTTATTTCAAGGTGGGGAGAATGTAACATCAAGGAAATTTTGAGCCAAAAATGTCAACATTTCAAAGTTAAGGGACCAAATATGCCAAATCCAAACTCCAAGGTTGAAAATGAAAATTCTGTTTTCTTGTCTTATCGCGCTACGCGACGGGAAAAAGACAAGCCCATCGTGTATCCCGATTAGGCTTGGTCAAAACTTCTGGAAGAAGTCAACAGTGATACGCGATCGCTGTTGAGCCTACGTCATCGCGTACCGCGATGACGTGGCCTGACACGTCTGACACATTTTCACCACATGTCCACACGTGGCACACCGGTCGCCACGTGTCCCGACACGTGGCCACACGTGGCACATCGTCCGCCACGTGTCAATACGTGGCACACCGTCTGCCACGTGGCGACACGTGGCAGGCCTACTGTGTGCGTCACCAAGGCTATGTCGCGGTACGCGACGGGTGCCTTGAAGGCGGTCGCATACCGCGATGGGACACCAGAAAATGCCTATAAATAGCAAGGTTCGGGTCTTCATACTCTCACACCAAATTCAGCATATATCTCTCTCTCTCTAAACATCTCACTACACCTCGAAAATCGTGCCTTCGATCCATCTCGATAAACGTGCCCAAATCCTCGTTTTCCGTTCCCTACCTCGATAAGCGTGCCATTTTCCAACAACGTTTATATCAAAAAGGTGATCCCGTACCGACGTCCCGACGATCATTTTGGAGTGTATGCCGTGAAGTGTTGGTGCCTCGAGAAGCGTGCCGACGAGTGATTAGTTGACGTAAAGAAGTGTTGATCAAGTGGCGAGGGAGTGCTGCTCGAATCCTTAGGGTTTCCAAAACGCCAACAAGGTTAGGCGTAATCTCAAATGAATATAATATAATATTATATTAAAGGCTTAAGCCCTAAGTCAAAATTATATTCAATAACTCGAGAATAAAAGAAATAACAAAGAAAAGGAAAGAAAGAAATATAAAAGTGTATACATATATATATATATATGTGTGATTATATATATAATTCTTTGTTATAAATATTATTTAAGTTTAATGAGTATTCTTAAATAATAAAGAAAAGAATACGTTTCTTAAAGAAGAAGAAACGTAGGGTTTTTATAATAAACTAAAGGTTTATAAACATTACTTTTAAACTAAAGGTTTTCAAGTAAACGGGAATTGAACTAAAGGTTCATCAAGGTAAGATAAAAACTAATTTAAAATTCATTGAAAAACCAATACAAATCGAAGATTCAAAACTAAAGAAACTTAAATGACGAACCTTGAAAATTGTGAAAGTGAAATGGGATTCACGAAGAGGACCCGAGTATACTTGGGAACTCGAGTCGGAAATGAAAAGAAATATCCCCACTTATTCTCGTGAAGCAATCTCGAGGACGAGATTTATTTCAAGGTGGGGAGAATGTAACATCAAGGAAATTTTGAGCCAAAAATGTCAACATTTCAAAGTTAAGTGACCAAATCTGCCAAAATCCAAACTCCAAGGTTGAAAATGAAAATTCTGTTTTCTTGTCTTATCGCGCTACGCGACGGGAAAAAGACAAGCCCATCGTGTATCGCGATTAGGCTTGGTCAAAACTTCTGGAAGAAGTCAACAGTGATACGCGATCGCTGTTGAGCCTACGTCATCGCGTACCGCGATGACGTGGCCTGACACGTCTGACACATTTTCACCACATGTCCACACGTGGCACACCGGTCGCCACGTGTCCCGACACGTGGCCACACGTGGCACATCGTCCGCCACGTGTCAATACGTGGCACACCGTCTGCCACGTGGCGACACGTGGCAGGCCTACTGTGTGCGTCACCAAGGCTATGTCGCGGTACGCGACGGGTGCCTTGAAGGCGGTCGCATACCGCGATGGGACACCAGAAAATGCCTATAAATAGCAAGGTTCGGGTCTTCATACTCTCACACCAAATTCAGCATATATCTCTCTCTCTCTAAACATCTCACTACACCTCGAAAATCGTGCCTTCGATCCATCTCGATAAACGTGCCCAAATCCTCGTTTTCCGTTCCCTACCTCGATAAGCGTGCCATTTTCCAACAACGTGTATATCAAAAAGGTGATCCCGTACCGACGTCCCGACGATCATTTTGGAGTGTATGCCGTGAAGTGTTGGTGCCTCGAGAAGCGTGCCGACGAGTGATTAGTTGACGTAAAGAAGTGTTGATCAAGTGGCGAGTGAGTGCTGCTCGAATCCTTAGGGTTTCCAAAACGCCAACAAGGTTAGGCGTAATCTCAAATGAATATAATATAATATTATATTAAAGGCTTAAGCCCTAAGTCAAAATTATATTCAATAACTCGAGAATAAAAGAAATAACAAAGAAAAGGAAAGAAAGAAATATAAAAGTGTATACATATATATATATATATATATATATATATATATATGTGTGTGATTATATATATAATTCTTTGTTATAAATATTATTTAAGTTTAATGAGTATTCTTAAATAATAAAGAAAAGAATACGTTTCTTAAAGAAGAAGAAACGTAGGGTTTTTATAATAAACTAAAGGTTTATAAACATTACTTTTAAACTAAAGGTTTTCAAGTAAACGAAAATTGAACTAAAGGTTCATCAAGGTAAGATAAAAACTAATTTAAAATTCATTGAAATACCAATACAAATCGAAGATTCAAAACTAAAGAAACTTAAAAGACGAACCTTGAAAATTGTGAAAGTGAAATGGGTTCACGAAGAGGACCCGAGTATACTTGGGAACTCGAGTCGGAAATGAAAAGAAATATCCCCACTTATTCTCGTGAAGCAATCTCGAGGACGAGATTTATTTCAAGGTGGGGAGGATGTAACATCACGGAAATTTTGAGCCAAAAATGTCAACATTTCAAAGTTAAGGGACCAAATCTGCCAAAATCCAAACTCCAAGGTTGAAAATGAAAATTCTGTTTTCTTGTCTTATCGCGCTACGCGACGGGAAAAAGACAAGCCCATCGTGTATCGCGATTAGGCTTGGTCAAAACTTCTGGAAGAAGTCAACAGTGATACGCGATCGCTGTTGAGCCTACGTCATCGCGTACCGCGATGACGTGGCCTGACACTTCTGACACATTTTCACCACATGTCCACACGTGGCACACCGGTCGCCACGTGTCCCGACACGTGGCAACACGTGGCACATCGTCCGCCACGTGTCAATACGTGGCACACCGTCTGCCACGTGGCGACACGTGGCAGGCCTACTGTGTGCGTCACCAAGGCTATGTCGTGGTAAGCGACGGGTGCCTTGAAGGCGGTCGCGTACTTCGATGGGACACCAGAAAATGCCTATAAATAGCAAGGTCCGGGTCTTCATAATCTCACACCAAATTCAGCATATATCTCTCTCTCTAAACATCTCACCACACCTCGAAAATCGTGCCTTCGATCCATCTCGATAAACTTGCCCAAATCCTCGTTTTCCGTTCCCTACCTCGATAAGCATGCCATTTTCCAACAACGTGTATATCAAAAATGTGATCCCGTCCCGACGATCATTTTGGAGTGTATGCCGTGAAGTGTTGGTGCCTCGAGAAGCGTGCCGACGAGTGATTAGTTGACGTAAAGAAGTGTTGATCTAGTGGCGAGGGAGTGCTGCTCGAATCCTTAGGTTTTCCAAAACGCCAACAAGGTTAGGCGTAATCTTAAATGAATATAATATAATATTATATTAAAGGCTTAAGCCCTAAGTCAAAATTATATTCAATTACTCGAGAATAAAAGAAATAACAATGAAAAGAAAAGAAAGAAATATAAAAGTGTATACATATATACATATATATGTGTGTGTGTGTAATTATATATATAATTCTTTGTTATAAATATTATTTAAGTTTAATGAGTATTCTTAAATAATAAAGAAAAGAATACGTTTCTTAAAGAAGAAAAAACGTAGGGTTTTTATAATAAACTAAAGGTTTATAAACATTACTTTTAAACTAAAGGTTTTCAAGTAAACGAGAATTGAACTAAAGGTTCATCAAGGTAAGATAAAGACTAAAGGTCTTAAGCCGGATTTTATTTCCGACTAACAAATAGTTATACTCGTACTATAGGTGCGAGATAGCAAGAACGTGACGCAAGGACGGTGTTGGAAACCGATCCCAATCAAAGGTGAATACGCCCCACTTTTACAAACTTGTTTTCAAATAAAATCAAACGTGTTATGTGTAAAACATTACATGAGGCTGCGTGTCTCTAAAAACATTGTAAATAAGAGTATGAGCCTAGCCCTCAGGCTGTAGTATACGTTTGTCTGGATCCTTACATATGTGGAATGCGGTGGGCACATCGCACCACGCCTGGTCACGACCTCCAGCCACTATGGGCCGAACCAAAGTATGTTCGAGTGAGAATGACCTTGTGTAAATTTATGGCACCTAAGTACGTCGAAACGCTGCGGTGTTTTTCTGGGGTGACCTAGTGTAGAGACTCAAGTTTATAATGATGTTGTTTTACCTTTGTTATTCCTAAGCCAAGATGGGCCGAGGCTTGCGTAACCCTCGAGGGGTAACAAAGTAATAGAAAATACTTTTAGCGTCAGCATATTCACCAGCAATCATTGTTGACGTATTTTTACAACATTTTGCAGCTAACCAAGAATAGAGCTTGAAGGACAAAAGGCTCAAGAATCCGATGGCTCGGATATTTTGTTTGAATATTTAAAATATTATGTTTTTGTTAAACTTAAAAACAAGTAAAACCAAACGAGACTTTCGTCTCGTCATTTGTATTGTAAATATTTGTAATCTAAATCCACATGTTTTTATAAAGTCTTCCGCATTAACCCGCAACTCTGATTTATTTACAAATGTGGTATCAACTGTCGAGTCACACTCCTAGGCCTAAGATGGGGGTGTGACACCAATTGACACGGTAAATCATCTCAATCATTTAAATTGATTGAGGGATTTTGTAAAAGAGATAAAATCCTACAATATTGAAGAAGACAACTTACCCAAACGAGGATGTGAACTAAGAGAAATCCATGGTCAACGAGGTCTTGAAACTTGAAAGTCAACGAAGGCTTGAAGAACTTGATTAATTTTGAAGAAACCAACAATGGAGAAGGGAAATTTCGAGGGATAGGGGGAAGATGGCTGAACTTCAGTAGTTTTTAGGGCTTAGATGTGTGTTTTTTTCATTAAATATTGAGTATTATAATGCATTTATGAAGAAATCCACTTGATTAGGAAACAAAATAAGCTATTAATGAGAAAATCTTGTATAATAACTAACCAAATTCTGTTTGGACAACAAGAAAACGAATTAGTATGTTTTACAACATTAATATAGATATCTTGGAGCTTAAGTTTCGCTAATTTATTCGATAATATGCAAAACTAGTCCATGTACTTTCATAAATACAATTTTTAGCCGTTTTGAACGATTTTAAAGATTTTTAAGCATAGTTTAAAGAGTTTGAAAGTTATATGAATAAAAATAAGTCTAACAAAGTTAAATACTAATAAATATAAGATTTTAATAATTTGAAAGATCCGAAATATATTCCCGAGTCGGGTAAACGAATACAAATTCAACTACGAAAAACCCGAGTTGTTACACTTTAATCTCTACTTCTACCTATATGTAGTGGCACAACAATCAAAAGCAGACGATAAATGAGAAGACCCATAAGTCTATCCAGCAATGAAGCCCAACACTCCAACAACCCATATTAGATCTGAAATGGAGAAACCAAATACATTTCAACTTTAATGATCGAAACGTTCGTTAATAAACTTTAACATACGCGTAACTTTAAAAAAATAACTAAAACACATTGTTATTTATGTTAATGTTTTTTATTGCAATATGATGCCTCATATTCATCAAACGGTGAGTTGTGTACTGGAGTGAGTTCTAATGAGATTGTCAAGTAAAAAGTAGCAACTAAATCTAGAAGTGTAAATCGTAACCGGTTAACTGAATTGAAACCTACTTGATTATACATTTTAGAACTCTAATCGATTACAAACCAGTTAAATAAAGGTTTATGGTATCCCAATCTTTGATATTGATTAATGAAATCAAACCCTATTATTTAAGAGAAGAAATACAAAGAGATAATATTCTTTAAACATATAATTGAAACGAAATGTAATTCTAATATAAATGTAGGGTGCTGCTAAACGTACCCCCTTACCCTATTTTTACTAAATATACCCCCCTGAACTTATTACATAAATTACAATTAGCTCTTGATATTATTTATATCCATATTAGTCCCTATAACATTACTTTCATTTGATAACCTCCACTACATATATCAAACTAAAAACTATCAAGTATTACTATTAATTTATTTTTTTAATATTAATATTTTTAATATTAATATTATAAATATTTATAATATCTTTTTTTAATTTTAATAGTATATATATTTATAATATTCTTATTTTACCACTTTATCTTTACAAAATAAACCAAAAACCCAAACCCCAAAACCCGAAACCCTAAACCCTAAACCCGAAACCAGACCCTAAACCCTAAACCTGAAACCCGAAACCGAACCCTAAACCCTAAACCCGAAACCGAACCCTAAACCCTAAACCCGAAACTGAACCCTAAACCCTAAAACTGAAACCCGAAACCCGAAACCAAACCCTAAACCATAAACCCGAACCCTAAACCCTAAAACCGAAACACTAAACCCGAAACCGAACCCTAAACCCTAAACCCGAAACCGAACCCTAAACCCTAAACCGAACCCTAAACCCTAAACTCGAAATCATAAAAGAAAACGCAACTTGTAAAAAAAATAATATTAAATCCTTACTTTTGTGCTAATTTGGTAATTATATGATTTCAAGGGTTAATATGAAAGTTGGTTTTTCCAAAGGGGGGGGGGGGGATGACAAGCAACCAGGGGGGGTTACATTTAGCCTAACTCTAAATGTATCCTCTAATAGTTATAAATCACTTACTGCCTTTAAAATCTGATTTTTAAACCTTTTGACCGTCTTCTAGCAGTTGAAAAGCCGTTTCTAGCTGTTAAAAACGAATATTGACCATATAACCCACCAAACTTGGTATAAACATGCATTAGATGTTTAGGTTTGATTATACCACTTCTCTATATCTCAAAAACTCTCTAAAACGCAAAACCGTTCAACCCTCTCAAGTCTCAACCCAATTGTTCGAATGGCGAATGAAGAACACATTGTTTTTAACGCCGATCCAAAGTACACAATTCAGGTTCGATTTATTGGTTGTTCAGGATCCTCGGGGCAATAGCTTATTCGGCTTCGAGTAAAAAAATCACCCATGGTGTTACAAACTATGTGTTGGAAGAGAGATACAAGAGCTAGCTTGTGTCAGTTTGTTTGAGGTGTTGTCACTTACTTAGACCTTCATACAGTCCATCACCAGTTTTCACAAATGTACATTGTATGCGCCTGATATAAAATTAGTGCCAATGGTCGATGGTCAGGTAATGAAAATAAGCGGGTTTCAAGACATGGCATGTCACTAAATTAAGCAAATGATGTGCCAATATATCTAGGGATAATGAAAAGGTAATATATATCATAGAGACTGTATGTACGTTATAATATTCTATGAGTGAGATTAGATTAGTAGTTGGTCAAGACACTTTTGAGTGTAAGAAAAATTATATTCACAATTTACAAGACTGATTTGAGTTTATTTGGGTTGTGTTTTCTCAAATCGACAATATAAAAAATTTAGTTGTATTTGAAACACATCAAACATGTTGAAAGTCGTCAAAAAAGTATTTCAATTACATATACTTTTATTCACAAACCTACATATATTATTATTGTGAAAACATAAATTTTGTGATCAACAATTTATGATTAAATGATAAATTATTAATAATAAAACGGATCAAAGAAGTGCTAGCAAGTAAATCCAACCGGCCACCCTAGCCCATTTTGACATGAACTAACAGGTAAACCCATTTCAACCTGAACATGTTTGACTCGTTATCTTACACGTCTATTGTGACACCTCTAATAACTAGAATTGATTTTTTGTTATTAACTACGTTAAAAAAAAAAAAAAAAAAAAAAAAAAAAACACTTGCGCTAGATGCTAATTTGATGACACTTGATTTAATGAGGTCAATGTCATTTACCATCGGCGTTGAGAAATGGTGTTCAATTCGAGTTTACAAGCAACGCCAGAAACATTCAGAGCATCGGGCAAGTCTTGCTTATTGGCAAGAACAAGTAGTATTGCTTCACTTAGTTTATCTTGAAAAAAGAAAAAATAAAAATAGATGTTTCAAGAGTAGTGATGAGAACCCGTTAGAGAAAACTTAAAAGCCCCAGTGCCCCACTAATGCTCTAATCGAGTGAAGCAAGACACAACTCCTGCTAGGTATCTGAAGGTTCATATTCACCTAATCAAATGCACGCAACAATGAAATTATAATAAAGACGATGTAATTTTTTGCAAACCTCTTTGAGAAGACGATGCAACTCATTCCGAGCCTGGTAAATTCTTTGCATGTTATTACTATCTACGACAAAGATAAGTGCGTGTGTATTCCGGATCCGATAGTAATATCTCCACATAGCACGAATCTGTTAAACATAAGTATATATAGGTTGGTTTCTAGCTAAAACAAAATTAAAAGTAGGTAAAAAATGGAAACAAATTTAACCAAAGTCAATGTTTTATTTAACATATAATTTGTTTTTTCCTCTAAACTTGTCCGCGTTATAATATAAACTTTTGTTAAAAATTAAGTTGTATTTAAAGTAGTTTTTTTGTTGTTGTAAATATAAAAAAGGTACTTTATTATGAATCAATTCAATTTACAGTAACATTTATATTGGGGCTTCCACCTACAGAGGGTCTTCTAGTCGGACATGTAGAGTCAAACTTTGGACGGTTCATCACAGACATGGAAAAAAACATTAGGTAAAAACAAAGTTTTGATAAAGTCTCACCCCCTTGAGCTACTTTGGTTGAAGTTGCTTTCCTCTAGGAGTTACCTAATTTTATGAAGGGATGTGTATAAGTCGGTTTGAGATAGTTTTGAGTCAAACTCATAACCATAACCATAATCGATATGTCGGTTAATAAATAGGCATAACCATAACGACCCGTTATAGTGGTTTTATGGGTTATAACGATTCATTATTATGAATCAGTTAACCGTGACCAAAACAATGTAATTGGATCTAAAAGTTATATACTTTTCTCCCGTATAAACAAATATGATTTTTAAACTACACTAGATATTCAATACCTTTTATTTTAATTTTTTAGGAATTTTTGCTTATAATAATATATATCTTAATTTGAATTTCAAACATTGGGTAAAGAATAACATGAATAGTGATATAACTAAGGCCAAGAAATTATTAACATGAACAGCTCCACAATATATAAAATTAAGAAAAATCATAAAACAAGTATTAGAGAGAAGGAAAGAGATTGAGAAAATGATGAGTGAGTTCTTTTCTAGTTTTGATAAATTCGTTTATCATTTTATAAATTCATATATCATATTCTAAACAACTCGTATAAATAAAAAGATACATCGGTTATGTCTATTAGCTTATCTACAAATACATATATCTCACTTCATAATTTAATAAATAGGGTGGTTCAGTTATGGTGGGTTTGAAATTATTTTTAACCACAACCGACCCGTATTTGGCGGTTTTTAAAAGTTCATCAAACCGACCAATCGGTTAAAATCGGTTCGACTATGCTGGTAATGGTTCGATTTAGAGGTTATAGCGGTTAATTTGCTCACCCCTAGTTTTAATTTTTATATGCGTGTGGTTTTTGTAGCATCCACTAACACAAAAAATTCAAAATCGATCGACTTGCATAAATGAAATCAACATTATTTTTTAAAATTAGATGCTGAATGTTCATACCGATTCTTGTCCTCCTAAATCCCACACGGTGAATCTGATGTTCTCGTACTCTAACCCTTCATGAAAAAGTTTAAACATTAATTAATCTCATACCATGCACAATTAACATGCAAATAATTACTGATATATACATTAAAAAAAAAGTAAAAAGGATACCAATTGTGGGTACAGTTGCAACAAAATCCCCAAGCTTTAGCTTATACAAAATGGCTGTTTTTCCAGAATCATCAAGTCCTAGCATTATAATCTTTATGTCTCGTTTGGCATATGCAAAGTATCCAAATCCGGAAAATGTGAAAAGATGCTTTTGCCCGCATTAATGAATAATTAAGGGCTATGTCACCCATGTGAAATTGTTATGAAGAATGGTTAATAAAATAAGAACAAGTATATAAAAAGGAACAAAAAGATATTGTGCTTAAAGCTATTACGTTGGAGCAAAAAGTTACAACGAATAAAGATACATGCTTTTTTTAGAGTTTATACATGAGATTATACACATAATCTGAATATTCGAAATTTGGCTAAGACTTTGAACTCAAAGGCATGTAAATAGTTTGTTTGGTTTACATAAATGTACATGCATGTTTTGTCTATATCGCATATGTATCACATATTAAACAAGTATACTATGTCAAACGAAATCAACTTTTAAATAATATATATACCATATATAAATAGTTTGTCTGGTGCTGTGTCGATGCTGCTTAATTGAAGATGGCCGGTGGTGGATGGTGATTGGTGTCTGGTGATAAACGATAAAGTTTACCGGCCATCTTCATTTAAGCAGCATCGACACAACACTAGACCACCGCCGGTAAACATCATAAATCCGATGTTTTTTGCCGGAATCACAATAAAGTCGTTTCCAACGGAGACGCGGTCGCGGACGTCGGTTCCGACGGGGACATATTTAGCGCAACAGGATCGCATCCTCACTTTTACGAACGTACTCTGTCGTATCCAACATTAATATGGCCATGTGTTGCTTGATAGTTGGTTGAAAAGAACGTCGGATGCCGGAGAATAAGTATGGGACCGCATGTGTTCATCATGGACAATCTGGGAAGATTTCAAAGCCATGGACATTTCTTTGAGGTGTTTCTAAAGGATAAACAATTTGGGATTTTCCCTTTAAATATTACTGTCAATAGTGTTAGCGCTAAGGCACTAGCTAGGTACATATATAACAAACTCTGAAGTTACCGTTCTCCAAGTTTACTATTCATGATTTGTTGTGAGAATTATTGTCCCCAATAAATGTTCACAGATCACATTATTCATGACTATTCTTTTTCGGGCTTGTTCACTATTCTATAACTGAAGAAACACGGATCTACTTCCCTTGACGGGTCATAGATCCAATGAATCCACAGGGTAGGATACGATTAACTGTCAATACGATATGAACACAATTCCTAAAGTCCAATGACGAGAACCTGCAAAACAGATACTGTGAGCTCGTTACAGGAAGGACAAGAGGGGGGGGGGGTCTTCCCGTAACCACCCTCCGGCGTGAGAATAAGTACAATTCTGATGGAGATAAAGTACTTAACAAATTGAGAGAGTACAGTAGGAGTGAATGAATACCTCATGATGATTGAGAGCGTATTTATAGCCGAAGGGTATGGGGAAGTGATTGGGCCAGCTGTCCCTTTAGAAGATGCTCTCATAACCCTTTGGACACGTGTCCTCACAAGATAGGTTTAGCCCATACATTGCATATGCATGTATAACAACCTGGACACGTGTCTCTCTAATATTGGTTGATAGGGTAATATTGGCCATGTGCACGGTTATAACGACCTTGCCAGGTGTCATTAGCTAATTAGCCAAGTGATCAAGTATTGCTCAATAAAGCATCTTGATAAATCTTCTAGAATGTAATTAATTGTTGACAACTGTCCCGAAGCATTACCTCATGGTCATTTACGCGGGAGGGTATTCCCTCTTGCGGATGACTCTTGAGGGTGCCAGGATGCTTCCACACGTGTCATGAGGGTGTTTCTTCCTCAGATGATTTATGCGGGTGGTTCATACGTCCCGCGGGTGACATGTGACGTGCTCTTGGTTGACCCGCGGGTGTTACTTAAGGGTATTTGGGTCTTTTTAGTACCCTACCTCTATAAGTCCCCCCAGTCCAGTGTTTATTCTGTGTGAAGTATTTTATTTAGGTGAAATTCTGGACTTAATGCGTGTTTGAGAATTTTTTATTTTGCAAGTTGTTGAGAAATATCTTTTGTTGTTGTGGATAATCATGAAAAAGGACAAGTTGACCACTCGCAGGCGCGTGTGTAGGTGATAGGACATTTGTGACGGCTGTCACTGTACTCGACTGTACAACTTTTCCCCCTTTTTCGAATTTTTCGCGTAACGTGGCGGTTATCTACTGGGCGGTTTTTCTCTCTCCACTGTTCGCATCCCATCGCATTAATTGCGATGGGTATAAATAGAGGGAATTAACTTCTCCTTGAAGCTTTATTGCTTCTGATTCTTGGATATTAACTTGCTTTCTTTCTCTGAAAACTTTCGATCTATCACTTGGTCTTCCTTGAAACATCCCAATATTTCATCAAGTGTTTGTAATGAAGACTGTTCAATATGAAGGTGACGAGATAGAGGTCCAATGGGACCTGGATGAGTACCAAAAACTCATTGCGACCTATGGTATTCCGCCGGAATGGGAACCAGAGTTCCCTTCTGTCGGCTCTATTGCCAGCTTTCCACCTCCTGGGAAGATGGCTTTGTACGCTGACTATTTTGATTGTGGGAACTTTCGCCTTCCCATCACAAAGTTTTTTCTATGGGTGATTAAGGCGTTCGGGATTCACTTGTCTCAACTTCATCCTCGTGCCGTCATGCGAGTTCGTCATTTCGAGTTTGTTTGTATGGTACATGAAATAGTGCCTCGATTGGACCGGTTCGCTGTATTCTATAAGATGGCTAGCAAAAATGGATGGTTTACCTGCCATAGTTTGCCTGACAGAGTTATCGGTAATGTGGCTGAGGAGACTTCCAAGGATTGGAAGAAAAAGTTCTTCTGGATCTCTGAGGATGTGGTGCGGGAAACCATGGTCCGTCATGCTGTTAACTTCGCTCTTCTTGAAATTACTCCGGCTGCTCATGAGAAGCGTGACTGGTTCCACAAGCTGATTTCGTCACCAACTCCAATGCGAGTACTTCCTAAAGAATCCCTCGTATGGGCGGGTATGAGCCGGCTATGGCCGTCTCCATTTCTAGAACCTGTTTTCATTGGGCTAGACGGCCGTAATTTCTACTACCCTGTTCCTTGTCCTTCTCGTTTTAAAGTTCTATTACTGAGGTCTTCATCTGTTTTCAGGTTTTGGATCAATGTTAAATGCCCTACATGACAGCAAGGGTTGCGTGGTAAGAAATATCCATGACGCGAAGGACACACCTATCTTTAAGAAGACTGTGAAATATTTTCTCTTTCTAGTAAAAGTGCGTGCTGAACCGTTGGTCTCAGAGGCTATCTTCGAATCAGGTGTGTATATCCTGAACCCTCCTCCACTTAATGCGTTGACCTCCGACGGGATAATCGTTATTTTAAGTGACGATTCTGCCACCCGTGAGGAGGAAAGCTCGGATGATGCTTCTGAAATTTCATCTGTCTCACATTTGCTAGCAGATTTTTATCGGAAGAGATCTCTTCGTGCCTCTCAGGCGAGTGACGCAGGCACTAGTTCTGCGGACGCCGGGAAAGGGCCAAAAACAAAGAAGCGGCGGACAAACCGTCCGAGGAAGCCATTACCAAGCCTCGCAGAACGTCTAGGGACGGTAACTGGTGAGCTTTCGTTTGTTAACTTTTATTGTTTTCTGAAATAAGATCTGACTATGATTCTCTTACGCAGATCCATCAATTATCGAGGATGATGTGACTGAGAAGCTGCTGACACCAACGCCCAATGTTGATAAACAAGTGTCCCCTCCTCTAGAGAAAGAAGCAGACAAACCTGCTACCGCTCCAACTGAGACAAGCGTGGAGGGGTCCAATGTACAACCAGTGGTTAAAGAATCCCTGGATTATCTTTTCCAGTGTGGGGGAGCCGCTGGGTCTCAGAATGATAACCCTGAAGTCACCGCAGAAGGCTTCAGGATTCATGAATCTCCTCCGCGACCTCCTCCTCAATTTTATACTACCTTTTCGCCTTTCACTACAGGTGAAGAAGGTAATTTATTTGGACCATCTGTCCATGAGGTCGGGGGGGTTCCTCACCAGGTGCTCCGTAACAGTCATCTGCAGTCTCTATCCGTCGTGAAACCTCGAGTTCCCAATACTTTGGGGACGTCGTGTTGGGGACTAACTATGACTTATTCGTTCCCCCTTGGGATATTGTCAACGGGTCTCGGTTTTCTGATCCCGAGATTTGCATGAGTTGTGTGAAACACTGCATGCCATCCGCTGAAATGGCGCACCAGCAAACTCGCTCCCGCCAAGAACTCCATACCGATTTATCTGTTTCCTTGACTAACAGCTTGGCTTGTTGTCAAAAAATCTTGCATGAGTGGCGTACAATGGGCGAGAAGCTGGGTGCAGCTTCCGAAGCTGTTAAGGCTGCGGAGAGGGATGCTGAAGTGCAGCTCCAAACTCCTTTCTCTCACTATCATCTCTCTAGAATATCACAATTATTCCACCGATCCACCTCGAAAACCGTGTCCTGATTCCTCGATTTGCGTGTTTCGTTTCCTCGAAGTTCGTGCCATCTTCCACAACGTATCCATCAAGAAGGAGTTTGTAATTTCCAACACCATGGTGATTAGTCTCGAGAAGCATGCCGACAATTGGTGAAAGCATTGGTGTTCATCGTGTGGCGTGCCAAGGAATGGAAAACGAGAAGAAGGGTTTGAACGAGAAGGAAAGAAAGGTGAGGCGGCGTTGGATTGCTGCTCGAATTATTAGGGTTCCATAAGCCATCAAAGGTAGGCATAACGCCAATGAAAATAATAATAAAATATTATAAAAGGCTTGAACCTTAAGCCGAGGTTATACTCGATACCTCGATAAAAGAAAAGAAAAGTAAACATAACAAAGAAAAGAACAAAAGATAAGATTATTAATATGGATAAATATATATGTGTGTAAATATATATTCTTTGTTATGAAATATTATTTAAGTAATAAATAACTATTCTTAAATAATAACGAAAAAGAATACGTTTCTTAGAGAAGAAGAAACGTTGGGTTTTATGAATAAACTAAAGGTTTATAAATTACTTTCAAACTAAAGGTTTTTAAGTAAAAAGAGATTTTGAACTAAAGGTTCATCGAGGTAGAGTTTATAAAATAAGACTAAAGGTCTTAAGCCGGATTGTTTATCCGACTAACAAATGTTTATACTCGTACCATAGGTGCGAGATAACAAGGGAAAGACCCTCGGACGGTGTTGAAGCCGATCCAAAGTAAAAAGGTGAATACGCCCCAACTTTTACAAACTTGTTTTCAAATGAGTCAAAAGTGTTATGTGAAAAACTTTACATGAGACTAAGTGTCTCTAAAAACATTATGGATAAGAGTAAAAGTCTAGCCCTCAGAATGTAGTATACGTTTGTCTGGATCCTTACATATGTGGTAAAATGCGGTGGGCACATCGCACCACGCTTGGTCACGACCTCCAGCCAAGATGGGTCGGACCTAAGTACGTTCGAGTGAGACTGACCATGTGTATATTTATGGTACCTAAGTATGTCGAAACGCTGTGGTGTTTTGCTGGGGTGACCTAGTGTAGAGACTCAAGTTTATAATGATGTTGTTTTAACTTAATTATTCCTAAGCCAAGATGGGCTGAGGCTTATGTGGTCTTGAGGGGTGATTAAGTAAAAGAAAATATTTTAGCGTCAGCATATTCACCAGCATTCGTTGCTAACGTATTTTCTTAACATTTTTGCAGTTAATCAAGAATAGGGCTTGTGAAGACGAAGTGCTCAAGAATCCGATGGCTCGGATATTTTGTTAAAACTTTAAAATATATAAATGGTGGTTTTGTAAACTTATAAACAAGTAAACTTAAATGATACTATCGTCTCATCTTTTGTAATGTAAATATTTACAACTTTGATCCACATGTTTTATAAGTCTTCCGCTAATAACTCGTAACTCTGATTTATTTACAAATGTGGTACCAACTAATGGTCACACTCCGAGGCCTTAGATGGGGGTGTGACAATTAATCTCATGATTATTTACAAGGCTATGAAAATCAACCAAACAAAATATGATCTTTCTGCAGTTTTGACAATTATGACAAGGAAGTTTTAATCTAAATGACCAAGTTTAGACAATATGCTCAAAACATACCAGATCTGCAACACATTGGTAACAAATTTACCCCTGCACTTCTCTGAGCAATAGATGACATGCTGACCAAATTTCCCCTGCACTTCTGTTTCCAGTACTTAATAGTTTTGACCAAAATTTTACCCCTGCACTTCTACAAATCCAGAATCAAAATATGCATTACCTAAACAAACAAATCAAGAACTTACCAAGAAAAAAGAAACGATAGAGATGAGGTCCCGGAAGCTACCCATTAATTAGATATCTTTGTTGTCCCATACTTGCAACCCGAAAGCTTGCTAACTTGATTATCTTGAACCTGCAAAAGAACACACCTAATGGTTTAGTTATAACTTAACCTCATACATGACATGAACACACCTAACGATGTAGGCTTCATTAGTATTAAAAGTAAAATAAACTTGTGTTCATCTATGCTAATACTTAATATAGAGTTTAATTATGGAGTCTGGTAAAAAAAATATGAGCAAAACAATCAAATATTAGGTAAAATTAAGCTACTAATGGAATATTTCAACAATCATCAGATCTGAAACTGAAATCCAGCTTCTGCAAGAAGGTTTTTAGATCTTACTCCATTCAAAATGTTCCACTTTGTTACACCATCTGCATAATTAAAAGAAAACATAAAATGAAAAATCAAACCATTTTTGACTCGTCTACTTTGCTTGGAAAAGTCAAACTGATGAATAAGATGTGATTGGTTTCTGACTTTCAAAAGTGTAGCCCCGGTACGTAATACAATATGAATGCAAGTTTATATTTTGTAACGAACATGACTAATCAAGCAAACGGTGTGCGTGTCACAAAGGAAACTTCAAATATGCAAAACAATCTTTCCAAACTAGTCCCAACCCAACCCGACCCGACCCAACGATGTTCGGATAACAATGGAGTTCATTGCCTCACAACTGGTTCCCAACCCGATCTTTTTTTGTCGCAAACCGATTGTGACCAAATGTTGACCAGACAAGACCGCTCTCTTAATCAAAATGGTTTTGTGTTTAAAACCAATATGTACATTTCTAATTTTACATACTCATCGAATACTCTGTAATACAAAATGTTAGATACTATATTACAAAAATTATACCCCGTGAAACAAATATTTTATAGATGTTTTATGTTTAGTAAACATTTATACGTCAAAATTAGCACGTATCGATTTGAAGTATTCTAACACAATGCCAATCTTTTAGTGATGTTATTCATAGTGTCTAATCTTTTAGCCAGTAAATTAACAATCTTTTTCTCACAAAATTAGGTTTATTAGTTTCTTAAAGCATATCACTTTTAAACTCTTTCAAAACAGCCCCAAAATGTTTAACCATCACTACACGATTTAATCATTTTCAAGACCTTTTACGTGTTTGCATGTGTTCAGCCCCAAAAAAATTTAAAACAATTAAAAAAAGAGATTATGAACTCACGTTGATCGTTAAAACGATTTTTTTGCTTTCTGCAAGCATAGACCAACACAAGCACGGTCCATAACAATAACATGTTAAAAAGTATAATAGAACATTTTTATTTGATTTAAAATAACGCAGGACTGTAAATACACTCATTGTCCCTCCAATTGTGCATTTTCCTTTTTGTAAATAAAAGCATAAGCCTTAAGATCAGTAAATGAAAACATAACTGTAGAGGCATCCATTAATAAAGACAAACTAATGTCATGATAACACGAAGAAAACATGTGAACCATTACAAAATAGAAGTGTATGAGAAAAAAATGGTCAAGATCTGATGATAACATGTTCAAAGATAGGTTTACTAAGCTACAGTTAGCATACGATAAGTGATTAGTAACACGAGTATTAATAAAAACACTTTTTTCTCAGCAGACAACAAAAAAAGAATTAACACATACAAATGTTGGGTTTCTATGGATAATTTATACTTAGTTAACCATTTAACTAGTCACAATTAAGGCGGAAGCGTGATATTTACAAACTAAACATATGTATCCATGTGTTTATATATGTATATATTACAAGTTTATATAAGATATGTTCATGAACAACCTAGTTTATTCATGTCATAAGATTACCAATAATCTATTTATTAGAAACCCGAAGCAAGGATCAAATGATACGGAAAAACTAAACTATCAAAACTATAAACACTTACATTCTTAATCTTTTAAGAGTGTAGTTGATGTTGAAGAAGATGATGATGTTGATGCTAGACTTTCAAAGGGAAAATCCTCAAACGGAATATGCCGAGCCTCCAACACACACCGAGCTAAGTTAGGGAGCTTGAACACGAAAAACCGAGACCCGAGCCTCTTCTTTTGATCTTGGCCGAAAAACAAGAACAAAGAAAAGGAAAGAGTTGTGTGTATTATTTTTGTTACTTGAAAGTCTCTTTATCTCTATAAAGTCTTCCAATCAAAATCATATATTGTGTTAGGTTTTTAGTCAAGTAACAAACACTCAACCTTTCACCAAATCCATGACAAAACTTGACCAAAACCTTGGGGTGTGGGGCCCACCCAAAACCGGCCCCAAAATATTTTTTTTTTTATTTTATTTATTTTATACATTATAAAATATATAAACACCCCATCTTTCATAAACCATTTTATAAAAGAACACATAGTTAAATAATCATTCCAATAATAATTATTTAAATAAATAAATTAACCAATTAATTTATTTAACACTTTCAAGTAGGTATTCAGAAACCCGATTTTCTGAATGTATCGTGTTCTGTATTTGTCTCATAGATCTTATCTTAACAAATACATTATTGGTGTGTGTCTAACTCGTTATTGGGTATGACCCGACTTGGATCAAACACAACTAGCCACATTAACCTAATTATGTGTCTCGGGCATACGGTATTCCAACAATCTCCCACTTGCACGTGACTCATAAGAAGTTAATGCTAATGGTGAATACCGCCTAACAACAGGTCACCACCCCTAGTGTGTTTGACTAAGTGCCATTCAATAACATCATCCCCTTCAAGTCCATACTTGATATGATATAGGTCAGTCTTATCATTACATCCCTTTATTACTAGATGTCCTGTCAAATCGAAGAGACACAGAGTGATCATTCTCTCAATGATTTAACTTAACAGGCCTTAGACATCTAAACTCTCAACACATAAGAGGAACAAATCCCATCTTGACTGCATACATCCTCGTTGACATCTCATATGATATCTGAGCTCTTTCTTACACGTCATCGTGTTACCGAAATAACCAAGAAAAGAGTCAAGTTATCAGACTTGATGAAAAACCAGATCCAACATGCATCTCAGGTCAAAGGACACAATGATACTCGCCTTTACTCAAGGATTACTTATGATCAGTTGCACTAACTCCATGCAGTGATCCTTGAGAGCGGATCATGTCCAATATTTGTATCCCACAAATATCTATGAACCTTGGTGGCAAACCTATGCCCTATATTCATCACATGAATATCAACCAATCCGGGTTCATAATAGTCTTACCTTCATACTTGTTCCCACAAGTATGATCGACTACGGACGTTTAGAACAACATAAGTCATTCATGGATTAAACATGCAAATATAGAACATAACTCATTGAAAAATTAAAACATAATTAATTATCATGAGATACCCATTACATTTGTTCTTATACAAACACTAAATACAGATTAAATCCACTCACTAGAATACCGAAGTCCTAATGCACAAACATGACCCTCATGCTTTGGC
The DNA here is from genome assembly GCF_021521415.1 of Bidens hawaiensis. Taxonomy (NCBI): domain Eukaryota; kingdom Viridiplantae; phylum Streptophyta; class Magnoliopsida; order Asterales; family Asteraceae; genus Bidens; species Bidens hawaiensis. Next base: position 464,903 of record NW_027492793.1, read on the forward strand.
CTATCGAGGAGCTTCGTGAGTGGGTCCGCAATATTTTGATCGGTATGAACTTTATGAATACATATCTTTCCTTTTTCAACTTCATCCCTTATGTAGTTGAATCTGCGCTCAATGTGCCTCGTTTTCTGATGAGCACGAGGCTCCTTGATCTGTGCAATAGCACCCTCATTGTCACAGAATATCTCTAGGGGCTCCTGAATGGTAGAGATAATCCCTAGATCCATGATGAACTTTTTCATCCATGCAGCCTCTTGGGCTGCCATTGAAGCGGCGATGTACTCAGATTCTGTAGTGGATAACGCGACAACATCCTGCTTCGAACTCTTCCAAGAGACAGCGCCTCCATTCAAAATGAAGACATATCCCGACTGTGACCGAGAATCATCTCGGTCAGTTTGGAAACTCGCATCCACGTAACCCTTTACGACGAGTTCCTCCTCACCAGACCCATATATTAAAAACAAATCCTTAGTCCTTCTAAGGTATTTTAATATATTCTTGACAGCCATCCAATGACTGTCACCTGGGTTGTGCTGGTATCTACTCGTTATGCTTAAAGCATACGAGACGTCCGGTCTAGTGCACATCATTGCATACATAATAGATCCTATTGCCGAAGCATAAGGAACATGCTTCATCCTATCCTGCTCTTCCTTAGAGCTAGGACTTTGGGACGAGCTTAACACGGTTCCTCTAGGAATAGGTACCAAACCTTTCTTAGAGTTTTCCATCCTGAACCTTTTCAGGATTTTATCAATGTATGCACTTTGATTGAGTCCGATCAATTTCCTTTGTCTATCCCTATAGACCTTTATTCCCAAGATATATGTCGCTTCTCCAAGATCCTTAATTGAGAAACGACTACTTAACCACGCTTTAACGTTTTCCATACTTGGTATATCATTTCCAAATAAAAGTATATCATCAACATACAAAATAAGGAACATGATTATACTCCCACTAGCCCATTTATACACACACGCCTCATCACCGTTTTGGACGAAACCAAACGCTTTGATTTCTTCATTAAAACGATGATTCCACATCCGTGATGCTTGTTTCAACCCGTAGATTGATTTCCTTAACTTACATACTTTGTCAGGATTAGATGGATCGACAAAACCTTCAGGCTGAACCATATGGACATCTTCCTCAAGATATCCATTAAGAAAAGCGGTCTTGACATCCATCTGCCATATCTCATAATCAAAATGAGCTGCAATGGCAAATAATATCCTGATCGACTTAAGCATCGCGACCGGCGAGAAGGTTTCATCATAATCAATCCCTTGAGTTTGTGTGAAACCTTTTGCTACAAGTCGTGCTTTGTAAGTATATAGATTTCCATGCATATCGGTCTTCTTCTTAAAGACCCACTTACATCCAACTAGTTTGGAGTTAAGTGGACGATCAACCAATTCCCAAACTTGGTTATCGTGCATGGATTGCATCTCGGCGCTCATGGCTTCAAGCCACTTGTCACAATCAGGTTGTGACATAGCATCTTTGTAGGAGATCGGTTCATCCGAATCGACCAAGTAGCAATCATCCACGAGAAATCCATATTTCTTGGGAGGTCGACTAATCCTACTAGATCTGCGAGCAACGTGTGTATGATCAACCATTTGATCACCTTCAACATCCTCGTGTTGAAAACTAGTATCGACCAACTGTGTATCATCCAGTGATTCTTGAACCTCTTCAAGTTCCACTCTCTTTTCACTAGGTCCTTCCATAAGGAACTTAGTTTCTAAGAAGTATCCTTTGCGTGAAACAAACACCTTTTGTTCACTAGGATCATAGAATATATATCCTATATCATCCTTTGGGTATCCTATGAAGATACACCTGATGGATCGAGCCTCAAGCTTATTTGGGGTGTCACGTTTAACATAAACTATGCATCCCCATACCCTTAAATATGAAAAGGATGGAACCTTTCCATGCCACACTTCATAGGGTATTCGATCCACCTTTTTGGTCGGGGCCATATTCAAAATACGAGCCGCTGTAAGTAGCGCATATCCCCAAAATGATGGCGGTAGTGAGCTTCGTGCCATCATTGATCGAACCATGTCCAACAGTGTTCTATTCCTCCTCTCGGATACTCCGTTATGTTGAGGAGTTCCAGGAGGAGTGAACTGTGAAATAATTCCACAATCTCTAAGATGACATTGAAAAGCATCACTTAGGTATTCGCCTCCTCTATCGGAGCGGAGTACCTTGATTGTTCGGTCGAGCTGATTTTGTACTTCATTTTGAAATTCCTTGAACATTTCAAAGGCTTCATGTTTGTGTTTCATTAGATACACATACCCATATCGACTAAAATCGTCGGTAAAGGTAATGAAGTACCTTTCACTATTCCTACTAGTGGGCTTGAGAGGTCCGCATACATCCGTATGTATGATACCTAACAAGTCCTTAGCCCTTTCATTTGTACCTTTAAAAGGTTCTTTGGTCATCTTGCCTTGAATACAAGATTCACACTCATCAAACGAACCTAACTCATTTGTTTTCAAAAGACCATTCTTTTGGAGAGTATTTACACGATTCTTGTTTATGTGTCCAAGACGACAATGCCAAATGTAGGAATCACTCAAATCCTTTTTGAGTCTTTTAGTAGAAGTTTGATATAATGAGCTATTTGAGGTATTGTCATGAACCAATTCATAAATACCGTTGTTTGGTACAGCTTTAAAATAAAAGATACCATTAGATGATACATGCATTTCTGATTTTACAAATTTAAAGTCAAAGTTACATTGTCTAAGAAGGTGCACGGAAATAATGTTCCTAGTCAAACTAGGAGCATACAAAACATTTCTCAAAACAACTTCCAAACCACTTGGAAGCGATAAAGTGAAGTCTCCTCTAGCGACCACGTGCACCCTTGCACCGTTGCCCATGAAAAGACTCACTTCGCCCTTCTTTAAGTCTTCATTCCTTTTGAACCCCTGCAACCAATTGCAAATATGAGTTCCACATCCGGTATCCAATACCCATGTGTTAGAAGAAATAAGATTTAGCTCAATATTAATCATAAAGACATTACCCGAGGCATGCCCCGCATTCCTCTTGTCTCTTAGCTCTTTTAGGTAGACCGGGCAATTGCGTTTCCAATGTCCGGTCTCCCCACAACCAAAACAAGGATCATCCTTATGACCCCTCGGTTCCACAACCTTTTGTTTCTTTGCCATAACCGGTGATTTGCCCTTACCCTTAAGATGCACAGGAGGACCCTTTCTTTTTGCTACCTTAGCCTTAGAATTGGGTTGAGATCGATTCTTGGATTTACCTTCATTGATCGCAAACACGGGTAAAACCCTTTTACCCATGCTCGCCTCGGCTGTTTTAAGCATTGAGTGAAGTTCTCCAATGTTTTTGTCCCACCCATTCATGTTATAATTTAACACGAAAGTGTCGAACCTTTTCGACAGGGAGTTAAGGATCAAATCCGTTGCTAACTCTTTTGAGATGGGACAATTGAGCTTGGCGAGGCGATCAATGTAACTTTTCATCTTAAGTACATAAGTTGAAACTGGTTGATTATCATCCATTCTACATGCATGCAAGGCTCGAACCGTTTCGAACCTTTCAACTCTTGATTGCTTAAGGAACATTTCCTTAAGTTGAGTAATCATGTCGTACGCATTATGGTTTTCGAAATCCTTTTGGATTTCGGGAACCATAGTCGCCAACATGAGGCATGACACTTGAATGGAATCTTCCGTGTGTTGGACCCAATTCATATATTCGACCTCACTTCCCTCTTCCGGTTCGTTGGGGATAGGTGTTTCCAAAACATGATATAATTTTTCTTGTTTTAGAACAATCCTTAAATTTCGGAACCAATCAGAAAAGTTATTGTGGTTAAGACGGTCTTTAGCGAGAATAGATCGGAGAGATACGTTTTGGACGTTAGGGATTATGTTGTCGTCGACGTGTGCGGCCATCTGCAGAATTTTAATTAAGTTCATTTTAGTGTTTTACTTATTTTAATTATTAATACCCTTTTATATATATACCAAATATAATCAATAATTAAAATCTAGAATCCAATGATGAACCCGACTCCGGTTAGGTGACCTTTTTCCCATTGTCGGTTTATCAAGGTAGTTATTCATAACAATTGCAAACCCTTTTGCAACTTCTAGAGTTTATGGGACCGGTTCGAAATCATATTTCGTGTCGGCATGTTTATCCCATCAACACCTATTAGACCCCATGCTTGGGTGACCCTCTTCACATGGTTCTAATTTAAGTCGTCCTACTTGCATCAACTTGTAATATCAACATACAAATGGTTAGGTGACCTTTTTCCCATTTATATGCCAATATTACCTCAACATATTAATTTACTCTACGCGGTTAGGTGACCTTTTTCCCACTATGAGCTTACTAATATGTTAAGCGTTATACAAAAGGATGGTGTTTAACTTGTTATCCTTAATTTTAAAAGGGATTTTTAGTTTTAATAATTCTAGTTGTAAAACTTTAAATCATGTTCTAACATGCATTTAGTAACATGATTATTTTGAAACCATTTTCAAAATTCTAATTTATAATAAAACCATTTTATTATGGGCGTGAGACGGCTAGTTAATAAATCCATTTTATTAAACTACGTGTCGCGTAATTACCGATAATTATTAGAACCCGTTTTATGCTTTGTTAATTAATTCTATGTGACGAAGTTGATATCCTAATATTTAACAACCACATAATCAAACAATCAATTAACAAGCATACACAATTATACTAGACACGAGCCGCTAAGTTAGACCACACTTGTTAGCCGAAACAAGTGTGTGTCTTAGGTCCGATCCTAAGGGACACATGACACATGGATGTTGTAGCTCCCACTCGATCCCGCATCCAAATGCTTCGAGCATCTTCTTCAACCCCGTTGTGATCCATTGGGCTTGAACTTGGGCCTTAGCTTCCATAAGCTTCCATTTGGGCTCAATAGGTGGGCTTAGGTCCTTTTGGGCTTGAATCCCCTTAATGGGCTTGTGAGACCCATTATCACCATACCCGGCCCAATAAGGCCCAAACTTCCAATTTTGCAATCTTCTTTAAATTTACAAAACAAATGTCCTAATACATTTTTTTTATAAAATAAAGATATTACAAATAAACTATTTATTACATACCCATATGAATAAATAATTACAAAACTGCCCCTAATTAATTATTACAAACCGAAACTTTGAATAATTAATAACAATCACAACAAACATCCATTTGGTCTACGGCTCGGTCTAGTTTTAACAAACATAACCCGTTATGTCTTAGGAACCCGTTCCAAAACCCCTTGACCTTATCGGGCCTAAACAAACCCAATAATTTGATTATGGGCTTCGGCCCACATGTGCAAAACACATGGGCTTCGGCCCAATAGAAAGTCTCATGGGCTTCGGCCCATTTAACCAAAATGGGCTTCGGCCCATTTCACTTTCTCCCCTTTTTTTTTCGGTTAGCCCATTAACCAAAACAAGTGGGCTTCGGCCCAATTTCACCCGAATTGGGCTTCGGCCCATTTACTTGGTTTTATATACTTTTTTTTTTTTGAACAAAGCCAAAAAATTATAACAAGATTAAATACAAAAATCATGCATGTTAATTTTTGTATAAAATCTTTCAAGGGGAAAAATATAAAACCGAAAACCCGAAGCTTAGTTTCCCGTATCCCGGCTCTTGATGCCATTTGTTGGGTTTCTATGGATAATTTATACTTAGTTAACCATTTAACCAGTCACAATTAAGGCGGAAGCGTGATATTTACAAACTAAACATATGTATCCATGTGTTTATATATGTATATATTACAAGTTTATATAAGATATGTTCATGAACAACCTAGTTTATTCATGTCATAAGATTACCAATAATCTATTTATTAGAAACCCGAAGCAAGGATCAAATGATACGGAAAAACTAAACTATCAAAACTATAAACACTTACATTCTTAACCTTTTAAGAGTGTAGTTGATGTTGAAGAAGATGATGATGTTGATGCTAGACTTTCAAAGGGAAAATCCTCAAACGGAATATACCCCGAGCCTCCAACACACACCGAGCTAAGTTAGGGAGCTTGAACACGAAAAACCGAGACCCGAGCCTCTTCTTTTGATCTTGGCCGAAAAACAAGAAGAAAGAAAAGGAAAGAGTTGTGTGTATTATTTTTGTTACTTGAAAGTCTCTTTATCTCTATAAAGTCTTCCAATCAAAATCATATATTGTGTTAGGTTTTTAGTCAAGTAACAAACACTCAACCTTTCACCAAATCCATGACAAAACTTGACCAAAACCTTGGGGTGTGGGGCCCACCCAAAACCGGCCCCAAAATATTTTTTTTTTTATTTTATTTATTTTATACATTATAAAATATATAAACACCCCATCTTTCATAAACCATTTTATAAAAGAACACATAGTTAAATAATCATTCCAATAATAATTATTTAAATAAATAAATTAACCAATTAATTTATTTAACACTTTCAAGTAGGTATTCAGAAACCCGATTTTCTGAATGTATCGTGTTCTGTATTTGTCTCATAGATCTTATCTTAACAAATACATTATTGGTGTGTGTCTAACTCGTTATTGGGTATGACCCGACTTGGATCAAACACAACTAGCCACATTAACCTAATTATGTGTCTCGGGCATACGGTATTCCAACAACAAATACACATAATCAGACTATGAATTTGCACACAAAACCACAAAATTAAATCAATAAAAAAGAAAAAAATTACGATTCTACTCTGGAGTGACCAAGTGACTGCTTAAATTCGGAGCTACCATAAGGGTCCTCTCGTAAACGTGTATAACACGAGTTATGAATAAACTGAAATCAAACAGAATGAGAAAAATAAAAACAAAATAACCACTTCAGCCGATGTAAATGAACCATGCTAATGTATAAAAAAACGAACCACCAATTAACCCGATTATTGTTGTATTAAAAGCAAACTAAAATAGGAGTGGAAGTACCTTGAATCACACGATGATGACAACCCGAACCACAACAACCTAAACAAATGCAAAGAAAGCAAACGATAACAAATAACCATATTACATATTGAAATATTGCATTTAATTAGTACTTTTGCATGTTAATTTAACTGAATATGTTGAGAATGAAATAACGTGCATACCACATATGCCCAAATCTCATAATTAGGATTTTTGTAGCCGGCATGGAGAGTTAGCAGAGCAACATGTAAATATTTATGGGTATCGTGTTGGCTGCAATTTTATTGAACGATGAATAAAACTGAAGATTCCCTTGAACCGACGATGAGAATGAAGGAGCCAGAGGTCTTTGATGATAAACGATTCAATTGTGGCATTCAATCGATCAAACAATACCATTCAATTACATTGAATAGGTAACAGTCGATGTTGAATTGAATTCGCCGAAAAGCACTGAGAATACGCCAGAGATATTTATGGTCATTGAATATAACGGCGTCTCATGAGAGAGAGTGTAGGAAAGCCAAAAGTTGCTAATACGTATTATAATGTAATATAGATTATTATATTTCACATTTTAAAGATTACATTATCATTATATATTACGTAAAGGACGCAACTTGAACCGAGGTCATATTCATCGCCATTTTATATTACTTTTATTTCTATTATTTTTATTTCTATTATTATGATATAATTTAATATTAGTACACAATGGATATATATTTTTATTAACATTGAACGATATCGAAAATGAGATGATATTATAGCACTGACTTAACTTTTGAATTTACTAATATATATATATATATATATATATATATATATATATATATATATATATTACATTGCAAAATAGCATATACACAACAACTATTTGACACATTGATTTTATCTCATCAAATACAATTAGGCCATAACATTGTAATCCGTCGCTGATAACATTTTGGTACGGTCACGACTCCGCACTCAACTGACTGAACATCTCAATGATGGGTGTTTTATAATAATAATCACCCAACATATATCCCACTTGTAAAAGGATGTTGTCGTACATATTTTGAAAGAGAGCTCACGACAACCGTCCTCGTCTTCACTGTCATCAAATCTGAAGTACAAAGGTAGAGGGTTATCTACATTTTATACATCTTCATTGATAACAATGAACTTAAAAATAGCATTTACACACCCACCATAATTGAGAATGACCGACGATGATAAACAAATTGGTGAGATAATTTTGGTGAAATATTCATCTTTATTTGGATAGTTTCTTTGCTTGAAAGTGCAATATTATGAATATAAAACATGTTAGAAGTGATTGGTTTGGTTGATATGGTGAATTTAGGGGGTTCGGGGTTTTATACACGATTTTTGTGGAACTCATTATACGCTACGTAGAGTGTTTAACGCGGCGGTTCTTGGCGACATTATTTTTGCAGCCTTTATAGAGTGAATAATGTTTTTGAATTGTCGTTAGACACCACTTATGGGTCTCTACGAGACGGTTATGGCCGAATTATTTTTTGCATCCTTTTCAGAGTGAATAGGCGGTTTACAGGCTTTTCATAGTTTGTAGATTACCACGTTACCTTTATACGCCACATAAAGGTCTTCTAGTGGCGTTTAGATTGTTATAAGCGACGTTAAGTCCTTACCGTGGCATTTAACACGCTCATGTGGCAGGCTTTTACAGGCTTTCGTATTTTTGAGTTACCCTTATACGCCACTTTAACTCATTTACGTGGCCGATAGAGGACCCCAGAAACCATCTATATAACATGTAATAAACTCCAAGCTCGGTGCAACGAAAACAAACCCGTTAATCCCCCACAATATGTAATTATTTGTTTAAAGTGTATTTTTCATACACACACACACATACACACAAACATTTGAGAAAGAGCATACTAACTCCTTTTTTTAAATTACAGGATGATTTATGGCTAGAGTTAGAATCTCAAACTGAGTCCAACAGCGAATGAGAATATGAAGAAAGTCCCGAGCCGGCGAGCCATACCCGAATGCGGCGGGGTATTCGAAAAGGTGTTGGGTCCTCGACGTGGTTGTATTATAGGGATTGGTCGTAAACCTAGTGCTTCTTTACTCGCATCGTCGAGTCATATTGATCATCTTCAGCCGGAGCAGACACCGCCTCTACCAATGACACAGGTAATCAAAAGTAGTTTAGTTGCTCAAGTCATTAGAGGGTTGCATATACGTTCGTTTGTGTTCGTTTAAGTGTTCGTTTATGTTAGTTTAATTGTTTGTTTATGTTCGTTTATGTTCACGAACTGTTCGTTTAGTTCTTAAACGAACACGAACATGCTCACTTCTTAAATAAACGAACACAAACATAGATTTTATGTTCGACTAACTATTCGTGTTTGTGTTCGCTTAAAGTTAGGCGAACGAACACGAATACGAACATGCTCATGTTCGTGTTCGTTCGGTTCGTTTACAGGCCTAGTAGTATTAAGTTTTTATGTGTTTACTTACAACGTATGTGTATACATGCTATTTTGTAGGCCCAACTTGCTGGTTTATATTAAGATCCAAATTTTCTATGTCAACTAGATGAATATCACAATCGCCAAAAAGAATCAAGCAAAGACAACGAGGATGATATGGATGAGGGCAAAGAATGATAGTATGGATTTTAACTAGGTAACTAAAAACTCTATCGGTTCAAAGGTTGTTTTATTACTAGTACGTTGACGTTTATGTACTTTTATAGGTTTATATGTACATATATGAATGGTTGTGACAAATGTTTGTAAAAAACCAGCGTATGTATTCTAGAAAATATGGAAAAGCATCTGGGAGAAAGCGGGCAATACGAAAAAAGTTTCTATAAATGGCAGAGGCTTTTAGGGGCGCCCTTTTAGGGACGCCGGGCGTTGTCCCTAATACCCATCGGAGTGTTGCCGGAGTTTAACCGGAATCGTTTTACCGTCGACACTAATAGAGACGACATACGCTTTTAGGGACGACACCTTTTAGGGGCGACTATAGCACTATTAGGGACGACGGAAGGGTTATTAGTGACGGGGTAATAGGGGCGCCCCTTTAGGGACAACCTGTCTCCCTAAAAGTATTAGGGACGACATTTTAGGGTTTTAGGGACGACGGGCGACGCCCTTAAAAACGCATTTTCTTGTAGTGTATAGATGATGGGGGGCCCAATGAAGGACCTGAAATGAAAGAGATGATTGTTTGGGAAGCTTAACTACTTGACAATTACTTGCATGTCCAAAAAATTCCTTTGGTGTTGGTGTCCTGAGTAAGTTCATGCCCTCACCAATATATACTAAGCACTCAGTGCTTCCTTTTGTGTACTGAGGTATACCAGATTAAGGGGTTTTGTATTTAGATTGGGGTCACAGTCGTGTAAGTGCTTTTACAGAGGAGGGAGATGAATATATGTAAGGATTCTTAGATCCCATTTCACCATGTTTTATGACAAGGTATTGCGTATTTGTTGGTGGAAATCTTATGTACGTCCTGGAGATTCCAAGTTGTAAATGATATGTGTTGGTTGTCTTTCAGAGAACTTGGGGATGTTTCTGATGACTTAAACGCGATTATATTTTCATAGTCAAATCATCTTAAAGCAATGTCCTAAGCAAGGCCATCCTTGATCATAAACTTCAAATTTATACAAATATTTCCCAACTTAATAGGATAACCAAACTAAATCCCTTTTCTTATATTTCAAATTCAGTTGCAACCACGGGAAATATAGACTTCTTACTATGCACGTATGGTGAACAAAGTCCTTGTTACTTGTATATACTCATTGTTGTAGTCATGAAAATTGAATCAAGTTGCAGGGAACAAATAAAACACAAGAAAGAACAACTGTTTATAAATAAAATACACAAGCTTTACAACCACCAAGTTATGCATCAGTCTGATTAGTTCTCTGAGGCAGATTGGAAGATGAAAACCGCTGTAAGAACTCCCACGAGTACAGTCACCGCCAATGCCACTGTTGGCAAGGGTGATGTCAGCCCAAAATTCTGCAAAGAGTTGTGAACAGGCACATCAATTTTACATTTGTATTTAGCAAATAATAAGGTGGCTGTTCTACATGATTAAAAGCTCAACACAAGTGAGACATTGTATGCCATACCTCAAGAAGGCCTTTCCCTGTTGATATTTCAACACTAATTGCCACTGCGAAACCAACCATAGCTGCGCGACCGAGCCACACATCTAAGCCGCTTCCGTCCTTACTACTTTGCTCACACCTCACCGAGAATGATGTCGCCTTGCGAGTTAGCACCTTTTGATAATGAGTTCCACTTATTACTGAAAGATTAAAATAGTTATTAAGAGAAACAGAAAAAGGCAAGATACGTTTTAAGTTTTTAAGAAACATCTAAATATAATTCAACTGCGAGAAAGTATATAAATCATAATTATATCAAAAGTTATCCTGAAACAATACAAATGAGTTTTTTATTTTTATTTATAGGTTATTCTGTAACTATAGGATTGAGTTTGGTTAAAGTAACCCAATGTGAACTAGAGGGTTAAATGATACAGAAACTGTTAGGCTTGTAAACGAATCGAACTACCACGATTAGAGCATGTTCATATTCGTTCGTTAAGAAAATGAACATGTTTGTGTTCGCTTACTTTTGTTAATAAACGAATGGTTCATGACTGTGAAAAGACAAACAAAACTGAGCTTAGATGAGCGAACATACCTAAGCTGCAACTAGTTAAAACTAATCTAAAGTTGGGCCTAAAAAGTGAAACCAAAATATTAAGTTTAGTCAAGATAACTAACATATTTTTTAAACTTAACGAAACAAATAATACAAACAGAAAACACAATATAAAAACTTGTCCATACCAAGGGGCGAACCGCATATGAAAGTTGTCCCGATTCGAGGCGAAGAGGATGATGGAATCTGAGAAACAAGGGGGATTCTAGCTGAAATTTACACCAAATGAATTAACGTCTGAAACTTAATAAAAAATCAAAATTTAAAGAAAAATTACTCCTCCGTAAGACACCAGCTAACTTGTATATTCTAAATTCATATAAGATTAATAAAAAACATTGGTGTGAAGTGGTGAAATGAAAGAGAGACGAGAGTACCGGTGGTGGAGATACAAAGAGAGGAAGAAGCATGGGCTGCTGCCGCCATTGTTGCAGGTGAGTGTGAGTGTTTGAATCGTAGCACTTGGTTTCACCTCTCAATGCCTATCTCTTCTCTTCGCCTTCAACTTCAATTTTCTAAGGATAATAATAATTTATTTCCAGATAAGCCCCTGCATTTTGTATTTTCTGTATCTTAATATTTATTTTGTATTAAAAATATAGTTTTTTTTACAAACACCACTCCGTTTATAATAAAATTTATAGAAATAAAATAGAACTATGTTTTTAGATTTTTTTAAAAAAAACTTGATTATTAAAAGTTATTAGAAAATATTATAGTTAAAATAAATTAGTGTTGACATGTGATAGTTTGCAAACTAGTTTGGTGAGACGTTTGCATAATTTTTTATTTTTTTTTTATAATAATGAAACAAACCATGGATGGTTTGTGAATGGTTTGCTAAAGGTTATATCACATTCTCCATATTCTTGTTTGTGTCATCCACATCGTATTGTTTATGCTTCAATGCTACTAATAGTATTTGTTTGTTTTTTTCATCTTTCTAAGCCATGCTTTTCGAATGTTTGATTATCATATTTTATACTTTACACGTCAAGAAAAAAGTTTTTGAAGCAAGAATTATCGATAGAAACAATCTTTTTTTTATCTTACAGGATGCAAAAGAAGTTGTCTACATCTAACCCCATTCATAACTAACTACAATTTGTTGCTATGAATGCAATTTTGATGGGTAGGTTCATTTTTTTTTATTGTGCTTGACTGTACTTTGTACAGTGTCATTTTATTGTAGACAAATGAAATTAATATTAAATAATGGGTTCGCTACCAACACATAAAATGAATGCACTTCAACTTTTTAAGTAACGAGTCGAGTCAGACAACTCGACATGCTTAATTAAATCTTTAGTTGTGTCTCTAGAGTACAAGTTCTGAAGCACTCCGAGGCTCAAGATTAATATTTGGAAAACTTGTAGTAAATGGGTTAAAGTTTCTCAAAATTGGTGATAGGTAAGACTTTATAAAAATAATAACTTTTTCACTTTTAAATGTAATCAGGTTAAACATGTCAACCTAACCTTAACATGTTATATCTGAAAATCACACCCTCTTTTTCAAGATTAAAGCTTTGTTTGTGCATGTGTTAGAAACCAAGTTCCTAAATTCGGTTAACCTCAAGAGTTGCATGACTGTTTGGCTTTGATTACCATCATTAAAACCAACAAACAACCTATCTGTATTAGGGTGTACATACAATGCTTTTCATTCTTCATTACCAGAGTCATGATCTTCATCTTCATTTTCAGAACCATCTTCCTTGCTATTTTCTTCATGATTGCCTGCTTCCACCTTCATCTTCTTTTCTTGTTTCTTTTGTTTTTTCTTTTGGCGTTTCAAACGCTTCTTTGCAGTCCGCTCTTCTGTTGCTTTTAACCTTTCTTCTCTACGCTTATTAAACTCGGCCACTTGTTTTCTTTTTTGAAAGTCAACATCCATTCTTGCAAGCCGGTCTTGTTCTCTCCGTCTCATCTGTCGGTACTGTTACAATATGGTAAAATCTGTAATTAGTAACAAAATATAAATGGATAAACTGATATTAATATATGAACATGCTCAGATGAAGATACTGATCATGTACTATTGTGTTTAGACTTTAGACTAAACCCAAGCCCACAAATTTCACACCACTAGCTTTAATGTTTTAAGGTTGGTATATAAGATGCATCAAAAACACTTAAAAGAGTTGTTGAACACATGGCTCATATGTGGTTAGGTGGTTATCATGACTGTTCCGGATCACTTTTTCTGCTCCAGCAGCTGATTACTAGTCAAACAGACTTCTGCTGATCTTAACCAGCTTATGGTCGAACAATGGCTGCTGTTGACCAGCAAGGGCTGACCCATCAGAGTTGACTGGCAATTTTATTGATCAGCAAACTTAATTGGCAATGGTGAAGAGGAATGGTACTGAGGCAACCAACAAACACACGCACATGTGGAAATATAAAACTGAAATCAAACAGGACACAATATATAACATGGTTAGGTCTACTCTGACCTACGTCCAAGGGGCTGCAAGTAGATTAGGGTTAATGGCTTTCTAATCAAGCCAACGTAAATATGACAACCTACCATATTTCCCTATTGCAAAGAACCTAGGGTCGGCTGCCCTTATTGTGAAGTCAACACACCCAACATATATAGCATACATCTTTGATAAATGTCTACACTTGAGCAAAGCATGCACTAATTGACTTCAAATAAAATGTTATATAGTATATAACATGAATTGATCCAAGTATTGTTTATATCCACAGGTTAAGGACTTACAAGTGGTATCAAAGCTTCGACTCAACTGATTTGAGGTTTCGGATCAAAACTTTTGGATTTAGATTGGGTTTTTATAGATGTGGAGATTAGCTCATCTTTCATTTTCGAGACATTTCACATCACTTCAACTTTCATTTTCTTTGATTTCATAGATTTTAGAGTGATTTAGATCGGTTCACAGTTTCATCATCACGCAAAAGTTAAAAAAAAAAAAAGGAAAAAGCTTGTACTTTTATCGGGTGAAAACTAGTAAATCTGGTAGTACTAGTTTCAAGCTTATCAGATCTGAATGTGTTTTCAATTTGGGGGGTTTTAGAGATTGTACGAGATATTCCTTCTCGTAAAATTAGGCTTACGGAATTTAGATGCGGCAAATGACATTGCAGAAAACAAAACAGTATATGCAAAAGTAGAACATTACGTAAACAGTGAATTTAAGGCATTGAATGAATAATTACAAGGAAATAGTACCTGATGGAAGTCTCCGGAGCCAGAACCGGCAGAGCTACCGGAGGTATTGTTAACACGAACAGGAACACAATCGATTATGCGACGGAGCTTCACCTCGATGTCCTCCTCTTCCTGATTATTAGGTAAAGAAGGAGCACTGTATTCAACCAGATCCGTTGTTGATGTTGACACAATCTGTATCTCTCCCGATGGCTTGCCGGAACTCGACATCTTTTACGACCAGACAAAACCCTAATCACTTTTGTGAATTGGGGAGGATATTGTGTTTGTGTCGATGCTCATTTGGGCTTTAGGCTTACTACTAAACCCCAGCCCATAAATATATATATATATACATCGCTAATAGATACCCAATACCTTCCTTCGGGACTCATTTTTTAATTTTAAGGTATATATATTTTACATGATCATTTTGACACCCACCCCTCACTCACCCAATGAAATTTTAAATGAAAAAAACTGATACTCAGGGGTTGTTTGGGATTCCTTATTTTTGCTTCTTATAGCTTATAACTTATGGGTTATAAGTTATAAGGTGTTTGGGAAAGTTGGGTTTTGTGAGTGTATAAGGTATACGTTACAACATTGTAACTTATACCTTATGCCTTAAATAAGTTATAAGGAAGTAAAATAAGGAATCCCAAACATCCCTTCAGTTTGGATGAATGTTAAGTAATCCGACAAGTCATTCTTAACTATGTGGAGTGGCCCGGTTTGAATGAATGTTAAAGTAAACGACCATTGGTGGTCAATAAAATATTGTTGTCAATGAATAATTGTTTTTGTATTATGACTTAAAAAAAAGATAAGAGATCAACTCTCTGTCTCTCTCTCTCTTTATTAATAACGAGTAGGATTCAAATAATAAGATTAATTTTTTTAAGAAGGCTAAGAAAAATGGTATTTTAATATACTATCTTAATATTGAAAACTCATTTAATTTAATTTTAAAAACCTATTTAATTAATCTTAAAAACCCTCTTAAATTTTCACTTATCTCCTACAACCATCGCCGCCCACCGCCACCACCTTGCCGGAAAAGTCTTCGGAAATTTCGCCGGAAAGTCACCGGTAAAACACAATGGAAAATACTATGAAAAAACACAATGAAAAAAAAAACACAATAGAAAAAACACTATTAAATAAAAACGCAATGACAAAAACACAATGAAAAACACAATTAAATAACACAATGTAAAAAACACAATGCAAAAAATATTATGAAAAAATAAAACACAATCGTATAACACAATTTTGTAAAACACAATTTTGGTAAAACACAATATTTAAAAGACCCACGAATTTTTTTTTATTTTTATATAGCAATATGGTACTCATATAAAAGATAAAAAAACACTATTTATTAAGGTGAAACTGTTTGAAAAAAAATGTCGTATAAAAGAGTTATGAACGTTTTAAAATGATGGTGGAATTTGACATGTGTCTTGCATGTGAAGAGAGAAAATCAACAAATGTGTTATCCATATTATGCCCCTACTCTATTTTTACACTTGATTTTGTCTTTATTCTAATCTCAACCATTCAACTCTAAAAACTAATTTTTTTATTATACTCAACCCTATTCATATTTATAACACACGCATCATTAATTATCTTAGAAGAGATCGATCATTATTAATCTTCTATTTATTGTACGTAGAGGTCACCTCTATATTCCATAATCTTGATAGGGATCACACATTTCTAATTTTCTCACCAACACTAATGAAGCTAGAGAGTGCTTAAATAAAGAGATTGAGAACAAAGACACAACACGATTAATCCATGACCCACATTGCATCCTGTGTACTCCGTCTGGAGTAATTCACACTTTCTCACTAGTTTTATGCTCAAAATAACAACGTAATAAAATATAAATAAACCATATTAAATAGGGATGAGCATGGGATGATACCGGTACTGACCGGTATCGATCCCGATTTTTCTGATTCTGAAAATTGGAAATTCTTGGTATCGGTACCGAAATATTCGGTTCGGTAACGGGACGGTACCGGGATAGTACCGGTACCGAGGGTAAAAAATCGGGAAATACCGGTACCATACCGTATCGGTACCTTACCGATCCCGAAACTTAAAACTTTGGTACCGATTCAGTACCGACGGTACAAAATCGGTATCGATTTCGGTACCGGCACCGATTTTGCTCATCCCTAATATTAAGCACCAAGAGACAAGAGTAATTCTATGTTTCATAATCAGATGGAATATATATATATATAGGAGGGATATTTTAAGAACTTGATTAGTTGTAAGAACTTTGAGAACTCAATTTTGGATCATATATTAAATTAAATGATATAAAATATGTGGCTGAAATATTCGGTTCGGTACCGGGACGGTACCGGGATAGTACCGGTACCGAGGGTAAAAAATCGGGAAATACCTGTACCATACCGTACCGGTACCTTACCGATCCCGAAACTTAAAACTTTGGTACCGATTCAGCACCGACGGTACAAAATCGGTACCGGCACCGATTTTGCTCATCCCTAATATTAAGCACCAAGCGACAAGAGTAATTCTATGTTTCATAATCAGATGGAATATATATATATATATATATATATATATAGGAGGGATATTTTAAAAACTTGATTAGTTGTAAGAACTTTGAGAACTCAATTTTGGATCATATATTAAATTAAATGATATAAAATATGTAGCTGAGATTAAATTTAATTAAAAAAAAATGAATCAGAAGAGAGAATAAGTATTTTTGATGATTACACAAGTTTAAATGTTAGTTACACATGTGTAATAAGTCGATTCGGTGTGTAAAATAATACTGTAATTTTTTGTACATTACTTACGCTTACGTATTACACATTTGTAAAAAAAATTCAAAAAAAATTGTTACGTTGAGTTCTTTCGAGTTTTTAAAACTCAAAGCAGTTATAAAAAGAAATCAATCATACACACACATATATATATATATATGTGTGTGTGTATGTTTAAATGTTACAATTTTTGAACACAAAATGTCCCAACTTCTTTGCATGTGATCTGGCAGTGGATCATCAAATTTCAAACTTTTGATGTCTGCAAAATTACAATTCGACTGCGAAAAACGGGCCCGCTTTATAGCAGATGGCACGTTAGGCAAAACCATTTTCTTACAATGCAAATGAAGATTTAGCTGCTTACCGGTTATACCCCCGCTCTTTAAATTACAACCAAAAGGAAGTCAAGTTTTGTTATGGACCTCAACTTTATGTTCAACATCGGTTCATAATATGTGGGCCCGGCTCCACTTTTTGTGGGTTGTCACCCGTATTTCAAGTCCCAGATCGATAATCAAACACGAATTAAACGACTAACTCTCGTTTATATTAATCAGAGAATATAACTCCAAAAACTGATTACAATCCTCAAACCCTAACTCGGTTTGACTCTTAATGAACCCTAACTCGGTTGCACCAACTCCACACACTCTAATGTCTAACCATAACTCGGTTTATATAGACTAACCTAACTTGCTAGCCAAGACATTACCAAAAATAATAAAACCCTAATTCTTGGGTTGGGCCTTACACTCGGGCCAAACAACAATTGAGCCAACAATCACCCCCGCAATTGTTGTATCCGACTCACCTCCTAATTTCATACGCGAAATTGGCAGGTCATCAACTTCACGCTTGTCATCCTTTACTTGATTCTCCCGAGGCTTTTCTTGATCACTTGCAATGTTCTTTGGGCTCCAGTTGGCTTGAAGACACACTTTCTTCATTTGATCATTAGACGCCTTCCCTTGCACTTGAATCTCTTTCTTGACCGCGCTTTTAACTTCCAAAACACTCTTCTTTGGACTTTGAATTTTGAAACTTGGATCTTTGATTCAAATCTGACTCGTAACCGGCTTGTCTTCTTTCAGTCCAATACTTTGAAGATCCCTACCTGCAAAATTCTTCACTCCAATGATAGCTCGTTTACCGGGACTTGTTATCTTGAGACTGATCTTGTACAATCAATTCTTGGTCCTTGTCACCTTCGTCAAAAGCTTACATGCATCATCTTTATTGGTTAGCAAATCATGTTTCATGTGAGTCTCGCATCCACCTTCCGTTGCTTGACCAGGACTTATGATATTGCACTGTAGGCTCGGGATGTAGTAGACATCGGTTAACAGGCGTTGCTCCCCTGTTTTTCCTTCAACTAAGACTGACCCTTTTCCCGATCAATATAAGATTCATCTCCGAACTTCACCTTTCTAGTGACACATTCATTCAACTCATAAAAGTATGCTTTATTACCCATCATGTGATTCGATGCTTCGTTGTCGAGATACCAAACATCTTTCTCCATCGGTTCGGTTTCGAAACGCTTTGGAACCACACTGTCTTCATTCAGAAAAACCGTTTTCTGATCACCTTTAATCATAAATAAACTTGGATCAAAATCATCAATTTTGTTCAAATTAAATTCTTCCATTTTCTTCAAATGTTCCGGACACATAGACACAAAGTGACCAAACTCATCACAATGGTAACACTTAACCTGTGACATATCCTTTCTTCTCCATTGACGATCATTGGTTATTCTTTGACCCGTATACCTTGACCCACGATGTTGACCATCGCGGTTATCACAACCATCTTGATATTCATCATCTCGATCTTGACCTCCGGTGTCACGGCCTTTTCCACGTCGCTGTGAACTCGGCCAACCCTTACCTCGGCTACCGGACTGCTCATGCGACTTGCCTTTGTAATTACTTTCCAAACGGTTGAAAAGTAACTGACCTTGTGAATATGAAGCGCGTTCTCCCCCCCGTAGACGTTTCTCAAACGCCTTAAGTCTTCCAACAACGTTTTCAAACATCAAACTATCAAGATCAACACTTTGCTCGATTGAGGCTACAAGTTGAAAGTACTTATCTGGAACCGCATCCAGTAACTTCTTCACCAAAACATCTTGCTCGAACACGTTACCTAGACTCGTTTCCTTTGAAACCATACTTGTTATTTTTCCTGCAAACTCGTCAACAGTCTCGTTTTCCGCCATCTTGAGTTTCTCAAATTCACTTTTCAACGTTAGCAGTCGAGCCTTTTGAACTCGCTCGGCCCCAACATACTGTGCCTTCAAAGCCGTCAATATATCTCGGGCATTCTTGCATTAAGTAATCTGAAGAAGAATATCACTTTTTATTACTTGAAACAAAAACGCTCTTGCCGTTTTATTCTTCTTCGCATCAATAACCGCACCCTCATTAGGTTGAACAACTTCCCATAACTCTTGATCATCTAATATCGCTTCCACCATAATCGCTCATGTGATGTAATTAGTTCCGTTCAGCTTTGGAACCTGCAACGATACCCCCCCATTCGCTTTGGGTTGGATTATCAGCTCTTCTTGTTACCTGCCATTGATGTCGTCGAACACCCTTGCTCCACTTCGTTAGAACAAATACAAACCAATCATTCTGAACACTTTTTCAGTTTCAAACTCGCTTTCTCACAGAATCAAATCTTAGTTAAAACCTAACTTGTTTAACCCAATAAAATATCAACTCTGAATTGAACCGTCACCAATAATTGTGTAGGTTTCTAGAAGTCCAAATCAACACCAAGGCAAGTAAAATAAAGCTTGTTTACAAACTTCGATGGCTGCTGCTATTCTCTAAAATAAAAATATCCCAAAAGTCAAACACCTTGCTTTTATTACAGAACCACCTTTTCTTCCATTCGTGATGTCTAAATGTGAGTTTTAAAACAAAACAGCAGCTTCAATAATTGAACCTCGCTCATTTAATCAGAAATAGGCAGCAAGCAATCAAGCCAATTAAAATCCGATAGGACCTATCTCTATCTCAACCGCTAAACCAGAATCCAACAAAGAATCCGGTGACGCGAGTGGTGACGACGTCCCCTGAACTTGGTCGTCGATCACGGTATCTTCCCGGCGGGCGGCGAAGTCAATTATCGATTTCTTGAACTTGGCTCTGATACCAATTCAAGTCCCGTATCGATAATCAAACACGAATTAAATGACTAACTCTCGTTTATATTAATCAGAAAATATAACTCCTATAACTGATTACAATCCTCAAACCCTAACTCGGTTTGACTCTTGATGAACCATAACTCGGTTGCACCAACTCCATACACTCTAATGTCTAACCATAACTCGGTTTATATAGACTAATTAACCTAACTTGCTAGCCAAGACATTACCAAATATATAAAACCCTAATTCTTGGGTTGGGCCTTACACTCGGGCCAAACAACAATTGAGCCAACAGTATTTGTGTAGGAAGGGGGTTCCCAATATCTTGGCTCAATGAACTCGGAGTTTTGCATGGAGAGTATTGGTAATATTAGTATATATAAAAAAAAGTCAATAGTCAAAGTCAAACAGCTAGGATTGACCCGCAAGATTGAGTGAATATTGATGAAAGCCTGGTGTTCTAACCGGGTATAGATGTTACCGTTGAAGTTGATAGTCTGAATCTATTGTTTTAATTAATTTTATATTGGTTTGGATAGATGTTAAAGTAATCCGTCATTAATTCTTCTTCAACAACGAATTGTCGTATTGTGTTTATATATACTCTAGAAAGGAAGGAGTGATCACCTTGTTTAATTTTAATTTAGTACTCCCTTTATTTAGTGAGTTATATAAATGCTTTGACCATATATAAAACACATCTCTTATCTTAGTAGCTAGAGATAATCACTCGTCTTTAGTGCACACAGCCTTTGAATTCCACAACATAATCTTGGTAGGTTTAGCTTTATCGAACTTTAATCGGGGTGGAGATCACACGCACAAATATTCTCCTAAAAGCTTAGTAGAGATTAATCTTTTAATTAATGAAGCTAGCTTGATCTCTCTCTCTACGACTTTATTGTGAAAATATAATTATGAGCTAAGAATGATTTAGAAATTTATATTGAAGTTGATAGATTGTGTTTGACAAAGGCTGGTTTAAGTTTGGATGGAATAATGATTGAATAAAAGACCAAAGAGACAACACCAGTAAATGCATGATCATTATACCTACGTGCTCCGTCCTGGTCAGAAAATTACAACTTTTTTTCGAACCGTAGTTTTTTTTCACGTTTTGAAAGAGTAATTTTAAACATCCTAGAAACACTGCTACAAAAAACACCTTTAATGACATGCACACAATGACACGCGGTGATTTATGACACGCAAATGTGTTTGTCATTAAAAAATGTCATACTTTTTTTAAAATTAGACGACTTATGACACTATTTTTTGTATGTCATTAAACTAGTGTCATAAATTAAAAAAAATAACTATGCATGTCATATATGCGTGTCATGTTTCAATCCAAATGAAAAATTAACCCCCCCGCCCAGTATTTCCTTACTGCCTAAACAAATTAAACTAGACCCATGCTAGGGTTCATTTCCCACTCTACAACAGACTCACCCTAGAGTTTATCTCCTTCCGCCATTGATTTTCTCTACCAGTCCCACGCTGCACAGCGAACACCATCTATGGTTCAGTTCACCACGCCCGTTCAATTTCAGTCGGCTAGGATTTAGTTTTCAGTCGGCTAGAGTTCAGCCGGCCGGGGTTTGCTTACTTGGAGTTAATTGAAAAATTATATTGAGGATTTCATCTATTGTGAGGTATATGCCTTTAATTTTATCTTGTGTTAATGTTAATTGGCTAGGGTTTAATATTGGACTGTTAATTTAATGTTTGTTTGTAAAATCATAATTTTTTTTTTATTTTTCTGAATGTTGAAATCTGAATGCTGATCATTAGGATATCAGAGATCATTTAGGGCTTATTTTGCACACAGATTAGGGGTGGGATTATTGTTTGATAATCTTGTAATAAATGAATCATGTGTGGCACAATTAGTAATGTAGTTGGTAAAGATATATAGCACCGAATGTGGAAATTAGGGTGTTCACGTTCCGGTTGTGACGTTTTTATGTCAAACCGTAACCAAACGGTTACGGTTTTTTTATCAATGAACCAGAAACTGGACCATTATATAAATATATATATATATATATATTTATATAATGTGAATGTCAGTGCTTATATGGAGAATGATTATGGTAAGGTGTGCTTATATGTGGTTTTATTTTATTTTATTGAAATAAATCTATTGTTGTCATAGAATCAAACCTTTCTTAGCATCTGCATATAATGAGATAATCTTGTGGGTTAAAAGGGCTGCCATATCAAACCTTCAAGTATTAAGTTACCTTTTATGTTTTATATTTGCAGTTTGTATCTACGCACGACTGTTTTGCTTGCATCTTTTGGTTATCGTGATTTTCTTAAAAACTTGGAATCGGTACCAAAGATGCTTGGTTCGGTACCATACCGAATCGGGTATCGATTCAGCACCAACCTTTTGAGGGTTTGGGATTAGTTTGGTACATGTATTTTCTAAATGTTTGCCTACGATAATGGTACCGAACCAAGCATCTTTGGTAGCGATTCCAAGTTGTTAAGAAAATCGCGATAGGGAAAGTCGGGATCGGGACCAGTTGGTTACGGTATGACACTAAGTTACCAACCTCATCCCTATGCTAACAAGACAACTACATCAGTATGTTTTGTTATTACAACACACTTTTGGCTTTAACTTGCTGCTGCTGCTGAACCAACAGTAAACAACACACAATTCGGTCAAAGCTGACTTTTGGGTTAGCCTTTGTCCCATAAATAGTCTCTTTGAAAATTATGGTGAAAATACACTTTTATAAGATAAATGGTTAAGGCTAACATACGCGCACAAGTCAGTTGCGGATCATGCTAGCAAACATAAGGGTATAATGGGTTGTTGGCTCTTTTGGTCAATGGATAGTATAAGGCGCAAGAGGCTTAAAAACCCAAGTCATCATCAAGGGTATTTCTGGAAGTATTTAAGACTTGTAAAAGGGAGTATGGTGCAGATACAAATGGGTTGAGTTTTCTGCCATAATTAATATAAAGGTATCTCTTTATCTTTTTAATAAGATTATGAAAAATCTATCATTATATGTATGTATTCATATGCTTTGTGCATTATGTATTAATCATTTTCTTGCATTAATTATATGTATAGTTTTCTTTTTTTTTTAAATGGTGCAGTCACCTTCATGTTGTTGCAATGCTTTTTCTTAATGTTCAAGGTTAGCTATAATATTCCAAGGTTAGCTAATATCTTATATCTATGAACTAAAAACACATACTTATTATCACATGTAACACTTTTTTATGTTTGACTTTGAAAAATATACAGATTGGATTACGGGGTGAAACAAATAAAATTTTGTTTTGTTTTGTTAATAATCCTTTTTACTTGTATCAACTTTAAAAATAATTTAAAGTGTACAGTTAAAGGCCCATCAATGTATTGGACCTGTTTAATATATAGGTTAAAATGGTCGGGTTTGGGTACTATATTCTTGTTTATAAATCACTAGAAAGCTTAATTATATGTCTTAATTTTTTTTATTGTTTTGTAGTGTCCGACTCAGCCAAGAAGTACCAAGTGGTTATTATGTTTTATAATTCATGAAGGACTTCAAATACTCGTCAATAACAATGTAAGTGTAATAATACTTGCTTGATTATGTTTATATTGGTTTGTTTTAACCCAATTCGTTTTGATCCGACCAAATTTTGTAACTTTTTCTTTGTTTATTTTTCGTTTTAGGTTCGGGAGACGAAGACGAATACATGAAGGCTGATTTCGATGCAGTTCACGAAGAATGGTCGATCTACGCAACATAGTTTATTTTCCAGTAGTGATATGTATGGTGTTGAATAGTAACCAACATTTTTGTTAACTTTGAGAATATTTGTAATATTTTGACTTATAATGTCTAATTTAAAAAATGAAATGGACGGTTTTGTTGCTATATTTGTGTCATTAATGTAAATATTAGTAATTATGCATATATATATATATATATATATATATATATATATATATATATAATTAAAAAAAAACAATATACGATGACATGCATAAATGGTAGTCATATACAAGTGCCACACATGCATGTCATAAACGCGTGTCATTAAATATGACACGCAGATTGCGTGTCATTTTCAATTTATGACATGGGCTTCAATGACACACATTTACGTGTCATCTATACCCTTTAATGACACGCAATGCGTGTCATTAAAGGCCTTTTTTCTAGTAGTAAAAATATGTTTATTTCTCATGTGGAGCATTTCATTCAGGATAGGTTAAATGGTAACACCCTATTCTTACAAAATGTAATTATTATATATAATAATTAGGAAGTTTGGTGTCGCGAAGTGTCGATTGTGACATTTGGCGGCACTGATGTGTGCAAAATTATACACATTATGTATATAATTTATCCTTGATTTTATACACTTTTCATAACAAATCCATTGAGTTTGACACTAAACTATTTGTTACATGGATTTGTAGGTTCGAATGACGAATTGGTCCAAATAAACAATAAATAATGACCAAAATGACACGATTCAGAAACCGAACAAACCTGGGAATGAAGTAACAAGGTCTGTAATGGGAATAAAGCAACTTGGTTAGATGAAGAGTGATGAACAACCGAAAGAAAGAACGAAGCCGGAAGAAATAAAGATCAAAAGCAAAGACAAGATTTGAAGTTAAAAGAATAACAAGACCCTGGAAGATCTTATAAGCTGTAAAGACATTGTCAACTGAAAATTATGACCTATAAAGCTTTCAAGACAAAACATTAATGAGTAGGCACAAGAGTTAAAACCTAGAAGGCCTAGATTTGACACTTATGGGTTGAAGATGACCTGATGACCCATAAAGAACTGTCGATCATATTGCATCTACAAAAGTCGTTGTTGGTACAACCAAGATCCGAGAAATCCGGAATTGATAATATCAACACATTGAAAACGACACTTACGGGTCATAAAGGCACGTTACGGCCCATAAGGACTATCGGTAGGCAACAAGATCCGAAAAATTTGGAGTTGAAGATAAGATCTCTGAAAAAGTTAATTTTTTGGGTCATAAGGACACTGTTTAAAACATTACGACCCATAAGTATTCCAGATTTTTACTGTTGGGTCCATATTTGGTGGTTTGTACTTAGTTATATGTTTATTGGGCTGGGCCACGGGTTAGCTATGTAAACCGAGAACTCTAAAGAATTCTCGGTGGGCTTGTGATTAATATGGGCCTAGTGTTTTGGTTTCCCTATAAATAGATCTTATTGTATAGGGTTTAGAGGTTGTTCACATTGAGAGAAGTTGAACACTTTGAGAGCCACCATCTAGAGAGCAATACGTATAATCTCATGTACTAGACGGTTTAATAATATAATCGTGTGCATTTGGAGTATTACTTCGTGTTTATTATATTCATACTGTTCATTGTTGTTCTTGAATCACCACGTTATCTAGATTCC
Source organism: Bidens hawaiensis (assembly GCF_021521415.1). NCBI lineage: Eukaryota > Viridiplantae > Streptophyta > Magnoliopsida > Asterales > Asteraceae > Bidens > Bidens hawaiensis. The sequence goes on from NW_027492793.1 coordinate 491,212, forward strand.
GCATATTTGACGTGTGTTGGTTGATATCATATTGTAGTGATCCAGATTCGATACTTACAATTGGTATCAGAGCCTTTGACAAATTCAGGATTGTTCACTGATATCAACGAATTCAAGATATTAATTAAGGTTTGGTGGTGGTGCTGATTTCCGGCAAGTTGCTGATCTGAGAAGAAGAAGACTTATTTGGGGTTATAAATCTATTTAAATTGGAAACTGTTTAAATCCCACAATTTACGGGATTTAGTTGGTGGCATATTTGAATAAGTCAACTCTGTTTTCAGGCACATTTTGGTTGATTTCAGTGCTATTTAAGGGATTTCGGTCAAAGTTGTTCTCAATAATTAGTTCTTGGCTAGAATCACGAGTTTTCGGTCACTCTTGATTGTTCTCGGCCAAATTTGAAGGTTTTCTGCCAAAATTAATCGTTCTCGGCCAAATTTGAAGGTTTTCGTGTAAGGCCCCATTACCGGTGCCTCACTTTAACGTTGGATTTACTCATAAACGCGGTTCTATATATCAGAGTTAATAAAAACTTTCGCGGAATAATATAAAAGTCAACAATTCATTACAACATCCATAACGTGTCTTTCAGAAACATAACATAAAACATAGCATTTCAAACATCACGACAATATCCAGATTCCAGCCTCTTCGGATCCTGCCATGTGTCTTCCTCAAGCCAACTGCCTCAGTCGATTAGCCTGCGTGCATACTAAAAGTCAGCTACGCTGAGTGAGTTCTAGTTAATCATACAACATACAATACATTCACACACTAACATATGCACCCGGAGGTACATACCTTCATATCTTCTTACACACTTACTTACATACGTACTTTCATTCTTTCTTTCGTACTTACTTACATACTTTCATTCATACATATACGTTTTAAAGAGCATTCCCCACTATAACCTTCGCCGATATTATTAGGGTCGGTTCCCTACGTTATCTCTGCTAACGAATGACTATAACGAATTAAGGGTAATTCAATATCTTATTCCTTTAATGAATTGGATACGAACTACAGCTAGTTCGTTAAACTTTCCTTAGCGAATCAGATGGCGAATTACTTCTAATTCACTAGTTACTCCTTAGCGAACTAGGGTTAGGTCAGGGAATGTCAAAACATTCCCTGACATTCCTTATCCTCGTACCACTATTCTGGCGCCGCCTTTCCGGCGTCGACATTGCCGGAAAGCCGCCGGAAAACCGCGAACACGTCGGAAAAATGGGTTTTAACTCGTTTTTCACCGTTTTTCGTCCCGTTCGATCCAGATCTGAGCTAGGGTGACCCCGAAGCTCATCATAGGTTCGGTTTATACCCGATTCCACCCGGATCTCGTGACTTAAACGGTTTAACGGTGTCGGCTCGTCGTTTAGTGACCATAACTAATGGATTTAAACTCATACAACAAAATACTATCATACCTTGGGTCAGGATTCGTTTCTTCTTCTATATTTCGGCTAGAGTGAGAGAGAAACTAGAGAGAGAGCTTAAGTGTGTGTTTTGGTGGTGTAAGGGATATGTGTAAATGAAGGATTAAATGGGTAATTAATGGTTTATATAATTATTGATCATGGGCTTAAGCCCATGGTCTTTCCTTATTTCCTCCATAACCCAAATCCATAACCCATATCCATTTACCCAACACTAGCCCGACTCATAACAACTCAAATTTCGTTTATTAACTGAAATCAGAAAACAAGATGTTACAAGTCTTCCCTCCTTAAAGAGGTTTCGTCCCCGAAACCTAACTATTACATAAACAATTATGGATAAAACTTTCCCATTTTTTCCTCAGCTTCCCATGTAGCGTCCGATCCCTTGCGATGCTTCCATATCACTTTCACTATGGGTATAACCTTGTGTCGGAGTTTCTTTTCCTTGCGATCAACTATCTTGATTGGTTGCTCAATGTAATTCAATTGTTCATCAACCTCAATGTCCATCAATGGCACGTGAGACGTGTCATCAGCTAGACACTTTCTTAGATGAGAAACATGGAAGGTTGAATGAATTCCCTCAAACTCACCAGGTAAATCCAGCTTATAAGCTACTTCACCCACACGATCTAAAACCTTAAACGACCCAATGTACATCGGACTCAACTTTCCCCTCTTCCTAAAACGTATAATTCCCTTCCAAGGCGAGACCTTGAGCATCACATTGTCACCAACTTTAAACTCAATCGGTCGTCGCCGCTTATCGGCATACGACTTCTGTCTGTCTTGAGCAGATTTCATTCTTGCTTTGATCTGATCGAACCTTGAGGAGGTTTCTTGCACAACTTCTAGGCTTCCCATCTCCTTCTGACCAATCTCTCCCCAGCATACTGGGGTTTTACAGCGTCTTCCATACAACATCTCGAACGGTGGCATCCCAATACTTGAATGGTAGCTGTTGTTGTAAGAAAACTCTGCTAGATGCAGATGATCGTCCCAACTCCCTCTAAAGTCCAAAACACAAGCACGTAGCATATCCTCAAGGGTTTGGATCGTCCTTTCAGACTGTCCATCTGTTTGAGGATGATACGCCGTACTGATGTTCAATCTTATCCCCATAGCTTCATGGAACTTCTTCCAAAACCTCGAAGTAAAACGAGTATCTCTATCAGACACGATCGATAACGGCACTCCATGCTTAGATACAACCTCTTTAATGAACAAGCTTGCTAACGTCTCTGACGAGATAGCCTCTCGTATAGGCAGAAAGTGAGCACTCTTGCTCAAACGGTCCACAACCACCCAGATGGTATCATGATGCTTAGCTGTACGGGGTAGCTTAGTTATGAAATCCATGGTGATGTGTTCCCATTTCTATTCTGGTATCTCCAAAGGTTGCATCTTTCCATAAGGCTTCTGATGTTCTGCCTTGACTTGTAAATAAGTTAAGCATTTACTGACATAATCTACCACGTCATTCTTTATTCCCGGCCACCAATAGTCTCTTTTCAAATCTTGGTACATCTTCGTAGCTCCTGGATGAATCGAATATCTTGACTTATGAGCTTCATCTAAGATTCGACCTCTGAGATCTCCAGGCGTGGAATCCACATGCGGTCAAACCTAGTCTTAACACCATGCGTGTTTTCCATCAACTCGTCTTGCTGACCAAAAATCCTTTCTTTCTTTACTAGCCCTTCATCTACCAGCACTTCAGCCTGCACCTTGATGATTTCTTCAAATAAGCCTGAGTTCATAATTAGCTGATATAACTTTACTGTTGCAATGACTTCGTCATTCTTACGGCTTAGCGCATCAGATACCACGTTAGCTTTACCAGGGTAGTACTTAATATCGCAGTCGTAATCCTTAATCAATTCTAACCATCTTCTCTGCCTCATGTTCAATTCCTTCTGCTCGAAGAAGTACTTTAAACTCTTATGATCCGTGTAAATGGTACACTTAGTACCATACAGATAGTGTCTCCATATCTTGAGAGCATGCACTACTGCTGCTAGCTCCAAATCATGCGTCGGATAAGTACTCTCATGGACTTTCAACTGTCTAGACGCGTAAGCTATCACCTTTCCTCGTTGCATCAACACACAACCTAACCCACGATGCGAAGCATTAGTATAAACAACCAATTCCTCGTCACCATCGGGTAAACAAGGATTGGAGCTTGAGTGAGTCTCTTCTTTAACTCCTGGAAAGCCTCTTCCTGAAACTTACCCCAACTGAATACTATCGACTTTCGGGTCATACCGGTCAACGGTGCGGCTATCTTGGAGAAACCTTCGATGAATCTCCTATAGTATCCAGCTAACCCTAAGAAGCTTCGTATATCAGTCGGGTTATGATGAGTTTTCCAATTAGTTATCGCTTCAATCTTAGCTGGGTCCACGCTAATCCCTTCAGGATTGATCACGTGACCTAGAAATTGCACTTCTCGCAACCAGAACGCGCATTTCGAAAACTTAGCATACAACTTCTCTTTCTTCAGAGTCTCCAATACTTCTCGCAGATGCTCAGCATGATCAGACTCGCTTTTGGAATAAATCAATATATCGTCGATGAAGACAATAACCGACTTATCCAGCATTGGCCGACACACCCTATTCATCATGTCCATAAATGCTGCAGGAGCATTTTTTAGACCGAATGACATTACGAGGAACTCGTAGTGTCCATACCGCGTTCGGAACGCTGTTTTAGGGATGTCTGCCTCTTTCACTTTCAGCTGATGATAGCCTGATCTGAGATCTATTCGTGAGAACCAACTTGAACCTTGCAGTTGGTCAAACAGATAATCAATCCTTGGCAAATGATATCTATTCTTTACCGTAAGCTTGTTTAACTTGCGATAGTCTATGCACATTCTCATACTTCCATCCTTCTTCTTTACGAACAACACTGGCGCGCCCCAAAGCGAAACACTTGGTCTTATGAAACCTTTGTCGAGGAGTTCTTGCAGTTGGGACGTCAATTCTTTCATTTCAGACGGCGCTAGACGGTAAGGCGCTTTCGCGACAGGCTGGGCTCTTGGTACTAAGTCTATCTGGAATTCTATCTCTCGCTCCGGTGGCAACCCCGGAAGATCCTCAGGAAATACTTCTGGGTAGTCGCACACGATAGAAACATCTTTCATTTCTTTCGTCTCAGCTGTAGCGTTGATAACATACGCCAGGTAGGCACCACACCCTCGTCTTAATAACCCTTCGGCTTTTATCATCGAAATGACGTTAAACCCTGAACTTTCTTTATCACTATATACCGTCACCGCACTACCGTCCAAGGACTTTAGCTTTATTATTCTACTCTTACATATTATCTAAGCTTCGTATTCAGATCACCAATCCATTGCCAAGACTACATCGAACCCTCCTAAGGTCATAACATACAAGGTAACAGGGAACTCATGTCCCTTATATCTTACAATCCTTAGCCATTTTCATTATTTTCACCGAGGTGTCACTAGCGGTTTCTACTATGAAGGTTTCGGACACTTGGCAACATTTCATTTTAGCTAGTTTACTAAATGTCATAGCTACAAAACTTCTATTCGCACCCTAATCAAATAATACTGAAGCAGAAATACCGTTTACTAAGAACGTACCCGTCACAACATCAGGAATTTGCCTAGCTTGTTCCTGGGTCAGCATGTAGGCTCTCTTTCTCGGCCTTGCTTGATCAGTATCTTTCTTCTCACTTCCTCCAGCTTCACCACTCGTACAAGCTCTCGCCAAGTGGCCCGTCTGTCCGCACTTATAACACGCGGGCTTCGCATAGAACTCTTGGGCAAAGTGCCCCATCTTACCACATTTGTAATTTGACCCTGATCTACTCTCCCCACCATGGGACTTTCCGCACTTGCGGCACACCTCAGACCCAGTGCCCCATTTGCACTCTCCAGCGTGCATCTTTCCGCACGTCCTACATGACCTCTTCTCCCACACCTTCTGCTTTTTATCTTTAGAGTTCCACAATTGAGTACCGGGCCGTTTAGCAGGAACCCAATTATTTTCCTTCTTCTCTTCCATAGCCACCTCATCTGTCAAGTCCTCATACACCGTTTCTGCGAGCCCCACAGCAGAATCAAAAGTACCTGGCCTACCAGCCTTGACCAAGACACGAACATTTTGCGGCAGTCCCCTCATATCTGGCACCAACCTTGACAGGTGGTTGAATTCAGTGAGGTACTCGCGGTGTGTCATCTTACCCGCCTTCAGACTCATGAACTTCATCTCGACCTTCTCCACCTCTGCATCAGCATAGAATCGTTTCATCACTAACTCCTTTAGATCATCCCACCTCAAGGCCTTGATTTTTCTCGACTCTTCCTTTGCTCACCGAATGATTGGGTAGCATACCCCACAGCTTGATCGGGACGGCATTCGCTAATTCGGATAATTTTGTCCATTGCGGTTATCCATTGAAGAGTAGAGATTGCGTCTTCTAAGCCAGTTAGCTTCGGTGGATCGCAGCCTTTGAAAGACTTGTAGTTGCACCCACCTCGGCCTCTTTTCCTATCGTCGACTTTCACTGACTTAACCACACTTGATTCCCCTGCCTCCTCCTCGTCCTCTTTCTTACTTCTTTCCCCAGACTTTCCAGCAGGTTTCTCGGGATTCATGTTCTTCAAAGCAGTTGCTATTGCTTGAGTAATAGCAGCGTGAACAGCGGGATCCAGTTGAACCCCATCGTTATTGCTCAGGTTTCCTCCAGCGGCACTCCCTTCTCCCTTAGCATTGGTAACTGGTGCTACCGACGGCTCTCTGATAACGCGTGGCCTACCACGGCGTCCCGTGCGTCCTTTCTTTACAGCAGTTTTCTTTGCTCCAGCCATACGTATTCTATAAGGAAACAAAAACATCATCACTTAAGGAACCTTTTAGTACACGAATAGTAACGCTAACAGGTAATAACAGTGGCCAACTGTGATTAGCTGCTCATGTTACATTCCGTGTCCTATATACTTCCTCTTATGAGTCTATTTGTGCTAATTCTACTTCTAACAGTTAGACAATCAACAGTTCATATCATCAAATACTCCTATCCCTAGCCATTAAGCTAGCATTCATACATTATTTACTTATCAATTACGCAAACATCCATTCATCATTCTAATTTAAATGTGAATTAAATCACATACTTTACCTTTACTTAGCTTGCTTGAGTGACACATGGCATTCTCGTACTGGCATCTTCTTTCTTTTCTTACTTTAATCCCATTCTCTGTTCGAGTCTAAGCATGTAGGATGCTTAAATCTCTCGAACTTTGCTCTGATACCAACTTGTAAGGCCCCGTTACCGGTGCCTCACTTTAACGTTGGATTTACTCATAAACGCGGTTCTATATATCAGAGTTAATAAAAACTTTCGCGGAATAATATAAAAGTCAACAATTCATTACAACATCCACAACGTGTCTTTCAGAAACATAACATAAAACATAGCATTTCAAACATCACGACAATCTCCAGATTCCAGCCTCTTCGGATCCTGCCATGTGTCTTCCTCAAGCCAACTGCCTCAGTCGATTAGCCTGCGTGCATACTAAAAGTCAGCTACGCTAAGTGAGTTCTAGTTAATCATACAACATACAATACATTCACACACTAGCATATGCACCCTGAGGTACATACCTTCATATCTTCTTACACACTTATTTACATACGTACTTTCATTCTTTCTTTCGTACTTACTTACATACTTTCATTCATACATATACGTTTTAAAGAGCATTCCCCACTATAACCTTCGCCGATATTATTAGGGTCGGTTCCCTACGTTCGCCGATATTATTAGGGTCGGTTCCCTACATTCGCCGATGCTATTAGGGTCGGTTCCCTTCATTCGCCGACATTATTAGGGTCGGTTCCCTATATTCGTGCTACTATAACATACCTGTCATTTACATACTTTCCTTGACAATACGTGTAATCTCCGAAAAGCGTTCATGTACCATCAACATTTCCAACATACATTGTTCATACATCATACATACTCATAAACGAAATTTGAGTTGTTATGAGTCGGGCTAGTGTTGGGTAAATGGATATGGGTTATGGAGGAAATAAGGAAAAACCATGGGCTTAAGCCCATGATCAATAATTATATAAACCATTAATTACCCATTTAATCCTTCATTTACACATATCCCTTACACCACCAAAACATACACTTAAGCTCTCTCTCTAGTATCTCTCTCACTCTAGCCGAAATATAGAAGAAGAAACGGATCCGACCCAAGGTATGATAGTATTTTGTTGTATGAGTTTAAATCCGTTAGTTATGGTCACGAAATGACGAGCCTACACTGTTAAACCGTTTAAGTCACGAGATCCGAATCGGGTATAAACCGAACCTATGATGAGCTTAGGGGTCACCCTAGCTCAGATCTGGATCGAACGGGACGAAAAACGGTGAAAAACGAGTTAAAACTCGTTTTTCCGACGTGTTCGCGGTTTTCCGGCGGCTTTCCTGCAAAGGCGGCTCATAACAACTCAAATTTCGTTTATTAACTGAAATCAGAAAACAGGATGTTACATTTTGGCCAAAATTAATAGCTCTCGGCCAAATCAAGAGTTTTCGGTCAGAAACTTTAGTTCTCGGTCAACGATTGGAGTTTTCCGTCAAAAGGAAGGGTTCTCGGTCAACTCAGTTTTCGGCCAGAAGTGTTCTCGGTCAAAGGAGTTATCGGCCAAAGGATTTGAAGCAAAAAAAAAAAGTATTTTGGCGGGAAAAATTTTCTTGAACGAAATTTTTCCAGAATACTCCTTATTAGTAAAAATCCATCCTTGAAAATTTTGGCGAAAACTTTTTTTTTCGGGTGATTTTCGGTGAAATTTTTGCGGGATATTCGGAAAAATTTGTCTTGAACGAAACTTTTTTTAGACACTTCTCTTGACTGGGACATTCTTCTTGAGAATTTTAGCGATCATATTTTTTAGAGCAATTTTGGCGGGAAAATCCGTTTAATCTGATTAATTACTCAATAGATTATTCACAACTCGTTTTTAAACTATGTTCTTTAAATTGTGGTGAGAAAATAGAAATGTATAAACTTCATAATGACAGTCTAAGTCTTAGTAGGGCTGTTCACGAGTCGAGCCCGAGTCGAGCCAGGGTGGTTTCGAGCTCGGGCATTAAATTAAACGAGGCATCTCAGCTAAGGCTCTAGCTTGATTTTGAAGCTAACCGAGATTTAAATCGAGCCAACGAGCCAAGCCATGATCGAGCCGAGCCTAGGTCGAGCCGAGCTTGATTATAAAAATGAGCCAACTCAACTCAGAATGTTTCAAATCAAGTTTTTTTTAGCTAGTTTTATTCGAGCTTTTATCGAGCGAGCCACGAGCCCGAGCTTTGAGCCTCGAGCTTTTTGAACAGCCCTAAGTCTAAGTAGAGATATGGAAAGAATAAAATCAGAGAGTTTCAAACTTAAGAAAAATGAAAAGGGATTTTTAGACAAAATTGAATCTCTTAACAAGGACATTAAGAAACTTAAGTCTGATTTTAGCATAATGAGCTGTCACAATCTAGATGCCAAACAAGAAATTGCTGAGTTAACTGCAAAACTGGAAGCCTCCAAGTTAGAGATCTTGAATCTAACTAGTAAGTTTGAAAAGGCTGAACTTGATTTTAAAAAATTCGATGGTTCCCGTAAAGTAGTTAACTCGATGATTGAAAACCAATTGTGGTGGAAGGAAAATGAAGGTGAGGGAATAGGATACAGTCAAGTTCCCCCACCTTACAACCACAATTATGTCCCTACCCCTGTCACCAAAGATCAGGAGGAAAATATAAAGGACATGAAGTATGGTAAACAGGTTCAATCTGAAACTGTTGGATCAGGATCCCTAGAGGAAATCAAGTCTGTTTTTAAATGTGTGAACAATTTTGATGCTTCTACTTCATGTGCAGATATAGTAAATGATGTTACTTCTAATAGTAAAGGGGTTTAGGCTAGTGACAATGAACCTCATTCTAACGTGTCATCAAACTCAGATGACACCACAACTCAAAATTGTACTAATAATAATACACAGAGTTGTGGCAACAAAGGGACGGCATGTAAGAAATCAGCACAACCAGGACAGTCTCGTCCTCATAGATCCTACGGATCTCCATGTGTTGATAAATCAACGGGTGCTACTTATATCAAGAGGCAAACATGTTACCACTGTGGCACGCCAGGACATATAGCCAGCAATTGTGTCCATCGTCTATATGTTCCCTATTACAAGCAAAATCAGCAGGCTGCGTCAAAGGGCATGAAGAATGCAAAAACCTTTCCTAAGAAGGAATTCCAACATGAAGCAAGTGCTTCCGTTGACATTAGAAGAAGGATGAAGGCGTGTTTCGTTTGCGGGAACGGTGGGCATTTGGCAAAGGAGTGTCACTACCGTGCTATTAATAGACAAGCTTCTCAAGTGAAAGGTAACATGTTTCAACCGAATCCAGTGGTTAAACAAAAGGCTTATTTTAGAAAACCACGAGTATCTGTACAACGGGTCACATATACTCAAGGATACAAAGTTAATATGACAGGTTTGTACTCAAATGATTTAGAAACTGTTAAAAGAAAAATAAATTTTCAGAAATCAAAGAGTGAGTGTTGAGAGTTATAAGAATTCGAATTTGAATTGTTCCACTCCAAAGCCTTCTATTTCAAATTTCACTAAACAAGACAGACTTGGAAACTTAAAACTCCGCAAATAGATTCTGTTTTAACAAGTGATTCTGTTAAAGATGGGAAAGATATGAGTTGGCAAGAGGTCACATATGTTGATGTCTTGAAGATAAAAGGTAACCATATCACTTTGGTATGAAAGATTGATCAATCAAAAATATTTTAAAATTTTAAATTTTTATAAAAGTACAAAAATATGTTCACGTATAGTTTTTCAAGTATAGTGTATTTTGTTTCCCAAAAATGAGAAAATGACTTGAACGTGCATGAAAAATGATAGTACATCAGTTGGCTGACTATCACACTTCATAAAAGTTTTTATTAAATAATTCATTTCGACGATTGAGTCTTTTTGAGGTTAAATTTGTACATAAAAGTTTTTGCACAAATTTAGGGGGAGAAATTTAAAAAAAGTGTGTGTGCGTTTAATAATAAAAATTTTATCTATGTCTTTCAAACTTCAATCTCGCTTAAACTTATGTCGGCTGCTCAAGTTTGAAGAACATATACTTGTATATGTTTGGTCCGGTGATCTACTCGTAGATTCACAGGATAGCCATTTATCTAAAGACTAAAAACATCTGGGGCGATTGTGATGTGTTTTGTTTTTTGTTTTGAATTCTCTCACTTAAAATTATGTCGGTAATTCCAAGTTGGAGGGGCACGTATTCTCATATGTGTTTTGGTCCTGTTAACCACCGGTGGTCATACGGGATAGCCATTTACCTGAAAATTGAAGAGTGACCGGGGTGACTGAGTTCTTAACATGTTTGTCTTCTGTATTTTTATGGGAAGTGATATACTTATTCAGTTAACAGCTTTTCAAAAGCTTCAAAAGATTTTCAAATGAAAATTGATCCAACCTTTGGAAAGTGATAGATAAATTGTTTTTGTGTGCCTAACGGGTGAAGTTATTAAGCTTAAAAGGGTCAAGAACAGTCATTGATATTGTATGGTAGCTTTCCATGATGCGTAAAAGTTGAAGTGATATAAACTAAATTTGCTAAACTTAATGTGGAGAGTCATTTTGAAGACAGGTGTATGTCTCCAGATACATCTCTCCGAATGATAGGCAGAAAAGCAATCACCCAGTCATACACGATCCCGTTAGTGTCTTGATCACCAAAAATATTGTGCTATTATGTATTATGTTTATTATTATAAAAAAAATGAAAGGAAAAAGATGAAAAAAATAATGAAAAAAAAATGAAAAAAAAATTATTATGAGTATGTATATAATTTGTGCTGTTTAAAACTTGGTATTTCAAAAGCTTAAAGGGTCAAACTAGAACTACAGAGATGGGGGCACACAAGTAAGTCCTGTCATGTCTCGAATGAAAGGCTTGTCAGTTTACTGGCACTAAGTCCAACGTTCAACCTTAAAGATTAAATTTGCTTTTATATAAAAATCTTTTTATCAAGCACTAGGGGGTTGGAGTCAAATTGGGGTGATATGGGGAAAGCCAAATACGATTTGAGAAGAGATAGGAGGCACCACAGGTCCATGAGTGATGTCCATCTAAGCTTTATGCCGAACTTAACCCTAATCATATCACTGATGCAATGAAAATCATGCTAAGTATGTTATACCTGCTATCAAACTGTCTCTTTATGTCATAATAACGCTGAACATGAATCTTTGTGACAGCCTCTTAAACGATATGATTCCATGTTCGGATCTTTTCATAAAAGGAGGCATTTTTTTTGCTTCAAAAACTGAAATTTGATCCCAATTTTTGCTAAATTACAAGAAGACCGGATGATTAAATTTGTTTTATTTGTTGTTTTTGGTCTTATCTTATTTCATTTATTTTATTTTTACTTCTTGATTACTCTTGTCGAAACAAATGTATTAAGAAATCGTTTTAAAAAATTGCATTCAGCTAATGAAATCTGATATTGGTTATTGCGTTATAGTTGGTTTAGCTGGTATGATCTCATTTCAAGTCTTTTCAAGAAAATTAAAAAAAAGAAACAGAAAAACATAAAATTACAAAAATATGTCTGTCTTATTTTTTTTTTATTTAAATTGTTTTCAAAAATATTTTGGTTGATCTTTCTATCAAAGTTGATTGTTCCTTCAAGACTGATTTCTTGTAATGGAAGCATATGAAGTATCTGAGATTCAAATTGGATGATGCTATCAAAAAGGGGGAGATGGTAGAATATTGGATGCAGATGTTGAAGTTGCTGATCATGTTCAAGGGGAGATGGTAGAGTATTTGATGCAGATGCTGAAGTTGCTGATAATTGAAGTTGCTGATTATGTTCTAGTAAAGATTCTGAAGATCTTGAAAGCATCAGTCTAAGGTTAAGATTGTTGGGTCATAAATTGGTTAGACTGACGCATATCAAAAGGCCACGACACGATCAAGACTAAAGTGACATAAACGAAGACGAGTTGAAGAATTGCATTGGTGTAAGAAATCCTTATGGATTTCGGTTAGGCTAGTCTGAAGTGAAATAAACAAGAAAGAAGCTACAAACCAAGGGGGAGATTGTTGGGTCCATATTTGGTGGTTTGTACTTAGTTATATGTTTGTTGGGCTGGGCCACGGGTTAGCTATGTATACCGAGAACTCTAAAGAGTTCTCGGTGGGCTTGTGATTAATATGGGCCTAGTGTTTTGGTTTCCCTATAATAGATCTTATTGTATAGGGTTTAGAGGTTGTTCACATTGAGAGAAGTTGAACACTTTGAGAGCCACCATCTAGAGAGCAATACGTGTAATCTCATGTACCAGACGGTTTAATAATATAATCGTGTGCATTTGGAGTATTACTTCGTTTTTATTATATTCATACTGTTCATCGTTGTTCTTGAATCACCACGTTAACTAGATTCCGCATATTTGACGTGTGTTGGTTGATATCATATTGTAGTGATCCAGTTTCGGGACTTACATTTACCTATAACAAGCAACCCCGGGTTTTAGCCAAAATCATCCCTTTTCTTACGAGTCTCAAGTAGGTTTAAACACTTCACGGGAGTTCCGATGTTCTTCCCGAACACCCTATGAGTCATATGTCTCTACTTTGTATGTCTAATTTGGTTATGTTAATTGCTATGTTAGGCTAATAATCTATTAGTTTCGACATCAGGGCTCTGTATTGTACTATGATTCTAGTGTGAAATAATTATGTGATTTTGTTGTTGAAAGGTTTCGTTTATATAATTTCTTGAACTTTAAATCCGAAACTCTGTTATGATTCAAGTTAGTTTGTTAATGAGTCTGATCAATTTATTAATATGCTAATGACGTTCTTCAAGGTTAAAATATGAAATATGATTTGAATATTGATAACTAAGGAAAAAACGATGGTTTCACATTTGTGTGTGAATTTGATGTGTGTGAGCGTTGCGGTTAAAATATGAAAGATGGGAATTTTTTTCTTTTGCACAAGACCGTGTTTTAAATTTATATAAGTGATTTCTACTAAGACTAAACACACACAAAATAGGCAAGTGTACCTACGTATACGTAGAATAGTATTGTATTGGTAAGAATCAAGTATTGATCCGTGGACACAAATGTTTCTAATAATGAATCTTTGTTTTAGTTTAATCGGAGAGTTTTAATCATTTTGAGGTTGATTTTTAAACTTTTATAAAATAGAAATATATAATATATAGGTGACAAGAATAGAAATTCTAAATGAATAATTCAATTAATGAATGTTTACCATCTATTATCAAGAATCCACTTCATTATTCCTTGATGATTAATAGTTAAACATGTGATAAACTTGTCCTAATAATATATGATAGAATAGTCCCTCATTTCTAAGTGAACATATTCTATGACATAAAAGAAAGTAACATGCACATTTTAAAGTCCATCCTTTCCTAATGTCATGTTACCACGAGAATGTCAATTTAAGTAGACAAGCAGTTTGGTTTAGTAGAATGATTAGGATTGACTTCGATTTCTCAAATACCAATCCTAACAACTTCGAGTGATTATAGGTTAACTCACACAACCTCCCCTTGGTTGATTTAATTAGATTATAATTACACATTCCATTGACATATGATTTCTTTAACTAGCATGATAACCTAAGCAATCGTGTTAACAACATTTTAGAATTATCAAAACTAGAGAAATAGATCATAGCTTATATCTCATCATTTCTAAGTACAACGTAAGGATCTATGTTTTATCTTGAATAAAGTATCAAAGTATTCTTTTTACCATTTCTAGTTTCCAAGAACTTGAATTACCATGAATGATTATAAATCATCAACCTTGATGTATTGGATTAAAGTGATAAAACATTTCTTCATCAATGTATAATTGCAAAATAACCATGTACTACCAAACTAAACCACATGTTTTATGTAATCATCAAGTAAAACAAAGCTTCTTCATAGATTATAGATGGTAAAAGGAGTTTACCTTATAATGAGCATTGTTATGAACATAAGAGATGATGATAACAAACACATAATTAAACTTAGAACAATCTAACCAAATGTGGATGAATCTCCTCTTTTAATGATGGGTTATGATGATGTTGATGATGATGGATGATGATGATAATCTCCAAGCCTTCTAACTCCTCACAAGATCTTCAATATGAGTGAAATGTGGGTGTTTTATAAGTGAAAAACCGTTTAGAATTCTTATTCAAGCACAACTCTCAAATGCCAAAAGAGCCTCTATTTATAGGCTGTCTGGAAGAAAAACCACGGCCCCGTGTCTACGTGTCCCAGTTGCATGTTGTCAGATCGTACATGATGACTCATCACGGGGGTGTTGTAATGTCACACCCCGACCAAAGGCGGCGGAACATGCCGGGGTGCAACGTGATTGGAAATACACAAGACACTACTAAAGTGACAATATTTAATCAACTCATTTTATTTTACACGACCAAAGGCGGCGGAACATGCCGGGGTGCAACTCATTCAACGTGATTTTATAGTTCCACCAACCAAAAGCGATAAACACATAGGCATATAACCATAGAACACCAAATCAAGCAATTATTTAAGTAAAGTATACAATAACGTTTGTGGATTTAAGATTCAAGTATAAACCATTTAGTTGAATAAGTATGAAATGTCACCCCAAAACGGAAAATGGAAAACGAGGTATGAAAGTACTCAAGTTCAAGTAATAAACTTGAAAGGTTGGTAATTTAAAGATTTGCCGGAACAACGGGTTTAACGTATGAAGCCTAAATAAAAGAAAGTCATGAATTTAGGAAGGTTGTCTTGAAGATCTTTAAATAAAACAATTGTTGCGAAAAGTAAACAATTAAAGTTCAAGGTTTAAAATGTAAATATTTAAGAATTTATAATAATAACCCCTTTAAAATGTAAGTTTGCTCGAAACCGGGTTAAAGTATCTAACCTTAATATCTACTTAACCTATGTTTAGTAATAAGGTGGGTAAAATGCAAAGATGCAAGTTCCTCTGGGATAAAGATACTAAAACGGGTCTTTAACGAGTGTTTCGGGTTGTTGGTTCGGGTCTTGATAATTGGTCACACCCAAAGTCAACTTTCCAAAATAATGAATGTTATGAGGTAACTCAATAAAACTTATTAAGACTTAACCAAGTATGTAGTTCTATTGTTTTAGAACTAACAAGTCACGTTAAGCGAGTGTTCGGTTTGTCGGTCCAAACTATGTTATGAGATCAAGTTGGAACCAACATTTCCATGTACTTAAGAAAATAATTAAAATCAGTTTGTAAACTATTTTTAAAGAAATATACAAGTCTTGATAGCTAAAAACACACTTGTGTGTCTTAAGCGAGTAAAAACCAGACTGGTTCGGTTTCCATCTCACAATACGTTCCTTGATGATCTCCACTTGCCCAAATAACCAAGAACTTGTACAAATGAATTTAAAAACTTAATTCTAACATAAAACACGTTTAAAAAAATTATTTAACAAAACTAGTAACAAGTTCGGTTCACGGTTTGGACTATTTACGGTTAAACCGAGGTTAGTCTCTACAAACCCCCACCATGAAACGTCATAAATATTAAAGACAAACTAAAAGAGTATAATTTAAACAATATTAATATGTGCAAACAAGTTATGTGTGTGTATATATATCAAGAACACGAAGTCCTCCATGAAGCCTTGCCTTACGAGGTCCGACACTTAACCAACCTGAGTCGAAGAAGTAACTACCAAAGGTAACAAGGGGTGTGTATTATATATATGTTGTGCCACCATAAACAAGTATTAATAAGACTACATAAGCTAAATAGAATGAAAGATTAAACTTGGTTTGACATTTGGAAGTCAAACCTTCAAGAACACATAAATAAAACAACCTTGGATCTATGGAGAATTGAGAGAGTTTTTGGAGATGTAGCAAGAAATAATTAAGTGGAAAGGGTGTGTATATATAGGGTAATGTTGGTGGTCAAAGATGGGTGTTAAACAAAAGAAGTTTCATGCAAAAAGGAGTCAAAACAAGCACAAAACAATAAATAAACGAATTGTTGCAGGTCTGAGGCCGCCACCCGCGACCCCCTGCCCCTTGGTGGCCGCGCGGCGTGGCACCTCCCAGGGGTGGGGTTGGTCAGCTCATCTTGCGTGGTTCATTTCGCGTCCCGGAAGTTCGTTTTCGATGTAATTTGATCGTTTTAAAGTCGTTTTCGAATCCGAAAAAGGGGTTTTTCGAATCAAACAAATGGGAATGATTTGGTAACATAAAATCCAATATTTTATATATCATGAGTTTCAGTTTACAAAACGGGTCGGTTTACAACATAAAACAATACAAATACGAATACAATCCAGACCCGAATTTGACGAATGTCAAATGTAACATCTGGCAAAAATTTTCATTAATGTAATCATGATTATCCATCTAATATCTTTATTAATAAAATTTCCCATTATTAAAGTTCAATATTTTGCAAAGCCAACAAAAAGTCCAAATTTCGGCACGAAACGAGAAAAACATGCAAAAACCTCGGGCAGCGAGCCAGAAAGTAAATAAATCATTAGATTGATTAAACAATCCCAAAAATTCAAAAATATGTAAAATCATGTGAGATAACCTAAAAATATAATTTAGGAAGGCTCAAATCACGAAAATTGGAAAATAAGCAAATACGAACCAGTACAGGACTCGGAAAGGACCCCGCCTAAACTATTTTCAAGAAAATGGTTTTTATGGTCCATACTGTCAGGAATTTGATTTCGTTCAAAGTCTAACAAAAATTATTGAAAACGGAATTCGTTTGAATATTTAAAACACGTAATACGTTAAACGAATAATCCGAAATCACCTAGTTAATGATCAAAACCCCTCATATACCCCCCACCCCCTATGCCGCCCCACCCCTTGGACAACTCAACACCCTACCCTTACACTTTTTCCAATCAACTTCTTCCAACTTCTCACCCTAATCATTACCACTTCTAGAAAATTATAAGTTGTTAACCATCTAAAGCCTCCACCAAATCAACTAGATGTCCAACTCAATACTCAAACCCTCCGTCTCCCTCTCCCATAAAATTCCACAGCCAAACCCCCCTAATAATTCCAAATCAAAATTCAAATTAACCATAAACACACACATAATAAGCAAGATCAAGATCCATGGAGGTTTAGAGATTAGAAGAATCAAGCATACTAGGAAGGATTAAGCTAGGAAGCTCACTACTCTCACTCATTAACACCATTTTCATCTTTAACAGTTCTCCAAGTAAGCTTTACTTAGAATATTTTCCTTAGAAATTATCCTTCAAGCAGACTTCAATCTTCTGATTATATCAAACTTGGCTCGACATAAATCCTACGAGCAAACTTGTTCTTCCTGAATCCCTTCAACCTTTTGTTACTTAACTTATTTGAACAAGTTAATGTGCTGGTGACACTATAGCTTGCTCGAGGTTGAACCTTGCACGTTGGAAGTCCTTATAAACTTCCTTCAAGTATGTTGGGACCACTGTTTACTGAACCTTGTTTGATCCACCAATATACTTGGTTTTAACTTGGTTAAGTCAACAATTTGCTCTGAAACAAACCTTGCTCGACTTGAAGAACAAACTTTTTTTTGATGAAGTGTAGTTTGCTCGAAATACCACTTAGAAGAATTCCAGAAGATAACTTTGCTCGAAAGCAAAATTGTAGGTTCCCAGCCGGATCTACACGGAAATATCTCGTTCTACGTAGGTGCGGAATCCCTACGTAAGACGATACGAGCGTAGAAGACGATACACGTTAAACACAAGCAAACACACGTTACAATACTCAAAAGACACGTTGTATTGCAACTAATAACACGTGATATGTCGATCACCGATTACACGTACTGAATCATTAAAAACATACAAGCCGTATCCCAACCTTAAATACACTTCGACAACTTCGCCTAACATGCTAGGCGAAGTTGTCACTAACTTCGCTTAAACCACAAGTTCGCTTATGATGGGCGAACTTGTGAAACATATTAACTAACACATAACAAAACCAACTTAACACAATTACAGACATTAGATACTGAACTACTAACATCATGTACCAACAGACTCCCCCTTGGCAGTAGCTTCATATCTCATCTTCAATCACGTGTCTTGTAATCTCAAAAATCTCGTATCTCCCGTCTTCAAGCATGAACGCCTTCTCGTACACAAACTGAAACTACGCTTTGGTATTTCTTGGCTTCTTCTTTCCAAGCAGGAATGTAAAATATCTTTTTCTCGTTCAGCACCTGCAAGTCTGCTTGAGACAAATTCACTAAGTGCATAGGATCATACACTCTCATCAACTCTTGTTCATCTTCATCCTCCATCACCGCTTCAACCGTTTCACTATCAACGTACCACCATTTCAGATCCTTGAGCACATCCTTGGGCATTTGTTTCATCGGCACTTCTTTTAGGCACCGGATCGGCTTATACTTCATTATCATCCAAGGCTTGCCATCAGCTCTCATGCCTCTGTCTTTGTCTTCAACGAGCTTTCCTTTCTGCGGTTTCAACAGCTCGAACTTTTTATCCTTTATGCTTTCTTTCCAGACTATCTTTCCAATGATCCTAGCCATGATATCATCACTCCTGTTTATCAACCCCAACCTGGCTAAGTCCTTCACCTCACACTCAGGCAACGTATTCAACGATCTCAACAACCTCTTGAAATACTGAACCCCATCATAACGTTTAATCATAAAAAGTTTTAACTATTCATCATATAACCAGCATATTATCCCCTTTTTCGATTCAGCATACCCTTTGATGTTGTAACTTTTCTTGAACATAGTAGGGACCGCCGGTTTCTTAGTCTTTATGAACCACTGAGCGTAGCCTTCTTTCCATCTTGGCTGCTCCTCCCATTCAGTCTCATCACATTCCGTATCTTGACCCAGATCTGACTTTTCAACTGCCGGAATTTCATGCTCAATATTCTCCTCCACAATCTCTCCCTCTTCGACTTCATTGTCAATCACAATCTCATCCCCTATCTTCTCGATCTCTTCCAACGGTAACACATCCTCATCACCTATAACATCATCATCTAATACCTCCTCAGCATCCACAACCACCACATCATCACCCCCTGAACCACCAGCTGCACTCGTTGACTCCCCCTGAGATGTGGAAGCCCCAAGAGCTTGTTCAGTTCTTGGCAACTCTCCACCTGCATCTTTCGATGCATTGGGATCATCGTCTCGATCATTTCTCTTCTTCGTCCGCAGCTCGTCATCTTTACAGCTCGTCTCCCCCTGAGATGCCAAGAACTGTTTCAAGGCATCAAAGATTTTACCATGCTCAATCAGGAGGGATGACTGAATTTGATTCTCTGCAACGAGGCGCTGAATAGGATGAGTCTGGATTAGATTTACTCTTGATTGTTCTGCCACGACCCTTTCAAGCGCTGCTATTCTTTCCGAGTCGATAGGGTTGCATCGAAATCAAACCTCATATGTGAAATGTCTTGAGCGTACGGAGGAGGGATTCCCAAGGTAACCGGCACATCAGAAATAGGTGGAAACGTAACCGCAGGTGGTATCGTAACCGACAACCCTGCAGTGGCAACAACCGTCGACTCAACAAACCTTGCAACGACCTCCGATGGAGTAAGAGTTGGAGGGGGCAAGGACACAATCTCCGGAGCCGGGAGTTGAAATGTAGTGGGTGGTATGCCAAAAGAGGATGAGGTAGTCGCCACAAAAAAATCCGCGGTGCTTGGCTTTGTAAATGGCAATGATGTAGGGACCATAGTCATACCATACAGTGCGGGTGGCGAAAAACGAACCACCCTTGAGCTCTCACCAGCTCCCGAACCTGCACCCGCTCTTTCCCTTCTCGCTCTACGAACCAAACGATGTAAATCTTCCTCAAAATCCGAATCACTGTCATCGGTGTCTCTCTTTCTCTTTCCATGAATTCTTTCTTGAGTAATCAAAATCTGTCTAGCTTCAGCAACATCATCATCTAAGGAATCAGAATCAGCCTCAGTCGTAGCTGCCATCGACACATCCACATTAGAAACCCGGGCAACCGAGACCTGTACCTCTTCCTCTGGATCAACACGTTCCATATCAAAAAATCCTTGACCGCCAAACGCAGCTTCAAGGTCTACATGTTCCTCCGGTGCCACAACAGGAGCTGCAGGTAAAGCTTGCTGTACCACAGGTGGTGGTTGAGCTGCTTCAGCCTGTTGTGGTGCAGGATCCCGAAACTCGTCCCCACGAGCTGCAACATACTCTGGGTTGATCAAGTACCCAAACAACGGAGTATGTCGAGGATGGAGCTCTGGTTTACTCCTAGCACTTGATGATCTGCATTGGGCAAAGATTCGCTTGCTGACACTTTCCACATACCGAATCGGACGGCGCTGAGGTAACGTGGGAGCCACGTGATTCAAGATCATTTGAAGGAATCTTGGATACATCAAGAACCTCTCACGCGCCACCGCTCGTCTTTGACGGTCTATCTCGTAGAACACCATCTGACTAAAGCTATAACGCTTATTGTAAGTCAGTGCTGTCATCGCCGACTGCATCGTCGCACCCATTCCATCCGTACCGGCCTTTCTACCCGACATGCACACGATCATCACGTGCATGAGAAAGCGCCATTGATCTAACAAGAACCCCTTTCGTCTTTGAGTATCCCCCAATGGACCAGAATAGCCCATTCTTAGAAAAGCACCATCTCTGAATGGAGCCACGAAGTCTGTAGGATCATCTATCGTTTCATCCCCAAACTGCAGAGCAACCCTTATCTGCTCAGAAGAGAACTGCACTTCCTGATTGTTAACCGTTGCACGCATAACTGGGGGCTCGACTCTGCAATCATATTCAACTGTCTGCCAGAAATATTCTATATTTGGCAAAGAGATAGGCAGTGTTGTAGTAATAGCATGGAAGATACGCGAGCAGATAAGAAACGTGACGATCTCACGAAAATCATCAACACCGCTCGCATCCGGGTCCAAAGTTATGTACATGTTATGCCCCGGGAAAAACTGACGATTGTTGTCTTCACCTTCGTCACCACCGGCACCACCTGCTCCCGCTACAGCTGCCATATCTGTACCACAAACGGTCTAAGTTAGATAGACGTCAAAGCAAATCACAACTTCGCTTGTTACCATGAGCGTAGTTATGATTGTTTTTGTATAGGCAAAGTTAGGGAAAGGGCGAAGTTGATAATAACTTCGCCTTTACCACAACTTCGCCTGATAACGGTTAATAACTTCGCCTTTATGGACAACTTCGCGTAAACATAACTTCGCCATTGAACAACTTCGCTTAAGATTAATTAAATAATAAAGTACAGGCGAAGTTAAGCCTTAGGCGAAGTTAAGGATAACTTCGCCTAAACTATAACTTCGCCTGAACTGAAGCGGCAACAGTTTAGACGGCCACACGAGATGTCGTTTGGATAATTCGATGATAGTGGACTCTTAAACACATGATTTTATGGATATATAGACGATCAAGATGATTACGACCACGTGAAAATAAGTTTGAAAATCGGGTGTTTAAGGTTCGTATGAACGGGGTCCTAAAACGGACCAAAACGACCTCTAAATAACATGATCAACGCGAATTATACGTTACCCCGACCCTACACCTTTAACGCGGATTGAATTTGAGAGAAAAATAACAAAGATTGATTCACAGGTTAACTTCGCCTAGGGTGATAAGGATAAGTTCGCTGGGTTTTGAAAATAATAATAAGTTTGACTTGAAAATTTCATTATATAGGGTCAAAGTTATACAGGCGAAGTTAGGGTTAACTTCGCCTATCCCATAACTTCGCCTGTTTAAACAACTTCGCCTATATTAAACTTTACAAAACAAACCCTTATAATTTGAACATTTGTAATTAACTTTTAAAACTTCCTTTAAAGAGTTAACTGATACGATCAAAGACCAAGTAACCAGGTATAAAATCATAAAACGACATAAGTAGAATAAAATTAGAAATAAAGTACACGAGATCAAATTTCAGTCTCGACAGGGACTACCACATTTTAGAAAAGATCCGAACAGGAATCATACTAATTAAGTGACTGTCACACAGATCCATGTTCAGCTGTATTATGACATAAAGAAACAAGTTGTAAGCAGGTAAATAACTTAGTATGGTTTTCATTGCTTCTGTGATACGGGTTGGTTCAATTAAGCTCAAAATATAAATGGGCAACACATCAGAGAATGTGATGTCTCCTATCTATTCTCAAAGCGTATTTGGCTTTCCCCAAGTCACCCCGAGTTGACCTCGACCCGTAGTGTCTGATTAAGTGGTAAATACATCTTGATATTCATCTCGTTCTCGGTCTTGCCTCTTGATTGATAAGTACAACATAATAGGCTTCAGAAGGCTTAAATATTTTTTTTTTAAAAATTTCCATAGCCGTAAACAGTAGACTACTGCAACTCCCGAATCTGGATCACTGCAGTTTCTTGACACACTATCTTCTCGGGAATCAGAACACTCACGGGCTCGTGTATGACTGGGTAATCGCTTTTCTGCCTATCATTCGGAAAGATATATACGAAGACATGCACAACTCTTAATGAGTTTCCACTTAAAATCGAGGAGAGTTAGTTAGTATCACTTCTACTTTTACACACCATAAAAGGCTACCATGACATACAATGACTGTTCTAAAGTCTTTTAGGCCTAATAACTTCACTAGTTAAGCACACAGAAATAGTTTGTGAATCACTTTCCAAGGTTGGATCAATTTTCATATAAACATTGTATAGACACTTCTTACGAAGTAGTAGACTTGAAAAATTATTTCATCTCCCAAAAAAAATATTTTAAATTCTATCGCCCCCGATCAAGTCAAAGTTTTCAGGTAAACGGCTATCCTGAGGATCCAATGGATCAGCTGGACCGACCACATACAAGTATGTGTCCTTCTAACTAAGTATGAACGACTAATTTTCAGCGAAAGAATAAACACACATCATAAACCGCCCCGGTCACTTTCAGTCAGTTGGTTAATGGCTATCCTCATAATCTACTTGTAGAAGTGAGGACCAAACACATCCGAAGATATGTCCTTCAAAGTGAAGCAACCTACATAATTCTAAGCGATAGTGACGTTTTTTTTAAGTAAAAACTAAAAATACGGTTACTCGGGATTGATCATCCCATTAAGCTCAACAAGGTTTTGAAAACGAGTTCTGTCAAACGCTTTAGTAAACAAATCAGCGAAATTATCTAACGAATCAACCTTTTCTAGCACTATTAGTTTCTTCTCAGCACAATCCCGTATAAAATGATGACGAATGTCAATGTGTTTAGTTTTGCTATGCTTTACGGGATTGTTAGTTACTGAGATAGCAGCAGTGTTATCTATGCAAATAGGAGTATGAGAGAACTACAGACCGTAATCGCGCAATTGCTGTTGTATCCAAAGAACCTGGGAGCAGCAGTTCGATGCTGCCATGTATTCTGCTTCACAGGTAGAGATAGCAACTGAGGTCTGCTTCTTGCACTGCCATGACACTAATCTGCCTCCAAGAAACTGGCATCCACCTATTGTCGATTTCCGATTCTGATTGCATCCTCCATAGTCAGAATCCGTGTAAGCGACCAAACCCAAGTCTCCCCCTTTCGTGTACCACA
The DNA here is from genome assembly GCF_021521415.1 of Bidens hawaiensis. Taxonomy (NCBI): domain Eukaryota; kingdom Viridiplantae; phylum Streptophyta; class Magnoliopsida; order Asterales; family Asteraceae; genus Bidens; species Bidens hawaiensis. The sequence continues at coordinate 515,422 of NW_027492793.1, forward strand.
ACCCCAGCTTAGGCTTGCCCTTGAGATACCGCAATATCCTCTTCACACCCTTCATGTGAGATTCCTTTGGGTTTGCCTGAAAGCGAGCACAAAGACAAACTGCAAACATAATATCAGGTCTAGATGCAGTTAAATACATTAAAAAACCTATGATTGCCCGATATTGGGTGGGGTCCACGTCTGCATCACTGTCTGAGTTAGCACCCAGTTTGTGGTTGACGCAAACTGGAGTATCGAATGGAGTGCTGTCCTCCATCTTGAAGCGTTTGAGAACGTCTTGGACATATTTAGTTTGATGAATGAACATCCCATCTTTCTTCTGATCTACCTGCAATCCTAAAAAGAAAGTTAGTTCACCCATAGCACTCACTTCAAACCTCTTTTTCATGACGGCTTCAAACTCCTGACACATGGCGACTTTTGATGCAGCAAAGATGATGTCATCCACGTAGACTTGAACCAGAAGAAAGTCTCTTTCTTTTCTCTTAACGAACAGCATGCTATCGATCTTTCCCCTTTCAAACCCATTCTCAAGCAAGTAATCGGATAGAGTTGCATACCAGGCACGAGGGGCCTGATGTAGCCTATATAGCGCTTTATTTAGCTTGTACACGTGATCAGGAAAGTCTGGGTCAGGAAAACCCGGAGGTTGCTCAACGTACACAACCTCATCGACTTTACCGTTAAGAAACGCACTTTTCACGTCTAACTGGAACACCTTTATCTCCTTGTGTGCCGCAAATGCCAAAAACAAACGAATCGCTTCCAATCTTGCCACAGGAGCAAACACTTCATTGTAGTCGATCCCTTCTTGCTGATTAAAACCTTTTACAACCAGCCTTGCCTTGTTCCTGATAATTATCCCTTTTTCATCTCTCTTGCATTTGAAAACCCATTTAGTGCCAATCGCATGCACATTCTTCGGTTTTGCAACCAATTTCCAAACCACCATCTTCTCGAACTGGGCTAACTCTTCTTGCATGGCTTCGACCCACGAGCTGTCCTTTAGAGCCATTTGATAGTTCTTTGGTTCAATCTGGCTAATGAAGCAGGTGTACAAGCACTCGTTAATGATACCTGTTTCTTTGATGCTTGCGTAAACACAGGTGTCCTCATTCAAGCTTCGTCTTGTTTGTACACCATCAGACAGATCACCTATCACGTTCTCCAAAGGGTGATATTTATGAACTCCAGTAGTCGGAACCGAACTGACATGCAGATTGTCTTCCAGGTTCGAAGATAGTTCATCAATGGGCGATTGTTGTTGAGAGTGAAAAGGATTGAAGAATTCGTCTTCAGTAGAGGCAGCAGGGGTGTCGACAGCAGTTGACGAGGAAGGTTGACATTCATCGTACTGCTGTCGTTGCACAAAATTTTCTTCCTCATCATAAAGAATATGCGTAGCCATTCTCTCATCAACTTCTGCACAATCCAAGTAAGGCAAATTAAAAGATTTAAAAAGCTTATCATAGTCGAAAGCCTCAGCAGGTCCCGTGCTTGGTTTTGGTGGTTTACAACTTGTGATGTCAGTGTTACACACCACCTCAACCTTGCTGGTCGATAGATTAAAGACTCGTCTGTTGGGTGTCCCAACAACATATCCGACTAAAATACCTTCGTCGGCTTGGTTTAATGATGAATATATGACTTATAATGCGTTTATACGAGTATGTATGATTCACAGTATGGATTATACTCGATTATACAGTTAATCATATTGGAAATACGATTAACCGATTAACGGTTGTTGAAACCCGAGCGAATCGAGGATTACATTATAGACGAGATATATGATATTTAGTGATGTTTATGAAGTATTAAAGCTTCGGGATAAGTGAATTAAAGCACAGAAAAGAATTTTCGATTTAATGGTACATCGGTACGTTAAACGAAACCTTTAATACCAAACCGAGCAAGAGACGATCGATCAAGCCGAAAAAGATGCGTAATTATTAATAATATGATGTTCTAAGATAATAAATGTCATGGTTTAAGTTTTTGAAGTTTTTAAATTGGTTTTATATAAATTTCATTTTTAAGCCGAAAACGACCGTTTTAGCCTCGTTTTAAGCCAAATTAAACATTTAACCGAAAAACGAACTGAACCAGATTATCCAAAACATTATCCAGATCTCTGATATCCAAATGTGTGGCTAGAAATGGAGGAGTGGGTCCCACCCCACCCTCCTTTGTGTTCCGATCGGATAAGGGAAGGGTAACCCCCTTTCCTTATTATTATTTTTTTTCAAAAACATTCAACAATCTTCATTTTTCTCTCAACTCCATGAACTAAAAACCGAGTTTTGTAGCAAGAACAACGAGGTAAAGATCGAGTTATATTCGTTTTCGTCTTCCTTTCTCGAGTTTATTTGCAAGAAAATGAGGTTTCAAGTGAAAAAGGGGTGAAAACCCGAGATGAAACCGATTCTTGCATGATCAAGTGATGTATACGGGTTATACAAGGGATCTTGGTCCAAGAAAGGAGTTAAACGAACCAAAAACGAATTTTTACGGTTAAATCTTTGTTTTTAAATCATAACCGAAACCATGAAAGAAATGGCTTGATTGTGGGTGTAACTTGCTTGGTGTGGTGTTATTGTGCTTGTAGGTGTTGTATCTAGTTGTTAGCAAAGTCTAGAAAGCGAGATCCTTGCGAGTTGAAGCTAGAAACACAAGGTAGTTCGGTTTTTTTGTGTGATGATTGTGTTTTAGACAGATTGTGACACGTTTAGAGTTAGGTCACGAAATTTCACAGAGATGATCTACACATGAAAATATTAGATCTGTGAAATTTTGGTAATTTTTGGACAAAGGATGAATATTTGGTGAATTTAATGCTCGGTTTTGGCCAAAAATGGTGAAAAATAGTTAAATATTATGAAAAATTCTGGAAAATTCCAGATAAGCTTTTTATAAGATGTAAAAGTCACACACAAAATTTTAGATCCGTTGGAGAAGTCTAAGTAGGCTTTTCGGTTAAACGAGTTCTAGGGTTTTCTAGCTCGGTTTTAGTGAAAATGGCATGTAAAAAGAGATTTTGGTTCTGGAAAAATTACAGGGGACTATGTGGATGGCAGGGGTCATCCAGGAAAAATTTGGGATTTTTCTAAGATTGTTTGCTATTTACGACATATTTAGTGTTTAAATGGTGTTTAAAAATAGATAAATAAATTTTAAATATAAAAATTAATTCTGGAAATATTTTTATAAAATTCCCCACTGTCAAAAAGTGATTTTTGCAAAATTTCAAGATCTGAGACTAAACGGATAATTATTTGTGCTAAAAAGAAAATAAAAACAAACTTTTAAAGCTTAAAACGCGGTAAACCGGTAAAGTTCGCCTAAACGAACTGACTGGTGTATAAAAACCCTAGAAATGAACTATTTTCATATAATTGAGTTAAACAAGTAAAAATAAATCATCCGAAAATAATTCGGATGATTTGAGTAATTTTAGCCGATTTAACAGTTTCCGGTGCACTAAAGACGGAAACGGGTCCCGCGGCCAAACGGGCCGTCTAAACCGAGCTCTAATTTCACAACTATAATTAAATTATCAGTCAACAACTATTTTCGGGTCGTGTGTGACCAAACTCATTTTTGAAACGTAAAAACGGATAACCGTGCTAAGCACGCAAAACGGGAAAAACGACTAATAGTAATTTTGACTAGTGAACTCTAAACGATATCACAATCTGAGTCCGGAGAAGTGTTTCTGGGTTAACATTGCCCCCGGAACGGGTACAGTACTGGGTTAACAGTGTCCCCAGATGTACCGGTTAACACGGTTAAAGTTATATTAATAATGATTGTATAGTAACGGACTTAGGGATCGTATTACAGATCTGGATTAATAGCTCACGTACTGTGTTACTGCTTGCGATAAGGTGAGTTTCACGAGCCCCTTTTTCTGAATTGTTTTTAAATATTTTCCAGGGACGGAAAGCATGTTACTATTGAAATGTTTAAGTACATACTGAACGCATGCGTTTGCGTGTATTTACATATATTATATTGTACGGGAATCGTACGAAAATGTACTAAGATGGTAACTGTCTGAGTTGCTAACATTCTAAGGCCCCGGAACACGAGTGATTAACTGAAAGCCGGTAGAGTGTGGATAGTACTATTGGTCTGACAAACCCAACTGGTCCGGCATGGATTTGCTGATGTTTCCCAGCCAGTTGCACATGTCTATTTTGTTGTTATATATATTTTGCTATGTAATGTTAGGCATAGCGGTTTGGGGCAGGTCCGTGGGTGGAGTATGCCACGGGGTTGTGTGTGGATAGTCAGAGGTTTCACTTGTGGGCTCAGCATAATTACATCGCTAATATATGATTATTATAATGATTTGTCACTGTTTATTTAAATTAGTGAAACTCACCAACTATTCGTAGTTGACCCGTTTTCTTTACATGCTTTTTAGGTACTCCCAAACTGGAATAATTGCTTCATGCTTGACGATGCGTGCTTTTTGTGGAAGCTTAATGATCTTTTTGTATTAAATATGTTAATGTAATGTTGGTAAAACTTATGTGCTATCGCCTAGACGATAACTAAACTCGGAACAATGTAATATGATGTAAATTAATGTAGTGGTGTTTTCTTTATAAGCAATGCTGGTGATATCAGACGTGTCTGTTGCATTCCGTTTACGTTTCCGCTGCGGTTACGGGGTGTTACACAGATGAATCAAATTGGTAACATATCCATCTGTTGAGCCAGCGGCAATGTGTGAAAAGTAGGAGGTACAGTCTGCACCGGACTATATGGACGGGTAACTCTCATAAATGATAATGCCGGAGGTTCTATCGGCATCGTTGTTGTAGTAAGAAGTCACCATCGATTTCTTAGGAGAGGTTGGCATCGGAGATAACAACGATTGTGGAATTGAAGCAAACCTCGGACAAACAATGTCGTCGTCGTAAGAGTGATAACCGTGGTGCTAACAGTAAGCGACACCAGGGGCATTTGTTGAGCTGACGACTTTGGAGTCTGTGTACCTAACTCCACACCTAAACCTCGTCTAATTCGACGTTTTGATGGTTGTTCTGTCATTTACGTCTTACCCTTATTTTTCCATTGAGAGGCATAAGAACTAGTTGCCTCAACCTCAACACGTCTACCATCACCTCCGTGTCCATCGTCTCCACCATCACCATCATTACCGCCATCATCACCACCAATGTTCCAACATGGTCCTTCTTCTCATTCGGAATCCGAGTCATCGTGGATCCAAGGTCATTAGAAGGACATTCATAGTCAGGATTAACCAAATGACCAATCAAGCGTTTGGTCCTCGGACGCTCCTCAGGCAACTGATTATGATATGTCTTCATACGTTTCATTGTGTCAGCCGTCATGTGTTCCAGTTTCAACACATCATCTTCCAACGTTTGATCGATTACAAGATCAAGAATTAGATCTTGAATAATTAACTGAACGAATCGCAGATACATCAGAAACTTGCTTCTACGATTCTTGACCAAAAAATTTTGCTTAAGGAGGTAGAAAATGAGCTCGGAGAAATTGAGTGGTTTGTTCAATATCAACGCGATGAATGCGGATTGAAGTATAATCCGACACTCATTAAAACCATATTTTCATCCCCAAGGCAATGAATCAACACATTTAGCAAATACTTGTATGGTGCAAACAAGTATGCCTTGATGTACTAGGAACGATCCAGGTCACCCGTATAAAATAACCCGGGGATCAACGTCCGATGAAACTCACATGGATTATCCATGTTATCAACAAATCTCAGAACCCGACGTATCACACCAGGAGTAATCGTGATATTCTTCTTCTTCTTCATCTCAGCAACTATGTGATTCTCAGCCTCCACATATCTCACAGTATCGCAAAACGGGCGGATCACGCTAAAATGTACTGGGACATTAACGAATATGTCATAATTAATCTGGGATCGGCGTAAGAATGATGACATCTCCAAATAGATCTTGATCAACAAAGTTGTATTGTAAGAACGCACAGATGTTGTGCTTCTTGTTATGAGCAAGTTTGGAACAACTGGTGCCTGTTGTTGTTGTCGTGGTTGAGGTTGTACTTGGTGTACAGCAACATGTGGTTCAACAACTTGAGAAATAGGATCCTCTTAAATGACAGGATTTTGCTGTGCCAGAGCATTAGGAATAACTTCAACAGCCATTGCGGTAATCATAACACCCGGAAATTAGTAAAACCGAACTTAAATATAAAAGGATCAATTTATTTCTGACTAAAAATGACAGGTTTCATTCACTATCTCATTCGTTACGACGAATGGCTTCATTCTTATAACGAATGGTTTGATTCGTTGTCTCATAAATACCAATGAATGAATAATGAAGTAACATGAACGAATGAGTCCATTCGTGGAATCTATAAGACGAATGAGAGGGTCATTCGTTACAAAATCAGACTAATGTATTTTATTCGTTATGGAGGTTCAACGAAAAATTTCATTCGTCAACTATGTACACGAATGAAAATCCATTCGTTGTTGATAACGAATCATCTTAATAATTATCTAACTTTGACTACCCAATGTCAAAGTCAAAACTGAATGAACTTCAGACAGTCAACATGCATCCAGATTTAAAATAAACCCTAAATAACGATGAACCAAATCAAAAGTTATATCAATAAGCTCGTCATAACATCGTTGTCAAATCCCAAACAATTAATAACCCAGGAACTATGTTTTACCGATGAGTTCAATTAATACATAAACTCGTTTACTAAATTGATTAATTAACCTATTAAATGTCAATAAAAATTGATGAAAAACATTGCGTTTGATTCGTCAGTACCTTAGGATTCTTAAATGATCAACGAAAATCAGTATAGTGATGATCGAAAAATTTTGAAAATTTTTGCAAGAGGTTCTTTAGGTTTTTTCTATAAACGAGGTTAACAAATGGTTTGATTCGTTCACCCACTGGTCAATATATACCTTATATCTGCACACGAACCGATGCAAACGAATTGACTCATTCATTAATTTAAATTAATGAAAGACTCATATTCGTTTCTTCATTCATTAACCAAAATTAACAAATCAAATTTAAGTTAACTCCCATAACGACTCAACACAGATTCGTTTTTAATTCGTTATTATTATTAATGATGAATGTGGTCATACGTTATCAGTGTAGAGCGGAAGCGCAAAAGCATATTCGTTATATTTTAAAATACAAATGACCATCATTCGTTATTAATAATAGTAGCGAATGGGTTCCATTCGTTATTATCATAATAGCGAATGAGAACTAAATAAACTATTAAAAAAGAAAATTTTCAATTTTAATATTCAAGAATTAAATAATGCATTGAAACCCGTGTCCCAATAAACTTTGCCTTAAACTCTTACCATTCGGGGTAAGACGCAATACCTTAACGTGTTTTACGTGAAAACACATAAGTTAAACGAATTAACTTAAAAACTGATTAACTTAAATGAATTAAATAAAAAAATTAAATAAAAACTTGGGAAAGCTTCTTTGGTATTTTGTTTTTCAAATTTGTACCATTTAACTCGAAAATCGAAAATAAAGAAGAAAAAATAAAAACATAATATTTTTGGATTTTTGTATATTTTTGAATTAAAAACGAGTAAAACAAAGAAAAATATGAAAACTATTCTATAAAATCAGTACATATTTTTGTGAGTTGAGCAGGTTGTCAACTTAAATCTTAAAACAATCTTTCAAGCATTTTTGTGATATGATTTAGGTTTAATTAAAGCACAGAATATCAGAAATTATCAGCCTCAAATCTCGGCTTAGGCGTAGTTTGACTTTTACCATGCCACCCCAACTTGAGTTAAACCATTATGCCTAAAGATAAAAATATACGATTTATAAATGATTAAGCAATCTAAGCTCATAATCCCCACTACAAGGTAAACCCCCGTTATCATGCAATAGACCAAGCTTCCTATACTGTAAGTGAGTATGCACGAGTTCATCTGTAGACTTATAGACATTGTATCCCTTGGGGTTAGTTTCTTACTGGTATTAAGACGCACGCAAGGGAGGAACAATGTATGACTCACTGCGGATTTTGATCAAGTCAGTATTGAGTTTGTACAAAGTCCAGCAGTGATCAAGTTTATTGACTTAGTGTTTGCTCTAAAAGCTTTTGAAATATTCAGATTATGAATACCCATATAATAAGCAGCATAAAGACTCATAGTGTCTAGAAACCGGATGCATCCCATCAATATAAGATTTTAGGCCATAAGACCATACACCATTGAAGTGTTAACCATAAACTAGATTCATTTTATTTAGACTTTTGTTTTCGGTGATCAAACAGACATAAGGCTTGAGTATGACTGGCTATTACATTTCTGCCTTCATTACTGAGACTTTCGGAAGAGACTAACACCTCTTTCAATTTGGAAATTCTTTATCTTTAAATCACATACGTTACCTTAACTGTTTGTTTAAGACCTACCAATGCACCAACGCAGTTAAGTACTCAGTCTTTTAAGCTTATTTATTTTCTCTTTTTTGATTCAAAATTCATTTTGAGGAGCATTTTTAATGTTTTTTTATTTTTGAAATATTTGAATGATTTTGGTTTTTCTCTATACAAACAAAAAACACAATATTTTTGTATTTTTCCCTTTTTCTTCCCCAAAAATCAAAATACTATAATAACCAAAACAATATAAAACTATACAAACTAAAATTGATTATCCGAGCTTAAGGATATCAGCAAGAGTTTTCAATCCATATAAACCAAGCAAAAATTTAAAGCGTGTTTTATCAAAAGATTTGGTAAACAGGTCAGCTTTCTGAATATCCGTATGCACCTTCTCTAGATCGATTAATTTCTTTTTAAAATAATGACAGATAAAATGATATCGAATATCGATACGCTTCATCTTAGAGTGGTGCAATGGGTTCTCCGTGATACATATTGCGGCATAGTTATCAATAAGTATGAGAGTAGTAAGTAACTTCGAACCGTAATCCCGCAAGTGTTGCTGGATCCGAATAACCTGTGAACAGAAACTCGAGGCTGCCACATACTCTGCTTCTGTGGTTGAAGTGGAGAGCGTTGTCTGCTTCTTACACGGCCATGAAACAAGCCAGCTTCCTAGGAATTGACATCCCGCCGTAGTTGACTTGAAGTTGATCTTGCATCCTCCATAGTCCCAATCGGAAAATGCAGTGAGATCAAAGCTATCATCCTTGGGATACCATAAGTCGGTGTCAAGATTACCCCTCAGATTGTGAAATATACGTTTAATCGCCGCCATATGAGTCACTCGGGGACTCGATTGGTATCTGGCACATAAAAAACAACAAAAATGATAGCACGACGAGAACAAGTGAGATACATTACAGAACCTATCATAGCTCGGCACAGGGGTAGGATCAACGGTATCCTCCAATTCGTCCGGTGACAAATTGTAACCCACGGGAAGAGGCGCCGAAGTGACTTTTCCAGCAGTTATCTTGAATCGGATCAAGATGTCGTTCACATATTTTGTCTTATGAATGAAATTTCCAGCGTCAGACTGATGAACCTGCAACCCTAAGAAGAAATTCATCTCCCCCATCGAGCTAATCTCAAATTTCGTCTGCATTAACTTCTCAAAATCCTTACACAGCTTGTCGTTTGTAGAACCAACTATGATGTCATCGAATGACGGTCCCATTTGATCTCTCAATCGGTTAGTCGCAACCCACACAAATAGTGTTGACAAGAAAGTTAACGACTGGACTAGATTGGAAAAGAATAATAGTGTATTAATGGCGGAATCAATAACACACTAACTTGTTGCTATTAAGGACACAATAAGGACACACACTGTTAAACTCAAAATATTTCCATTAATAGAAAGGTCGACTATGAAAAGGAAATCATTAGGGTTCTAAGAAAGGAATGATTTGATTCTAGGCAGAATATCTGTACGAATATATCAACCGTCAAATCGTTGTCAATCAATATTCAGGTTTATCTATTGATGTCCGTCCGTCCTTAGGAGGCGTGCCCTAGATCATTCTATTTATAGGACTGCCTCTTAACAACTGTCATTCCTTCTAGAAACCCTAATCTTTAATACATTTCAGAAAACATATTACAAAAGATTCTAAGTGTAAACACAGGTCTTCGGGTAGACTTTGTGTCTTTTGTCTTTTTCAAGCAGACCTGGTAACCTTGAAGTGTGCTGGTGAACAGTTCTCCAAATAGACTTTACTTAGAATATTTTCCTAAGAAAATATTCACCTAGCAGACTTCAATCTTCTTGCCATAGTAAACTTTGCTCGATATGGTCCTACGAGCAAACTGTTCTTCATGAATCCCTTCAACTCTTTGTTAAAGAATAACTTATTAAGCAAACCAAAGTGTGCTCGTAACACTGTTTGACTTGTGTTGGAGGCACTGTAGCCTGCTTGGAGTTGAACCTTGCTAGAGAAAGTTCTTAGAATATTTCTTGAACAACTTTCCTCAAGCATGCTCGGACTACTGTTTATTAATCAAACCTTGCTAAATTTTTCCAAAATACTTGGCTTCATTAGCTTTGTTTAGTCAAGAGTATGCTGGTAAGCAAACCATGCTCGGCTTGAAGAACATCTTTGCTAGACAAAGTGAACCTTGCTCGAATTATCACTTAAGAAGACTTCAAGAAGATAACTTTGCTCGGTGAGCAAAATACCTTGCTAGGACAAGTAAAACCTTGCTAGGAGGTCCAACTGTTCTCAGTATCTATACTTAGCCATATTTGAGGAGTGTTGAGAAGATTCCAATCCCCTTGTTGAGTCAAGATTTGACCTAAGAGAAGTATAAAGAAGATTGGAATCTTCTCAACCTCCTCAGAAATCGGTAAGTATGGAATCCGAGCACACTTGGATTCCCGGGAAAGGTTTTCCTACCCTAGCAACGTATTTTGTCCATCGGGCAAGGTTATCTTCTAGAATTCTTCTTTAGTGTATATCCGAGTAGGGTTCACTATGTCTAGAAGGACTGTTCTTCATAGCCGAGTAAGGTTTACCTCCGAGTAAGCTCTTGGCTAACCAAGCTCGTGAAACCAAGTGATTGGAAGATCTAGCAAGACATTCATTAATAATACGGTGGTCCGAGTAAGCTTGTTGTGATTAATGAAATATCTCAAGTAACATCGGGCATGATTCAACTCTAGCAGGCTACAGTGTTACCAAGCACACTTTGCTTTGCTAATAAGCTATTCCTGGCAAGGAGTTGAAAGGACCATTGAAGAACAATGTTGCTCGTAAGGTCATGTCGGGAAAAGTTTGATGTGATCAAGAAGATTGAAGTCGGCTAGGTGAGTATTTTCCTTTTGAAAATACTCTAAGTAAAGCCTACCCGGAGAACTGTTTCCGAGCACACTTCAAGGTTACCAGGTCTACCCGAAGAAGACAAAAGGCACAAAGCCTACCCGGTGAAGACAACTTATGCAAAGTCTACCCGGAAGACCTGTTTTTATACTTAGCATAGTTTTGAATATGTAATTTGAATATGTATTATTTATTTAGGGTTTCTAGAAGGAATGACAACTGTCAGGAGGTGTCAGGCCTATAAAAGGAATATTTTAGGGCACGCCACCTAACGACGGATAGAGACAAGCCAATTAATATTGAGAGAATATTTGTTGAGCGTGACGGCTGTTATAGAATCGTTCAGATATAACTTTCCATCAAAGAAACCCTAAATCGATTAACATTTGTATGACTTGTTTATATGAATGTAAATCTTTTGAGTGATTCTTGTGTGTCAGTTACCTTTTGTTAATCTTTTTGCAACTACGCTGTTTGTTTCTGATTCTGCCTTAAACAAACGGTTTTCTTTCCTAAAATAGCAACCGTCATTAACCCTCTTGTCGACACATTTATTTTGTGAGTTATGACTTGATTGTGATTGTGAGTGATTATTCGGGACCGACAAGTGGTATCAGAGCTTGTTTGTTGCTGATTTGGGTAAGGAATTTTTTGCTGTTTGAAGATATGTTGAAGAACAATCACGTAAGCAGAACACTGTTTCATTGAAGAGTGACGTCAGCTGCTCTGTTCTTCATTTCCGTCCAGATCTGCATATTACCGGTGTTTTCTTTTACTTATTCTGTTTAAAGTTCTCATCTTTATTACTTAATCTTGCTCTATTCGGACCAGATACATCAGATCTGAAGATCCGGTTCACAGATCTGATTATTTTCAAAATCTATTTTTACTGATTAACTGATTTTGCTTTTTAGAAATGTCTGGTAAGGAAGAACAAGAGGTGTCTACTAATAAGATTCCTAGACTTAATGTACATGAAAATTTCACGAAATGGAAGGTCTTATTTGAAGTAGATGTTTGCTATAACGATGTGGATATGTGGAATTCGATTAAGAACGGTCCACAAGATACTACTGAAAGTGTAAATGCAACTGCAGTTGTGCGTGATAGAATGAGGAAGGTAGATGACAGGGCCTTAGCCATGATCAAGCTAGGACTGTCTTGGAAGATTTTGACCAAGGTTGCTCATCACACAACTGCTAAGGCAATGTATGATGCAATCCTTGAGATGTATGAGGGTAACGCTGAACTGAAGAACATAAAGAAACAAAGGCTCAAGCAACAACTACAAAGATTCAAGTACAAGGATGGAGAAAGACTGATGTCAATTCTAGATAGATTTCTAGCAATTGTTAATGAGTTGAGAACAACTGACGATGTAATGACCGATATTGATTTGAACACAAGTTGCTCAATTCAATGCCAAAGGAATGGTACACTGCCTGCAAGTTCATCCTTCAAAAGCCCAATTTTGAACAATTAAAAGTGGATGATGTAGTCTGCTTTCTTCAGGCTGCAAAAATTGAGATGATTGAAAACGAAATGATCAAAGAAGAGAAGCCATGTTTCCAGGTGACCAATGCTCTCATTGCACCTATGGGAAACTTGTCAACCAAAAACCAACAACAGATTCCTATCATAGAGGTACCAATTGAACAAGGTGTTGATACACCTAAAGCTTTTGTTGGTGGTAGCTCAAGCAACCCACAAAACCAATCAAGGTTCAATGTCCAACTCTTAGAAGACAGTGATTCAGCCTCAATGGCTAATGGACATACACCTTTTGTTGGTGGAAATGGAAGTCATGGATCTGATTACCAAGCATTGCTCTCAATGTTCACTGAATCTTATAATGCTTTTGTAGCAAAGAATATGATCATACTAGCATTGTTCAAGATGATTTAGAGCAGATAGACGCAGATGATCTTGAGGATATGGACCTAAAGTGGCAAGCTACTATATTGGCTCTTAGAAGCAAGAGGCTATACAACAGGATTGGTAGATCACTTCTATCAGGGCCAAATGAAAGAATTGGTTTTGACAAGTCAAAAGCCATCTGCTATAACTGCCAACAGCCTGGTCATTTTGCCAGAGAATGCAACTTACCAAGAAACTTTCAAATGAATCAGTTCCAGAATCAGCCAAGAAGTCAGCAACAACAATACCAACAAAATTAGTCAAGAAACAACAATTTCAACAACAACAATCCCAACAACTTCAACAACTATAATCCAAACCTCAACAACTTTCAACAGACTCAAATGAACAATCAACAAGTTGTTCCTCAGAATCATAGCTTTCAAAGAAACAACAACCAAAACCTTCAAACTGCTCCAACCAGCTTAAACAGAACCAATCAAAATCAACCAAGAAATCAAGGAAATGTAGCTTTGGCTGCACAGCAAGAAGTTGATTTTGACTGGAGCAACCATGAAGAGGACATCTTAAGAGCAAATGTTGATTTTATGGCTATTTCTGAGTTCGAGGCTGGAACTTCATCTTAGGTACACTCTACTCCTACAGTTGATTTAAATGAAATTATTAATGAATTAACTGCAAAAGTAGGCAATCTGGAGGGTGAGAGTTTTAGGAAACAATGTATCATCAATGGGTATGAGGCAAGTGAGTTGATTAATGAAGAGAAAATTAAAAGTTTAGAAGATGATTGTATAGGTAGCTATACAGCTCAAAAGAGATACACTACTAAGATAGATGGGTTGAAAAAGATGATTGTTGAAGAGAAGATACAAAACACAAAATTGCAAGTTGAAAATGAATTTCTAAAGAACTTGGTTCCACAGGAAACATTTGTGCTATTCTGAACTAAGTGAAAGAAGAAGACAAATACAAAGCAGTTCCACCACCATTCAACAACAACTTTATGCCCAAAGTTGACAAAGAGAAGAGAGATGCATATCTACAACAATTCAGAGATGTCTTTGAAGACAAAGAAGAATTTGTTAATCTCTACAAAAATGTTGAAGTGAATGAAGAAGGAGAATTTGTGGTAAAGGAAGAAGTGAAAGAAGAAAGTCAATTGGAGTGCAAGTCTCTGAAGATGATTTTGATTCTGATGATCTGAATGCAGATGACTTAAGTGATTTGAGTGATCAGATCACTGATGAAGAAATCAAAGCTGCTGAAAAGGGAAGAAGAATGAAAAAACCAGAATCAATTGACAAACTTCCATTGTATCCACCTGTCACACCAAGAATGAAGAAACAAAATGAAAGAATGAAGAGAGAGCATATGTCTTTTGACATATGTGAGAAGAAAAGATAAGCTACAATGCAGTAAAGCCACCAAGCAAGGCTTTATTGGAAAGGATAAAGAGCAACAACAAGAAAAAGGTGACTGAAATAGTTGATGTTGAAAAATTTATCCCTGTTTATCCAGTTTTCTCTAGTCATGAGGTGTTTGATATTAGGGAAGTGGAAACTTTGGAAGAATATGAGAAGAGGTAGTCAAGACATAAGGAGAACATAGATGAAGAACCTTTGATAATGAAGAAAATTTTCTTTGTCAAAAGTAAGGTTGAAAGACAAGACATCAAGATTGAGGAATTTGTTCATTTCTCAATTGATTATGATGGTCTGAAGAATTAAAAGACAGTTGGAGTCAAAGCACCTAGACCAAGTGAAAGTTTTAAGAAAGGAAGTGATCATGAAAAATACAAGGGAAAGGTTTGGTGCAAGAAATGTGATGAATATGGTCACCACACTGATTCTTGTAATAAGAGATTCAACTTCAAACCTTTTCATGTCCCAGATGAGACAAAGTATGGACAAGACTTTGTTCTATACAAGCAAAAGTATGATGCATACCTGGGAAAAGGAAAGGTGTGTGGAAGAGAGACCATGACTAAAGATGTGTTGAAAGCTGAAGTAGACACTAAGAAGGAGGAGAAAGCTGATGTCAAGACAAAGAAACATGTGACTAAATCAGTAAAAAGAAGCATGTCTCCTAAGAAGTCTGAAAAGGCTGTCAAGAAGAATGTTTAACCATTGAGAATTGTCCCCAAACAAGACACAAAACCAGTAAAGTCTGATGATTCTCATGGATCTCCAAGCAGTGAGAAGATAAGAAACAAAGGTGTCTTTTCTAGAAAGAAACCAATAGACTTGACTGGTGATGAAAAGTTTCTTTTGTAACATGGTCATGAACCTCAAGGATTTCTTTGGAAACCTAAAGTTGAAACTAAGATGGAAGAGCTTGCTGATGTAAGAGATTACTCAGAAAAGAAAGACTATGTTTTTCAAGAATGTGACAGAGCACTGAGAGATTGCATGAACACAACTTCATTTGTGAAAACTCCAAGAGAGTGTGGTTATGAAACTGACAATTCAGATAATCCTGAGCCCATAACACTCACACCCAATGTTTCTACTGAAATTGAAAATGATCTTTTGCAAGTTGGAATAGCTTGCATTTCATCACCTAACTAATTAACTTCTTTGATTTGTGCACGAACAGTCCACTCCACTGAATGAAGTGTGGTATATGGACAGTGGATGTTCTAGGCACATGACTTGTGACAAGAGGTCACCTGTTAATTAAGAAGAGAAGTTTGAAGGTCCTGTGGCATTTGGTAGTGATGAGAATGGGGGAAAGTTAGTTGGAAACCGAATTTTAACAAATGGAAAAGTCTCATTTGAAAATGTGTTCTATGTTGAAGGACTGCAATATAACCTGTTGAGCATATCACAGATGTGTGATAAAGGTTATAAAGTTGGTTTTGATGACTCACATTGTTTCATTTGAAGACCTGAGTTTGTGATCCCACCTGACATGATTATGATGATGGCACCAAGAAATGGCAACTTGTATGAGCTCAACATGAAAGAAGTTGTTTCAAGAGGTGGTACATGTTTTGTTTCCAAAGCCACTGAAAATGAGTCAAAATTGTGGTATATGAAATTGTGTCATTTGAATCTGAAAAACATGAACAAACTTGTGAAGGGTGAGCATGTAATTGGTTTACCTACATGGGAGTTCAAATTGGATGATAATTGTATATCATGTCAAAAAGGCAAGCAGCACAAGTCATCTCATAAGACAAAACTCATCAAATCAATTGATCAAGTGCTTGAATTACTTCACATGGATCTCTTTGGTCTTGTGAGTGTCCCAAGCATAGGAAAGAAAATATATTTT
This sequence comes from Bidens hawaiensis, assembly GCF_021521415.1. Classification (NCBI taxonomy): domain Eukaryota; kingdom Viridiplantae; phylum Streptophyta; class Magnoliopsida; order Asterales; family Asteraceae; genus Bidens; species Bidens hawaiensis. The sequence continues at coordinate 531,897 of NW_027492793.1, forward strand.
TTAGTGATCATTGATGATTATTCAGATATACTTGGGTTTATTTTCTGAGTACAAAAGATGAAACTGCAGAGTTGATTAAGGGTTGTGTGACAAGGATAGAGAATCAACTTGATAAGAGGGCTAAAGTGATGAGAAGTGACAATGGTACTGAGTTCAAAAATGGAGTCATTGAAGAGTTTTGTGCAGACAAAGGAATACTTCAGCAATTCTCAGCTCCTAGAACTCCTGAACATAATGGTGTTGCAGAAAGAAGAAACATGACACTCATTGAAGCTGCAAGAACCATGCTAGCAGATGCTAACCTGCCAGTTACATTTTGGGCAGAAGCCATTAATACTGCCTGCTATGTTCAGAACAAGGTACTCTCAACAAAAGACACAACAAGACTCCATATGAAATTTTCTTTAATAGAAAATCCTACATCAAGTTTCTCAAGCCTTTTGGATGCAAATGTTCACTCTTGAACACCAAGGACTATTTAAATAAGTTTCAAGCTAAATCCTTGGATTGCTTCTTTGTTGGATATTATACACAGTCAAAAGCCTATAGGGTATATGTGAAAGACCATTTGAGTGTCATTGAATCATCTATCATAATCTTTAATGAAAATCAGTTCAACACAGTTGATGGTGCAACATGGCTGTTTGACCTTGAAAAATTGATCAAGTCTTTCAAGATTTATCCTGAAGACTTTGATGATTCATTCTACAAGACCAGTGTGATTGAAGAAAAAAATAGAAAACATTGGACTTGGAAAAGTTATGGAAGAAGGCTGCAGGTAAAGAAAGGGAATATACATTTATAAAGGATCCCTCAAGTGAAATTGTTGAACAAGTTCAAGACAATAATCAAGAGAATGATCAAAGTCCTGAACAAGATCATGCTGAAAACATCCAAAACAATCAAGAGCTGCAAAATGATCAAGTTCAAAATGAGGGAAACCCAAGCAACCAAACAAGTGAAGAGGAAGCTGTATCAACAGCAAGGTTTCAAGATCTATTTGAAAGATTGAATATGGAAAAAAATGGGGCATCTACCATAAGACAGAACAATGAATAAGCACCAGAGTTTCATGATGCTAAAACAGAATTGATCATTGAGGAACCAGATCTCAATGAATCAAATCTTGACACAAATGTGTCTGCTGATGTGATAGTTCAAACCCCTTATGTTGAAGAGAATCATCCTTCTGAAAATATCATTAGAGATATACATGAAAGAGTTACAGGAAGTCATTCTAAGTCTGCGAACATCTGTTTGTACTCCTGCTTTCTATCACAAATAGAACCAAAGAACATTGTTCAAGCTCTAAAGGACAATAGTTGGATGGAGGTAATGTAAGAGGAGTTGGAACAGTTCAGAGATCTACATGTTTGGGATCTTGTTGATAAGCCAAGAAACAGGTATGCAATTGGAACAAAATGGGTTTTTAGAAACAAAAAGGATGAAAGGGGCATAGTGATTAAGAATAAAGCTAGACTTGTGGCATTGGGATGCCTTCAGGAGGAAGGAATAGACTTTAGGAAGTCTTTGCACCAGTTGCAAGACTTGAGGCTATCAGGATCTTTCTTGCATGTGCTGCCTCAAAGAACATTAGGGTATTCCAGCTTGATGTCAAGTCTGCATTTCTAAATGGAAAGATTGATGAAGAGGTGTATGTTGCTCAACCACCAGGTTTTGAGGATCCAGTGTAACCTAACAGGGTGTATAAGTTAAACAAAGCACTATATGGATTACATCAAGCTCCTAGAGCATGGTATGATGAGCTGTCAAACCATCTTCTTGAAAATGGTTTCCAAAGGGGAGCCATTGACAAGACACTCTTCTACAAAAGGAAGGGATCAGATTTTCTGTTGTTACAAGTCTATGTGGATGATATCATCTTTGGTTCAACCAATGAACAAATGTGTATGGAGTTTGAAGGGGTAATGAAATCAAAATACAGTATGAGCTCTATGGGAGAAATGAACTTCTTTCTGGGACTGCAAGTTCAATAGGAAACTGATGGAATTTTCGTTTACCAAACTAATTATGTGCATGATACCTTGAATAAGTTCAAATGTCATGAATTCAAAACTGCTTCAACTCCAATGGACACAAAAAAAAAGTTGATAGCTGATGAAAAGGGGGAGCCTGTGGATGAGCATGAATATAGAGCCAAAATTGGATCCCTGATGTACCTAACTGCTACAAGACCTGACATTATGTATGCTGTGTGTGTCTGTGCAAGATTCCAGTCAACTCCAAAACTTTTTCACATGAATGCAGTCAAGAAAATTTTTAGATATTTGAAAGGAAGACCAGACTTGGGGATTTGGTATCCAAAGAACCAGTCTTTTGATTTGATTACCTACACATATAGTGATTATGATGGCTGCAACATGAGCAGAAAGTCAACCTCAGGTGGATGTTAATTCTTGAGAGACAGGCTAGTGTCATGGCAGTGCAAGAAGTAGACCACTGTGTCAATATCAACAGCAGAAGCTGAATACATTACTGCATCTGCTTGCTATGCACAAGTTCTCTGGATTCAGATCCAAATGATGGACTATGGTTTGAATTTTCTGAATACCCCTATTTTTATTGACAATACTGCTGCTTATTTTACAGCTAAGAATCCAGTTCAACATTCTAAGACTAAGCACATTGAGACCAGACATCATTTCATAAGAGACTGTATTGAAAAAGGTTTGATTGAGATGAAAAGAGTTGATACTAGTGATAACTTGGCTGACTTATTCACCAAACCACTTGACAGAACTAGGTTTAACTTTCTTTTGAAAGCCCTGGGATGATCAACTCTAATGAGGTCTGATTGAGGATGTGTGCTTGATGTGTGCCTCTATGTGCTAAATTAACTATATTGATAGAGGCCCCACAGATTGAATGTTGTGTGAATGTGCTTGAATATGATACTTTTTAATGTTAACTGATATGTGCTTAAATGATTATCTGTGCAAATTAGGAATCATCAGTTGATTCTTAGGATGTCATGATAAGTAGTTTGAATTGATAAAACTGATTATATGTTTATCTGATGTCATGATTGATTGATTATGTACTTAATCTAATCTGACGATGTCGATAGGATCTGCTAGACTAAAAAAAATATGTGTGAAGTCTGCTTGTTTTAATGATATCATTGATGATCATGATTTGATTATGTTATGCTTGTAGTTGTGTCAAAATGTGTTTTCATGTCAACGTGATATGCTAAATTGAAAACGCAAAGAAAAACTTTTTTAACAAACTATTTTGATAACACAGAGCAAGTTGTTAATGGTGTGGAGATATGATAATACTATTCAGTTCAAGCTTTGAAGAAGCTTAAGAAGAAATTTTTCAATGAAAAGTCTCAAAAAGTTACTTTTGCTAAAAATTATGTCATTTTCTCAAGTTGGAAAGGCATATACTTGTATATGTTTGGTCCTGTCACCTGTTCTCAGAATTGAAAGGATAGCCATTAACCTGGAAAACTGAAAGCATTTGGGGCAATTGTAACTTGTTTTCTATTCTTTCACTTAAAATATGTCAATAACTCTGTTTTGAAAGGACATGTACTCACATATATGTTTGGTCCTGTTGACCACTTGTGGTCAAACATGATAGCCATTTACCTGTCAAATAGGAGATATTGAGGTGTCTGAATTTAAAACAGTTTTAAGTTGGAAAATGATAGTACATTGACTACTTAGCCAATCATATGGATTTAATAGGCCAAAAGGGCACATAGTACAGTCATTAATATGTATGGTTGCTTTCTCATAATGTGTAAAATCTAAGGTGATATAAAAATAAGGAAACTGCTATGTCTTATGTGGAGTTACATTGTTGTCTATGCATGTTCCTATATAAATCTTTCCAAATGATAGGCAGAAAAGTGATTATCCAGTCATACACAAGCCTGTTGGTATTTGGTCACCAAAATGAAATGTCTGATTTAAAATAATGACAAAGAACAACTGTGAATTGCATGATTTTAAATATTTTATCAACCAAAAGTTGATTAATGTTCACAAACCTTTTAAAAGATAATGCAAACGTGAGGGGTAATTCTAGAACTACAGGGGTGGAGGCAATCATATAAGTCCTTTAAACATTCCGAATGAAAGGCCTGTAAGTCCGAATTGTGGCCTGTAAGTCCAGCGTTCAACCTCACATATGTTTGTAAATTTGAAAAGAAAAATCTAAGAAATTTTTATAAATATGTTCTGTCATTAAAATTTTGACCAAATCCAGGGGGTCAAAGTCAAATTGGGGTGATCTGGAGAAAGCCAAATAAGCCTTGAGAATAGATAAGGAGCATCAGAAAACAACAAGTGTTATCCATTGAGAATTATGCATATTAAATGAAACTTAATCATATCACCAAAGAGATGAAATTCATGTTAAGTCTAGACCTGCTGTTGACCTGTCTATGTTGTCATAATAATGCTGAGAATGAAGTATTGAGATATTTTCAGCAACAAAAAAAAGAAATTGTTTTGAAAAGAATCATAACTGAAATTTGATCTCTAAATGCACCATTTGATATTAAACAATGAGTTTTCAATGACAAATTTAACTGATGTTGTGTTTAAGGCAAAAAGTGTTGCATTTTACCTACAAAAGGTTGATTATGTAATTTCAGGTAAGGTTTGATGATGTTTTACCTTTCCGGGCACACTTAGTTGTTTTTATCTAAGTTTATTAATTTCGGGCATGATTTGAGGTACTTACACTTTTCGGGTAGAGTTCACTACTCTACTACCTTCCGAGCAATCCTGATATTTGTATATGTTTGAATATGATGCTTCCTAGCAAGCTTTGTGATTTAGTGTGATATTATAGCAAGCTTTAGTGATTTTGACCTCTCTAGCACACTTAGGTGTGTTTTTCCTGTTTAAATTCATTCTAGCAAGCAATGTGTTTTTGTGATTATGATTATTTGAAATTACAAGTGTTTCGGGTAAACCTTGTTTCCCGGGCACATTTATATTTCGGGCACACTTTGAATTTTCATATGTTCCCTCAATATACTTGGTAATTTAAAATTTGACTTTCCGAGTACACTTTGTGTTAGGAATCCTCTCTTAGCACACTTTGTATTTCTTGAAGGTTTTCGGGCATAGTTTGCATCAAAGTATACTCGACTAAGTATTATGAATAATTTTTAGGTAAGGTTTACGATAGGCTAAGTTATTCGGGTAAGGTATGTGCTAAACTGAATTACTCGGGTAAGGTTAGCAATTGGAAGTATGTTTAATCTGTTCGGGCATCTTAATTGTTCCCAGCAAGGTTGCCTACTTGATATTTTATACTTGATTATTCATCTTGTGATTCAGTTCTCAAGAAATCTTGTATTTCAAGTAAGCTTTCTTCACTTAATTTAAAATTACTTTTAATAATTCTTAATTGACTTAATCGAGTAAGATTTGTATGTGGAAGGGACCGGGCAAACCTTGTCTATTCTATAATGAACATTTTCGGGCAAGGTTTGATACTTGAATTTTATAGGGTAAGGTTTTTAGGTGTTAAAACTTTTAATGGATAAGATCATTATATGACAGCTATTAACTCACTAAACGAAAAAATGCATTTAAAACCCACTTTCAAAAGGTATATAAGAGGGAGTGAGAGAAGTTTTTCAACATTATTTTCCCTCTCTCTCTCTCTCTCTCCTTCCACTGATTGCTCTCTAAAACCTAACCGACTTATCGCATTTATCAATAATCCTAACCCTAATTTATCAACCCTCACAATCCGACTCGGTAAGCTTTAATTAAACGTTTTCCGACCACGATTAAATGACAATGGGCTCTAATTATTCATGTTTACTAAAATCTATGTTTTATGTGTAGGTTATAAACTTGTCGAAGAACAGGTTCTTAATGACATTTCCTTATTTCTTCTTCAAAATTATAACTTGAAATTAGTTAAAGTTGTGAACTTTAGGACTAATTTCTTCTTTGAATGTGTTTGAATATGTTTTTCAGATATGGCGGATGATTACCCACCAAGATGTGTTTTTTAGCACAAGCACAATATGTGTTCCTTGTTGCAAGTCATTCCATCAAATGAAGAAGTTGCAGTGATGATAAGATGGCTACAACGATCCAACATTAATTTTGCTTTGACTGAATATCCGACTATCTACAGAAATCATTCACTTGATTTTTGGCGATCAACGAGATTGTATGATGATGTTAACGGAAAGAGGATCGAAGCCACTGTAGCGAACCAAGAAATTCACATAGATGAGAGAATGATTAGAAGATGCTTATGGTTGAACGATGATAACCCAGAATAACTACAATTAACAACAGCCCAACTCTTCAGAATATTCAGTCAGATGATGGGTTATCAGGGGAGAGTGCATGATGGACAATTTCAGAAGGGAATGTTCCCCATGATTTATCGATTTTTGATTCATCATATCATTCAAGGGTTTGCTCCTCGAAAGGGCTCATGGACTCTTATGAGTCGGGATCTGGCTAATGCCACAGTTGCTGTACTATTCAGATATCCTTTCAATTTTTCGAAGATGATTTTTGAAGGACTGGTGAGCAACTTGAAGAAGGCATACCATGATAGATTTTTGAAGATGATTTTTACAAATCATTTTCAATCAGGATTTGGAAGATTTACCTGTTACTGGAATCACACATCCATTGCAAAATCCGGATACATACAAAAGAATTACAATATCAAGTAGTACCAACAGATTTAATCCAGATGTTGTATATGAAGATCTACCATGGCTGATGGTTGATGATATCCAAATTCCTCATTTACATGAGTTATTGGCTGAAGAGGAACATGTTATAGAGAATGAGAATGTTGAAGATGATGACTCTGATGGTGATGGAAGTGATGAGAATGAGAATGATGATGGTAATGATGCTGATGATGGTAATGATGATGATAATGATGGTGCTGGGCATGCAGAAGGAGGTAATGATAATTTTGATGAGAATGTACAAAATAAGGGGGAGTTACAAATTACACAAACACCAACTACCACACCTATTGACTCACCACCAAACACACCACCATACCCATCATCACCAATGACCAAATAACTCAAACCACAATACACTCACCATATTCCGCTCCACCACTAAATGACCAACCTATTCAAACCCCATCCACTCATACACCCATCCTAAACCTAAGGCAAACTGAACAATTAACCCAAACCCACCTCAAACCACAAATCAAACCCCACCTCAAACTACAACTCAAACCCCACCTCAAACCACAACTCAAACCCCACCTCAAACAAACCCAGTTCCTGATCCTGACCAGTCACAAGCTCAACCTATAACCTCACCATCCGATACCGCTCCCTCAAATGCCTTCCTACTACAAAGAAACTTCACTCTTATTTGTCAAAATATTGATCTGAAGGGAGAAAATACAGAACTGAGAAAGGAGAATGAGGAGTTAAAGGTTAAGTTGGCTGATGCATACTCAAGGATTTAAACCCTGGAGTAGGAGGTTGAGAAGACCTCAGTTGCCCCAAAACAGGGGGAGAATATAAATTAGCCACCTAGTGCTACTGGTACTGATGAAGTTGTGATGGTAGATGCTGGTGTGATGTCAAACTATGATGGCTTAACTTGTTTATTAAATGCATATGATGCTTCTGAGGAAAGTAGTGAAAGACTGATATCAGAAGAGGACTATGAAGCTGATGAGTCTAACGGAGATGAGCAGAACTATGATGTAAATCATGAAGTGTTAAATGTTGTGAACAAAGATGATGATGAGGTTGGAGGTGAAAAGGGGAAAGAAGATGAGATTGAAAAAATAAATTTGGATGAAAATGTAGCTACCACTTATGTGGTTACTGATATGCAGACTGATGTGGCCACTGACATACAGACTGATGTGCTAACTGATATTTCAACTGCAACAGAAGTTCAGACTGATGTGATCAATGATGATGCTGCTGCTACTGAGGAGCTTACACTCACTAAACCTGAAATTGAAAAACCTGAAAGCTCCAAGAGGGTAGGGCATGATGAAGAAATGGATAATCTGGATAAAGAAATTGATGATTTTCCATCAGAAACTGAGGAAGAGTTGAAAAGAAGAATGGAGAAGGGAAAAAACAAAAATTAATGAGAATGATGAGGTAGAAGAGCCTATTAAGGAAAATATTGGTAGAGAAGAGGAGAAAGAAGACAAAGCTGCTGCTGCCAGGAGACTGCAACATCTCATGAATGAAACATGGGAAAGGGAAAAAATTGCCCGAACCGTTGATCCAGCAGAACCGGTAGAGCAGGAGGTGCTTATTGATCAAGCCAACCTTTCAAAAGTTATTGATGAAGAGGAGGATAATGATCAAATAGTGATTGAGACATTGATCAATTTAAGGAGAACTGAGGAAGTGGATAACACACTTGCTATGGTTATAAGCAAGTTCAGTCAGCCTCAAAATGAAACAAATTCAAAAGCTGAGCCAGAAAAGAACCTGAATATGGAATTAAACTTTGAAGAAATTGGTGAATCTATTGAAACAATCTTTGCAAACAAATGGGCTGAACAAATAAGAGAAGATATCAGACAGAACCCATCTGATTGGGAGTGTGAAGATGATTCAAGATGTGGGAAGAAGTATACAAGAAAAAGAAAGACATATGATCAGGCTGGAAAAGCTAAATCAGTCAAAAAGGGGAGATGGGATAATAAGAACAAATGTTTTGTTGAAACCCCAATGAGCA